>NW_025767092.1:600000-999243 GCF_003918875.1 Haliotis rubra
AATTAACTTTCCTTTTCAAAGGAGAATTGGATCCGTGAGCATTTTAGAGCTGGTAGTACGTATTATCCCCCGCGCCAAATAATCAGTTTACTGTAGTGAGTCATTGTATTTAGACTTTTACATTAAATAGAAGTAACGAATAGAGTAATGGAATAGAGTATATAACATTTCCAATACCTAGCCAAGTTCATACATCAGGCATCATGTCCTTTTATGCTAGTGTACTCGCATCTTATGTACGTGCCATGACAACCCACTGATGACCTGATACAGCGTCTAGAAACGAGGATATATAACGTCTGTCTTTCGCTATTTGACGGTCCACTGCAGTCATTTACTTCAGTGATAGAATGACTTATTATGTGTTTCAAATGTAATCCGGACACACGAAACTTTGAGTACAATTTAATCAGTGTGGACCACGCTCTTTTGGCCAATCTTCTCCTTTCAGCTGAGTTTTACATGAGTCATTAAAATGTAAAGTCACTCACTCATTCATAAAAACAAACTCGTTTTTCTGTCGGTTTACCGAATGAGTAAGTTCAAAATAATCACTATACTGTCTACAACATATTGAAAATGTCTTCCTTAACTACTGCTTTTGATAACCGGATTGCGTCATTTCAATATCTCAGAGTCTAATTAATGTAAAGATTAAAAAGGACCTAAAACAGGACAATTCGATATCGTGCCTGAATTAAGCAATATCAATAAGGAATGCGAGTTGGCTGAGTTAATACTTGTGCCTTGCAACTGTGTTATTTCTGTACTGGTTATCAGAAGTAGATTCCCTACAACAGTCGATATTCTGCTACGTAAATATAGCTCATCTGTTCGCCTGCTTTCACCAATCCCGATAATTAGCCGTTTGACCAAGATTCCACATGACATGTTTGTAATGCAAACAACAAGGTACAATCAAATACATCGTTTTGAACTCACCTCATAAACATGACCACACCGACCCTGGCAATGTCTTTTTGAATGATCTGCCAAGTGTCAAGCACAATCTCTTTCTGTCTCTCTGTGAACTCGGGTCGCTCTTCAGGTAAACCACGAGGGGATGGGACAGCCTGCCCCTCCCCAGTATCCTGGGGGAGGTATTTCTTACCGCTCCCCCTTGACCGTTTGCTATCTGAACGTATTGTCATAGATTTGAGTTTCTTTGAATTAAAACATCCCATCATTTTCAAGGCAGGTTGTCCGCTGGACGGAAAACTGTATCAGCAATGTGTATCCACGTGGTGTACACCACAACGTCCGATGTCAGGTTCACAGTCACATCATAGTGACAATTAATCTTCAAATACCACCATTGAACAAACACCGGTATTGATCAAAACACGCGGTTCCTACGTCAGGCTCGCACAGAAACACACTGTGTCATCGCCGTCTTCTCACGGCAATAATAAAGCGATCTCCCTTACCGACTCCACGTTATGGGTAAAATGGATACACTTGACAGCAGCACAATACGATATGATTTGCTATTTCGCTGGTCCTTCAAACCTTCGCAGAGTAATAAACATGTTCAGCGTCATCCCATTACCGCATTAACTCGACCACGACATAATAAACTCGGACCTACTGTTTGCCGTTGCTTGGTAACTTAAGCCGTTTTTCAACAAAACAGACTCTCCACGAAAAGTTGAACATCCGGTATATTAAACCAGCGATCAGGGAGACATGTTCAAAGAAAATGACAGCTTCTTTTGTTTCAAGTTCACATGCAGCAGCATCGGTCCATCGTGACTACAATCCTTCAAGTGGCAGGCAAGGCTTTCTCCTAGCGGTTGGTTGCATACCTGTGGCACTGAACGAGACTCGGCTCCATTACTCCGGCAACGCTATCAAATAATGTCGTTCTTTCTTCACGCGGCAATTCCAGCCGAAGAACGTGTTCTCGGAAACCAGCCCCTGCCTGCCCGCTGTTGTTAATACCCAGTAGTGGCATCTGCCAGGTCACCCGGCCTTTAGATTGCCTTGGGCAATACCGACTTGTTTACCTGTTGCTGTGCACGCAAGGTTTATATCCCACCTGTGGATAAGGTCATCATTTAATTCGCCGACCTCCTTCGTAATAAACCTGGGCGGCGGGTGCAGGCACGTCCGGATCTGTTCCAGGCCTAGAAATTCTTCGAGACCTGCTTTGAACGAAGATAGGGAAATTGATAAACTTAACCAAAGTGTGAATCAATTTACACGAGGTGTGGTGTTAACGCTGCAGCGCCCATGTCTACTGGAAGGTTGGAATCAACAGGACGCACGCCACATGGCTACACGCAATTACGTTCAAGATGGAAGAACCCTTAGAAAGTATCCGAAACGTGTCCCTGGAAACCAACTAAGGTTTTAAATGTCCACCTGATACTTCTTTCCTCGGGCCTACTTACGTCTCTGCACTTCCAGCTGAGTGCAGGAATGATGGTCCCGTTCTGGTTGTTTCTGGTGCTGACTATGCAAAACATAGTGGCAATTTTATGAATATCATAACGGTGGAATCAACATGTCTCAATACAGTCGAACCTTCTTCTATACGTATTATTGATATTGACAAATTCGGCTTCGGTGCTTGTCCTCGAAGTTGGCACCTCTACGTTCGATCAATATTCGCATTCAGAGGTTGACGGACAACTGCTGTGTTTTAATGCCCAGGTTTATTATTGAGTTTGGGCGTCCCTCAAAGCGGCCATACATATTGCTCTTACGGAATGATGGAATATGAAAAACAACAAGTAATAGCATTGTGAGCTAAGAGCAGTTAAGCATGGCACGTTCAAATTCATTACATTATATTTGAGAGGGGCAGCTTTTAAAACATTCATTCGGGCCATCATTACACGGAACAGAAAACGGTCACAAGTTTAGTACACCCTGTCATAAGATTTCTTAGCACCCCTACCCACTATGTTTAATGACGATATCAACATGCGGTCAACGGGCATGAGACTCTTAATACTTTTTTCTGCACTTTTTGAAGGAATTGCTTTTAACATCATGACGGACAGTATGAGTGAATGAGTGTGTTGAAATTAAGCCTCAGAATTTCATGTTGGGAGGCGTTGTGGGTATGTTGTTCGATTCTGGAAGCTAAGGAACGCAGGGTTTAGTGTTCAAAGGCTTGATCGGGGCCAAGTAGAGATGCGAATCAGCGAACTGTGGTTCTCAACGAATTGTGCTGTCTTATGCCATTGTTCTATTTGTTCCGGAACGGAGGGCACTCAGTATAGTTATTATGTAAGTGATTGAATAAGCCCATGAAATCCAAACAGGACGGGACAGAGTAGGAGTGGAGATGTGGTCGCGATAGGTCCGGCTATCACACCGTCTATTACGCACGGAACCTTATCAGCATCCAACCGTTGATTGTTGATAATGATAAACATGATAATTAGCAGTAGTACGAATGCAAAAGCTTTCTCTCTTCCTTCACACTGGTTCATTTTAACGCTCGTACCTAAAGACCGTTCCTACGAATGGTTAAACAATGGTAATATCTATGACCTCCAATATGACATGCCGTCGCAGAAATGTGTACAAGTATACATTGAACCCACTTGAAATTGAGGGGGTGGGGTAGCCTTGTGGTTAAAGCGTTCACTCGTCACACCGAAGAGTCGGGTTTGATTCCCCAGACGGGTACAATGTGTCAAGCCCATTTCTGGTGTCCCCCGCCGTGAAGTAGCTGGAATATTGCTAAAAGTGGCGTAAACCCAACAGTCACTCACTCACTCACTTGTAATTACTGGGAACACTTTGGCAGATATATATTTCATATCATAATATACGTAATCCCATGAAAAATTGTAATCCACTATTTCATTCTTGAAAAGCAACATATCTGTGGGGAAACTTCTGAGGCTTTTTTTCGAATTATTTCGACAGCATGTTAACACGCACGTGGATACATAATTGGATCATTTCGACACACTTGACCCAGATACTATAACAAGTGTCAAATCGCCTCCTCAACCACTGAAATGCGACGGACTTTAATCTTCTTACACTGATGTTTCCGATACCGATCTACGCCCAGGCCGAATAATCAATCGTTTACGAGACTAATGATTGATCCGACTACATTCGCCAAGAATATGTAAACTTACAAATATTCGAATGCTACAGCTCAAACCTGTATAAATGGTTTGTTTTAGGGATGAATACTATAATAAAAGATGAACTAACATGCACATTTTCCAAAGCTCCAACGTCAGCTTAGAACGTGTTCGACCCGTGAACATCCGGGTTAGAATTGATCTTCAGTAATCTTTATTTGTCGTAAGACACGACTAACGGGATCGGGTGGTCAGGCTCGCTGACTTGTTTAACACATCTAATCGTACTCCAACTGCGTAGTATGATGCTCATGCTGTTGATCACTGGATTGTCTGTTCTAGGCTCGATTTGTTACATACCGCCGCCATATAGCTGGAATATTGCTGAATGCGGCGTAAAACTAAACTCACTCACTCACTTAGAACGTGTTCAGGTGACGTGTGTCATCCGGGTTGTAAACGTCACGTTTAACCGTTATTTATTTATGAAACATATGCCAACTACTCGCAAATAAAACTGACATTTGTACGGGAAATCTGTGTCAGATCGACCACCTAACTGACGTCCTATACTTGTAAAGTGAAACGTTGTCGTACTGAAAAGCTTGCTGACATTTCTAGATACGCAAATCCTCTATTTAATCAAGCTCAGTACTGCACTGACAAGTAGTCTTAGCGCATGATCAGAAATAATATGTGTATCATTCGGAGCTAATGCTGAAAGAATGTCCATACCGTTAAATTTCAGGAGAGTAGGCACAACGATTAAACAGTATTGTCTTGAGCACACATGGCTCTATTCGGTAGGTTGGGAACTGACAAACAGGCCTGAAAACATAACATCATCTCAATGACCTTTTACGGAATAGTCTCGGCTGAGCATCCACGCAATTCGAATCCATTCTCATAAATGCGACACTGTTCTTTCTATAGATTTCCATAATCGTAAGATATTTCCGCTAAAGGCAAAGTCAGTTTTACGATCCTGACTGTGTCACAAGCACGTGTGCGGGGATACCTGGTGTTGGGTGTGTTCTACACCAGATGTGCATGTTTTCTTCAAATATATCGCGCAAAATCAGATTCGCGTCCTTTTCATGATCAATGGACGTGCGTTTTCATACAATCTAATAAACGAGCTATTTCAATCCCATATTTATTCAGATATTTTAACGACCGGATATTAGGTTGAATGTAAAAACCTCCTATTATCTCCCATCCGAGTGATGGACTCAAGACGTCACAATGGACTTCCAAATGAATCCTACTAGTACATATGATTAATAGTTCTTTATGGTTAGGACGTTGCAATACATTTATCATGTACTTCCGAATTCTTCGCGCTATGCATTCTCGGGAAAGCTAATTTAAGTAAACATTGTCCTCTGTTCGCTATATGTATAGGTAGGTAGGTAAGTAGGAAGGTAGGTAGGTAGGTAGTTAGGTAGGTAGGTAAGTGGGTGGGTGGGTAGGTAGGTGGGTATGTGGGTGGGTTTTAGGTTGGCTGTCAGGTAGGTAAGTAGGTAGGTACGTAAGTAGGTAGGTACGTAGACAGGTAGGTAGGTAGGTACGTAAGTAGGTAGGTAGACAGGTAGGTACGTACGTACGTAAGCAGGTAGGTAGGTAAGTAAGTAGGTAGGTAGACAGGCAGGTAGGTAGGTAGGTAGGTAGGTAAGTAGGTAGGTAGACAGGTAGGTAGGTAGGTAGGTACGTACGTACGTACGTACGTAAGCAGGTAGGTAGGTAGGTAGGTACGTAAGCAGGTAGGTAGACAGGCAGGTAGGTAGGTAGGTACGTAAGTAGGTAGGTAGGTAGGTAGGTAGGTAGGTAAGTAGGTAGGTCTCAAGCTAACACACAACGATTTCTCAACGTTGTGACATTAAATTAAGAATGTGATAGCTTGTGGTTTCTGTGCAGGTGATGTTTACAGTGTTGACGTAGCATATTCACTTAAAGTACAGAACAGAGAGGAGTGCTGATTCCAACAACTGTGTCGATACGAAGGTATGCACGATGCAATAAAAAATGTAAACATCTTCCAGAATGAAAATAGTGAAATAAATTTTTTGCTTGAATTCAAATCATTGGGTTTGTTTTGCTCCTATGATCCAATGACACCAGACATCTCATTATTACCAGTGTTTGTTTATATAAAAACTAGATGTCTTGTCATTAGATGTTTATGTCATTTGGGTTTTATTTTCAGATGAGACATCAGAGGCACAGACAATTTTGCAGCTCTCACTCTTGCCCTCAATGTTGATTTCCTGGGGTAAGGCCAAGAAAAATTGTTTTCACATCATTGTGTTAGGCATTTTTGCAGGGCTTGTTGGTTATAAATTTGAAAATCAATTACTTTATAATCTTGTTTGAAATCATTTGTGATAAATATGGACTTGAATTTTTTTTTGAAATATGCATAATGTAGTAACTAATTGTTTTGAGAAGTATTTTAGATTTTCGTGAGACAAAAACTAGCTATCCTGAGGTGTTTCGAGGATAATGCCCAAAGTGAATACAGTTTGAAGAATGTATCGCATCAGATACGCCAGAATGCTACCTGTGGTATTACAATGTCACAACGTTGTGACAACATAAATAGGAGTGAACAGAATAACGTTGTATGGACGTACTATCATTACGGTCCCACAACGTAAAATACCACGTTATCGTAACGTTCTTATAATGTTGCCATAACATAACGACGACGTGAAAATGACGTCACGTCAAAACGTTGTGACATCATAAATGGGAGTCCACAGAATAACGTTGTGCGGACGTAATATATCAATGGGTTGTACGGTGAGTGCGTGTCTTCCACCACACAATGTGTTGTACGGTGAGTGCGTGTCTTCCACCACACAACGTGTTGTACGGTGAGTGCGTGTCTTCCATCACACACGACGTGGTGTACGGTGAGTACGTGTCTTCCATCACACACGACGTGGTGTACGGTGAGTGCGTGTCTTCCATCACACACGACGTGGTGTACGGTGAGTGCGTGTCTTCCATCATACACGATGTGGTGTACGGTGAGTACGTGTCTTCCATCATACACGACGTGGTGTACGGTGAGTGCGTGTCTTCCATCACACACGATGTGGTGTACGGTGAGTACGTGTCTTCCATCATACACGACGTGCTGTACGGTGGGTGCGTGTCTTCCATCACACACGACGTGGTGTACGGTGAGTACGTGTCTTCCATCATACACGCCGTGCTGTACGCTGAGTGCGTGTCTTCCATCACCCACGACGTGGTGTACGGTGAGTGCGTGTCTTCCATCACACACGATGTGGTGTACGGTGAGTGCGTGTCTTCCATCATACACGACGTGCTGTACGGTGGGTGCGTGCCTTCCATCATACACGACTTGCTGTACGGTCAATGCGTGTTTTCCATCACACACAACGTGTTGTACGGTGAGTGCGTGTCTTCCACCACACAACGTGTTGTACGGTAAAAGCGTGTCTTCCACCACACAACGTGTTGCACGGTGAGTGCGTGTCTTCCATCATACACGACTTGCTGTACGGTGAGTGCGTGTCTTCCATCACACACGACGTGGTGTACGGTGAGTACGTGTCTTCCATCACACACGATGTGGTGTACGGTGAGTGCGTGTCTTCCATCATACACGACGTGCTGTACGGTGGGTGCGTGCCTTCCATCATACACGACTTGCTGTACGGTCAATGCGTGTTTTCCATCACACACAACGTGTTGTACGGTGAGTGCGTGTCTTCCACCACACAACGTGTTGTACGGTAAAAGCGTGTCTTCCACCACACAACGTGTTGCACGGTGAGTGCGTGTCTTCCATCATACACGACTTGCTGTACGGTGAGTGCGTGTCTTCCATCACACACGACGTGGTGTACGGTGAGTACGTGTCTTCTATCACGCACGATACAAATGCAACAACTTGAATTCCTTCCTCTGATTCCCTGACAGAAATATAAAGGATGACGCTGAATGCCACGCTAATAGCCTGTTACGGTAAAACGTCTTCCTGCAATTTCATTGCATTTCTCTCTATGCATGTTGTCAAAAGCTGAAAGTTGAGAAGATCAATTTGATCACATCACGATGAACAAACGCAAATAAACAAGAAAGTAATTCATTACACTGAGGTTCTTTATTATCACTGTAATTATTCCAGACAATATAACACACGTAACAGATAACTCTGATTTGTCCATATCGAATTAACGATATTACACAATTTACCTTTGTCATACCGTTTTATCGGTGCTGTTTAACGCAAAATAGAGGGAATCCTGTCACGAGAATATCAAACACGTCTGTGGCGTCCTCTTCATTTGGACCCTTTTATTTGGTCCATTTTATAGCCCTTTCATTCCAAATTGATACCGAACTGTCATTTACGTCAGTTTAATGTGTGCCGCTCGAGGCAATGAACACTACATCTGGTCCATACGTTGAATCATTGCGATTCGTCAATAAATTATCATAGCATCGTGGTTTGAATCCTAAATTCGCCGTTAAACTTTTAGTTTATTGCTTCACAAAATGTAATGGACAAAACCTTAATCATGATCTCAAGAAATCTCCATCGTACGATTCCAACGACCCATGAGCATGTCTTTACAAATCACTATTAAATAGTAATCAAATGTGAGCCATACAGTTGATTAGTTTTGTGTGGTTATATTTCATGGCATTTAGATGAGATTATGTTCGTTCTTGATACATTCCCCTCAAGTGCTAATCCATAATATGCAACAAATAGTCATTCCTGACTGAATATAGCAATTAATGAACCCGTGAAGTTGTTAACCACCGAGGATATTGTATTATAAATAGCGACGTCTATCGTTTAAAGGGTGGTAGTTTAAGGATAAATTTACAAATATAGTGAGTGAGTGAGTGAGTGAGTGAGTAGGGCTTTACGCCGCTTTTAGCAATATTGCAGCAATATCACGGCGGGGGACACCAGAAATGGCTTCACACATTGTACCCATGTGGGAAATCGAACCCGGGTCTTCGGCGTGGCGAGCAAACGCTTTAACCACTAGGCTACCCCACCGCCCCTTACAAATATAAAACGTCGGGTAGGTACAGCGTTCAATTGTTAGAACCATATATTACATAGAGTTTTTCTGCTGTTGGCTATTGCGTTAGAATTGACAATCAGAGATCTGTACAATTTTGGGGGGTAATTGTTATTATTACCTAAATCATGAAACTCGTTGTCAAAACGGGGCACAGCTGAGGCCATGCAGAAGTGCAGGCAGTTTTGGTTGAAATAATTGCGAACAAATAGTCGGGTTCCGGGCATGTAGACTTCTTCGGCTCTGTGTTTTTTCACCAATCAAACTATGAAAAATATAGCGTCCATATTCCTACAGCGGTTGGAAGGATGAAAGTTTGGTTCGAAAAGGTATATTAAAAGAAAACATGTATGTATCAGCTGCAAATATACAAACAGTAGTCAACGTTAAACTTACTTGTGACATACACGAGCAAGATGTTGAAGGGGTACATTCCAGGAATATCTTTTTTGAGAGATATACTACATTTTGATTATAAATTTAATATGAATTTATGATTCCATGACAAAAAGGTTACGCTTGACCCTCAGATATCTCATACGTAATAGGAATAAACGCTAAATATTTTGCTACCATTCCTGAAACAGAATGGATTTATCATCTACTTCAATTCTATTTAAGACGGTAGGGTAGCCTAGTGGCTAAAGCGTTCGCTCGTCAAGCCGAAAACCCAGTTTCGATTCCCCAAATGGGCATAATATGTGAAGCTCATTTCTGGTGTCCCCCGCCGTAATATTGCTGGAATATTACTAAAAGCGACGTAGAACTAAACTCATTCAATCACTCTATTCTACTATTAACCTAAATACACAATGATATGGAAACACATATTGTGTCAACAGTTTTGAAAAAAATAATTTATGATATTCAACTTTTATAAAATTATTTACTTCAATCGTTAATGGATACAGTGTTTATTTACAGCAAAAACACATTTAAGTACGTATGTTGGCCTGCTAATCTTTTAGTAATCAAGAAAGGGGCCTTTCTTAGGGTCGACATTTGATTACTGGTTGAATTGCACTCCCTAAACTTTGACGCTATTTAAAGTAATCGTTTTATCTACCATTAATGGGGGCGGTGGCGTAGCCTAGTGGTTAAAGCGTTGGCTCGTCACGCCAAAGACCAGGGTTCGATTCCCCACATGGGTACAATGTGTGAAACCCATTTCTGGTGTTCCCCGCCGTGATATTGCTGGAATATTGCTAAAAACGGCGTTAAACCATATTCACTCACTCTACCCTTAATGGCAGAGACACTGGCTTCTGCAACAAAACCTCTAAAATACATAATTGGCATGTTTGTGGGAACACTCATCGAAACATATGCAATTCTATGCCTTTATAATCTGTCATCTTATCCTAGTTCCGCATCTTTCTAAATAAGGATTTTTACACAAACATTATAAATAACACCCTTATTTGCAGAAAAACAGTTGTAAATAATCTTGAAATGACGTAAAACTGTTCCGAATTGTTGTCAAGTTACAGTGATGCATGTGGAGTGTGCAAGTAAAAATGTGCTCAAATCAAGTGACATCTTTATCAATCTAATGCCATCCTAGATGTTTTATCAAATATACTTTGGAAGCGGAGAAACTTGCTTCGACGATTAATATCGTATAAGAAGTAAAGAGTCTCGTAATATAATACTGACTCCAACCCTGCTCTGGGCAGCATAATCAAGACTGGTCAGCGTACAAAACGCTATTCTGGAAATGTAGACTGTTCAATCAAATCTCGTTACTGACTTCTTTAAGGCAACGACCTGGTATTACTGAACTTTAGACCGGTTGCCAAGTATGAATTGTGTGTGGCAGGGTAATAACCCCAATTTTAGATAATCTGTTTCAGACATTCAAGGACATAACCATACCTTAATGTCAAATGACATGATATATACGCCGGCTCTTCGGTGTGGGATAATGGAGAATATACGCATTAATGATAATTTCGATAAAAGTGTCTCTGAACACTGATCATGAGTTTCAGCGATTTCGGCTTCAGAAGTTGAATTGGTATACCATTCATTGATCGCCATTTCTTTGATTTACAAGAACATGTTTGAATGTGTTCTGCGTGTGCTGTAAAGGTGAATTACATGCTCTGGTATCGATGGTGGTTGAACAATAACGATGGGCACGATTGGTGCATATAGGTACCAGTTCTTGTTCGTTGTCCTCAGATCCCGTGGTGGAATCATATTTTTAATGTATTCGATGGTTGGTATGTCAGGAGCAATGTTACGCTCATGAGTTTCAACGTGCAAGTCTACGATCAGCGTCACTACTGGTCTTCCTGTTTACAACAGGGCGTAGGCTAGAGGTTAATGCATTCGCTCGTCACGAGGAAAACAACCGGGTTCGATTTCCCACGTGGGTACAACATGTGAAGCATAGTTCTGGTGTCCACCGTTGGGATACTGATGGGATATTACTTAAAGCGGTGTAAAACACTTGTCACTCACTCACTCCTCTCATGCTTACTATTTCTCCTATGAAGAGCAAAAGGAATCGGATTTTAGTTTTGCGTGCTTATTTTGTTCAGGTGAACACATGTCTTAACCTGTCTTTGCGTGTGCTCGTGACCAGTTGGTGGCATTAACGAATTTGATAGGGATCCTTAAGGACATGCCTTAGTCAGTACACCAGGGTCACTGGGATGTTGAAGTGTCAATTTTGTTATTATTTAAACCACCAAAAACCTGAATAAAACAGGAATAGAAGAATAATTAGAGTAACTATACAGTTATATAAAGCATGATTGTCGTTCAGAAAGAAACATATTAACAAGGAATTGAACACAATTGGTGCCAGAGAAGATGCCTACTTCTTGCCTAATTGCATTCTCCCCAAATTCCACACAGATGAAGAAATCTAGCATGTTACATATTTCTTTCTCAGTTGAGTCCAAACAAGATTTGCTCTGTTTTCTCAAAGTGCGATGAAGATAGTGATACAACTATATCTATCATCACCGCAGTCATCTATCATGATAATGTTCAGTGGAACAAAATAAAATAGTTGTCTTATATTAATATTGGCCAAAATATTTTTTTAGGTAGACTATGATAAGTGCATTCATGCTGGAAATCATTGTCTGTACATCTATAATTCTGTAAGTTCTAATGACTGACTGAGTTTGGTTTTACGCCGCTTTTAGCAATATTCCAGCAACATCACGGCGGGGAACACCAGAAATGGGCTTCACACATTGTACCCATGTGGGGATTCGAACCCGGGTCTTCGCGCGGCGTGATGAGCCAACGCTTTAACCACTAGGCTACCCCACCGCCCCTTAAGTTCTAATGAGTACTAAAACTGCTCCCTGAGAGAACTCATCGTCAGTCTATGAAGACAGAAGATTAGCTGGAGTGGACAAGACTAAAACTGCTCCCTGAGAGAACTCATCGTCAGTCTATGAAGACAGAAGATTAGCTGGAGTGGACAAGACTAAAACTGCTCCCTGAGAGAACTCATCGTCAGTCTATGAAGACAGAAGATTAGCTGGAGTGGACAAGACTAAAACTGCTCCCTGAGAGAACTCATCGTCAGTCTATGAAGACAGGAGATTAGCTGGAGGGAACAAGACAATGTCTAAATGGAACAACGCACCGGACCAACACAAACATGGTTGGAGACATAATCCATGAATGTCACGTTTAAGATGTCATATCTAGAAGTAGGAAAACAGCTCCCGCTCTCGGTTCAGCAAAGCTTAGTACTTGCATTACCTTGAAACAGGCTTGTCATTAACGACTTCCATTATACAGATCTGTCAAATCGGATGATACGGGAAATGGCTTCTTGGCGTCCCAGCATTCCCTGATTTGATGATTATATATTTGTATCGCATATTTCCCATTGATATCACGGTACGTATTTTACCGAAATGAATATTTAATGCCAACGAATGCTGTCATTGATAATTGTGCATTCTACATATCTCTAATGTGTACATGCCAACGGTCCTATGATATTATCAGTTTGCATTCTACATATCTTTACTGTTTAAATGCTAACGGTCTTATGATATTGCAATATGCATTCTACACATTGTCAATGTTTATATGCAAATGGTCCTATATAGTTCTCTCATCTGCGCGTAATTCAAAGAGGAAAATATTGTTTTCATATTTTGAGAGTAGATCTTGTTGTTAAAAACATCTTGTTGTCTGTAACCTTTCAGGGTTGGATTGTATTTAGGGTAACTGATTTTTTTCGACTGTATTTTAACACTACCTGGACGTATAACAAAAACAATGTGCGAAACAAATTCACTTCGGAACAGATCATCACTATTCCAGTTCCATTCACCTGCAACCCCACCAAACAGACCTCTTTCAAGGGTTGATACAATACATATACATCTTCCGAAACCCTATCTTCCTGGAACGTATACATCTGCTACCTAGAACGGGGACAGTTATACGAAGAGGCAACCTTCCTTAATAATTCCTTAAATCATTGTTCTCCGCGATTTCACAGTGAACCTTTAGTCGAGTTGAGGCTGATTTAATCGTAAACAACGCTGTTTATATTGACATGTGCGTCTGTGATTCAGGCAAAATCAGAAAACAAATGATCCTTCTCAATTTCATGGGTACGATTGTTCCTTGTTTAGGGCCAGTTTCATCAATATGATGGTGTTCTGTAAATAATCGTGTATGAAACCGACAACCCTGTAATTGACACAAAGAGAACAGATCCAAGCGTTGGGGATACTTCATGAACTTTACCACCCATCCTTCATACTAAGCCTGGGTTGCTGAAGACCAATTCTAACTCTGATCTCCATGAAGTCTTTGAATGGCATTTAAAAGCGATACACATACGGAAGGAAGTTGTGTTCCCCATAATAAAGAAGTTGACATCCATTAAAGTATCTTCCTTCCGATCTCCATGGTTCTCATGGGTATGTGCATTGTATACATGTCAACTAAAAGTAGATCAGGCTCATATTTATTAATTGGTAATCATTTATACTTGTAACATTATATCATTACATGCACCTGAACTTCATAATTACATGTTCTCATTTACTGGAGAGTTAACCTAAAACGAGTATAATAGACAATGCACATTCACAGCTGTCATGCAACATTTCGCTGTTTTACGCTGACAGGTTTGTCGAAACGTTCATTGTTTTCCACTACAGGCAACTAGCCCACGCTGAAAACTGTATTTCTTGTTCTTCGGTGCATTGGTAGCAAAGCTTTGTCACCGTGGAAATATACATCTCGATCTTCATAGGTTCACTACAATTGGTTAAAAACTTAAGAAACTGACATCTCGATCATGTACGAAAAAACAACATGTTTATGCTGGACTTCTTCAAAGAAAACATGAATGCGAATTTTATGAATATAGAATACTGGCTAGAGGGTTGATCAAAGGACACAGTTGTTCTTCCGTTTGTGCGTATCTGTTGACGTGGATTATTAATCATAAATTCTGGCAAAATCAACACTGAGACATCTAGTCAATACGTCGAACATACATTTTAAGCTGCAGGTGTATCGATGATCTGACCTGTTGGACACAACAAAGTTAGAACAAGTATATATAGATGACAACTTCTTTTATTCTAGAGCACGACGTTTCATACTTGAAAACGAGACAAGAACCTATATCGAAGCGTCGTAATTCTAGAATAAAAGAAGTTGTCATCCATATATACTTGTTCTATCTGCCTTCCAACTTCTAAAATGCCACTCAAAGAAAACAACAAAGTTGTTTGCAATTTGTTTATCAGTTTTAGATATGTACTGTAGTTGTTGTTTTTTCTTTGTATATTATCCATAAAATCTTTCTTATTCCATTTTTCACAAACGTGTGAAAACAAGTTGTGGATAACACGTATATTAGGTACACGTGCAATAGACACACCGGAAGGACATGGCAACGTCCCTCTGAACAAATCTAAAACTTGAATCACGCACAAACATTCACTTCAAGGCATTGTCCGCAGTTATGCAAAGCAAGGCGAAAGCATTATATACGAACTCTAAAAAATGAGATGTGGCTAACATAGCTATGCTCCATTATATATATTTTTTTAGCCTTATGTTTGTTTTCAAAGTGTAAAGATATTTAAAAGGAGAATGCAGTTACAAAATTATCACATCAGTCATCAAGAACACACTGATCTATTAAGACAATCAAAAGCACAAGAATCGTTTACAAGTTTAAAAAATACAAACACACTGGAGAACAACTTTCCATCACATTGGATTGTGCTGTAAGCAACGCCAGAGAACGAACAGGCAAAATCATGTTTCGATTATGTAAGTATGGAACGCCACAATCATAGGTATACATCCCTCAAATGATTAACAATTTTGGAATAAAATCTGCTCGTTTTGAGAAATCAATTCGCATACACTTTATAGAGTGATGTTATTGAGAATATACAGTCACGATCAGCTTATCATAAATGGAATTATTGTACTAGAAATTGATTCGGTAAATACAACAAAAAAGTTAATTTAGAGTGACGCCATGACGCAAATCGTGCACAATGGCATTTTAAATCCAGCCTCTTGGTCACAATATTCCAACTATATGGCGGCAAATTGGGAATGTCATATAGGACCGTTGGTATGTAAACAATAAGACCAGACAATCCAGTGATCAACAGCAGAGCATCGATCTACGCAATGGGGATACGATGACATGTGTCAACCAGTCAGCGAGCCTGACCACCTGATCCGGTTAGTCGCCTCTTACGACAAGCATGAGTTGCTGAAGACCAATTCTAACCAGGATCTTCATGGGTTGGCTACAATGGAAAACACAACAAGAAGTAAAGTAAAGCGCATTACTCTATTCAAAATTGCACCTTTGTATACACAATCCCTGAATCAACGAAAATCCCCTTCTGAGTATTCTGTACTTATGTCCTTGAATACGGCATTTCGTAAATTGAGGTCATCGTATCGTTGTTGTGAGTCAACACTGGGGAACACAGGTCTGAACGTTTTAACATGAAAGTAAGTTCATTTGCAACGTATATTTTAAACGATTTTTTCATTAAATCATTTTCTGAAACAATGCATTTGTAAAATAATAGGTGCAACATTTCCGAGAAACAATTACAGAAATTAACCAAGGCACCATGCTGATTCACAATACTATACAAAAATATGCATAAAACACGATGTCATATAAACGTGTTATCTTCATTCTACTACGTTTATTTAAATGTTATCAAATTAACCAAGGCTAAATAAGAAATAATATCGATGCCTGCAGTAGAGATGTTTTAGCTTTAGCCGTTTAAGAGGCCATCTTTGATTTACGTCTCCACCAGGGGGCACTGAATACAAGATTTGGACGTACACTATTGTTGCAATCAACCCTGAGTAAATACCGTGGTAATTTGAATAAACTGACAAGATAATCACGACACATGGTGTATAGATGAATATGATTCGAGATTACAGTCCTTTTGACTGCTCTCATGAATATCCTACTCCCATGGTGCGCTGCTGTGCTGAACATTATCCATAACCTGATGATTTCACGTTCGTTCGATGTGTAAGTGTTCCAATTTTGGTGCTTTTAACCCTAAGTACACAATAATTTCTTCACACGCAGTCCAAGAAGGTGAACACCCTACGCAAATTTCTGTCCTGCGTTTAACCGTTTCTATCATGATGTCAGCAAATAATTTTGCATCAATTTACAAATTTCTTCAGATAGCAGAGTGGATATTTAATACTTGCCAAAAACATTCTCGGTACGTTGACAATTTAAACTTTGTTTGAACGTTGTTCTGTCGCTAATATTGACAAATATACTACAAACACAAAGTATGGGAACACTCTAAAATCTGAGAGTCATATATAAACTTAAACGTCTTCTGTTGCGAGACTTTAATACTGTCTGTAGCTTCTTTTAAAGGAAACTTTGCCACAAGCTGCATGAGAAGTGTGTCTTCAACATGCAGTAGGCTGTTTTGTTTGGACGTTTGAATCAAACATGGTGCTGGTCTGTTTCAGAACCCGTTTTTCGCTGTTTTTGACAATGTTTCATTTCACTCAAACTCAACGAATATTGAATCAATTGCTTCACTGCATGTTCCAACATGTCGTTTATAGTGCCTATTAAGCACACAAAAAGTTGCATTTACCATAGAGTATAAACGACCTCACCACGTTTAAGTTTATATATGACAATCAAATTTTAGGGTGTTCCTATACTTTTTGTTTGTAGTATATAGTGTCCTATACATGAGCACGTTCGCTATCAATTGCAATACCTTTAAAACGTGAAACATTTAATTGTCTAAAACAGCAGCATTTACTGCCTTTGAATAGACGTACTGCCTTTTGAATGAATTGTTTATTCTTTGGGTCGCGTATTTTACAACTATTTCAGGACAAATCCTCTTTTACAATCCTCTATTTGCCATTTGTTAGTGAGTGAGTGAATTTAGTTTTACGCCGCTATCACCAACATTCCAGCCATATCACGGCGGGGAACACCAGAAATGGGTATCACACATTGTACCCATGTGGGGAATCGAACCCGGATTCTCGGCGTGACGAACGAACGCTCAACCACTAGACCACCCCACCGCCCCTTGGCATTTGTTAAATATCGGATATTAGTATTACGTCATTTACTTTATGTCTTTGAAAATTGTGAACCAAACGTGTCATCACTCATAGTGACATGTGTATAAATCTGTATAATAGTGTCGAGTTAAAAACTACCTCATAGTGTCTCAAAAGAAAGTATTTAAAGCAAACATGTTGCTCAAAGTGAAGCTCTTTTCCCTTACTCACACCGTAGTCTCAATATCACAAGTGTTCTATCCGACATGGCACGGGTTATCAAAAGCAACTAAAACGTCACATATGTATAAAGAGTATTAAGGACATGTCTTAAAATATATAGAGAGAGTATTGGATCTACCTAAACACCTCTTCATTGTATCTCAAAAGGTTAAGGCAAACAGATTGCTCAATGTGAAGCCCAGTTTTCTTCCTGAACAAATGCCCTATCACAAGTGTTCAGTCCTACCTGACCCCGGTGGTTGTATATAATTACAAGCATCTAACCTGTCACTGATTACAATAACGTGTTTATCTCCTTAGAATAGTAGTATATCCCTAAATAACACTTTCTAGTGTCTAATAGCGTTAAAACAAGCACGCTGTCCAAAGTGGAGCCCATTTTCTTTCTCTAAAGATATACTTTTTCACAAGTGTCCAGTCCGACTATGACCGAGCTTTCTAAATCTACTTAACCGTCTAAGATGTACCATGACTCTGTTCAGAACAGAACTATATCTAATTACAACCAAACATCACTTTGCATTGTCACAGTACATTGAACACAATATGACCAGTGCGCTAAGGTGAAGCCCTATGTGCCTCAGTATTATCAATGTGTCTATCAGGCAGTTAAATATATCATAAAATGTGTCTACATCTACAATATTAAATCCACCTAAATGCCACTTATTAATGTCACATTTAAAGAACATCGCATTTAAAGATAACTACCCAGTTAAAGTGAAGCCCATTTCCTCTACATTCCCCAAATAGCCTCCGTCAGAAGTGTTTGATCTTTTTTCGGTCCGTTAAGGTGAAGTTGTTTTGCCACTGTTTGTCGTATTTATAGCAAACAGGTTGGTTAAACATGGGCGCGGGCTGTCAGAAATATCTAAAACCTTTTTCTGGAAACCAGTTTTAACCCGGATCGTCTCAGGTCATCTTAATTATGGATCTTGAGGTGTGTATGACGCCTGAAAAACGATTAATCAAACACATACGACAAAAAGCCTTTCCATATTTGTAAGAATATCAACTGAAGACGTAGTCAATTGAACTTTTCTTACTTCATCATGAGCAGGTGTTTATGACTGATTATCAAATAGTGAAAATTATTTACTCGAAAAAGGTGAGCGTATCCTACCCATTAGTGCAACCCGTCATAAACACCTGCAGGGGCATGACAACTGTTCATATGTAACAACCACTGGTTATCTGATGCATCTAAAATATAACTTTTGCATCATATCTGTCAAATGCGTCAAATTTGAAACATCTAGGCAGATTTAATCCCCTATCTATCAAGTGTATACGATCATGTTTTTAACACTATAATCTATACTACTCACACTTTGCTAAGGATCATAGAAATTCTCAACTTTACTTAAACGTAGATCTATAATTTGAAATTGTATCCATTTAAAACTGGATAAATAATAATATGGTAACCACTTATTAGGAAAATATATAGTCACTTTAAGCTAACCTTATGCACTTGATATACGACTAACAATAAAAATGGTTTTAATGGCACCAATCAACCATTTTGCAAATCATGGAACGAGTCATTGACAAATGAACAACACATGTCAATAGATATGGGATCCACAAGATGCAATGACATACTGAAACCTAGGATGCATGCTTCCAATAAGCTTAGGTATTTAAACCAAATTTGTCCCCACATAATAGTTTTCTGTTGAATCCATGATCCTAAGCAAAGTGTGAATAGTATTTTACAGCAAAGTGACATATAAAATCAGCATGACGAAAGAGATCAATATTTTCATGTCTACAATGACTATCATTAATTGTTAGGCAGGTGATGAACCAACACGTGGTATTGAGCAAGACAGACCCGGTGGTGTTTAGCGTGCAGTTATAGAGACTTAATCACATTGCCCATTTCATGGAAAGAAGTTGTAATGATAAAACGGTAGATTTGTATTGTTTTACGTGTAAGCTGGAAGAAGTTGCAAGGATAACACCGTAGATATATGTGCTGATAATCTATGATTTTAATCATCCGGACCATGCAGGACCGAAGACAGGCCAAAAAAGTCTGATGAAGGTTTCTAACTTCTGAGAATTCAGCAGAAGAAGGGTTTCACCTTGAGCTACTTCTTTGTTTTAGATACTACGATAGGAGACATTATGATAGGTGAATATACCACTCTATTAGAGATGTTCAGTTCGTAATACATCGGTGACGTTTCAGTTGCTTTTAACCGTCAGGGTCAAGCCGGACTCGAACAGTTTTAATATAAATTATTAAAGTGAGAGTAGTGGTAAGATGGCTTCACTTTGAATGATGTGTTTGTTTTAAGCCGGAGAACGGTACCATTGTACTTCAGTAGATATAATGCTGTTCTATCTGTGTTAGCACGCTTGATGGTACATATGCAGCATTAAAAGTGCTTTCGCAGCCAAGGCGGACCAGGCACCTGCGACAGAGATTTTCGTAAGAAAATACAGTAGAAGTGTTTCACTGTAATGGTTTGGTTCGCTTACAATTTCAATGACCAGTCATGCCTAAAGGTGACATTCACTAATATCTACTTCCAGCTAAGAAATATGATCCTGTGTTGCAAAGAAATATGATCCTGTGTTGCTTCAGCATCAATCGGAAATAAGTAAATCCAAATGCTGTTAATTCAGGACGTGACATATCATAAGCTAAGTGTGAAACCTTTTCACATACAAATACCAAAAGTAGAGTTAAATTTATATTCTCAAATAATTCAAATTCAAATTCGTGGGAAAAACTATGCATTTGTGAAAGCGGAAGATTTGCCCGGATATGCAGTTTTCGTTTTGATATTCTGCAGTCGATTTTTAGTATAACCTGAAATTTGGGCAGTCATATATGTACTGAAACGCAATAGAAACGCCACGCCGATAGATGTTTCTTAAAGCACACTATATAACTCCCTCTAATTAACAATCAAAACGGAGAATTGAGTTCAAACTTGACAATTATGGTTAACACATTTTCGGGAATCAGATTTAGAGTTCACACAAACAAAACCACCAAAAATGGTACCATTAAGATACCTCAGAGTCCGTATCGTGTGTGGCCTCCATGGGCATCGATGACGGCGTTGCATCGACTGTACATGGAATGAATTAGTCGGTTGATGAAGGCCATAGGCACTTGGGTCCATACTCTGCGACATGCCTGATCGAGTCCAGTCGCAGTTGTCTGCCTTGGTTGGAGGTCATTCAGTTTTCTTTTGAACCTCGTCCCAAAGGTGTTCTATTGGACATAAATCCCGACTGAGTGCAGGGTTTGGATGCCATGTTGTCTTAGGAAGTCCAATGCTGCTCTGGTAGTGTGGGCACGAGCGTTGTCTTGCTGAAAGATGTGATTTCTGTGACGTCCAAAATGGTACCACGTGGGGTCTTATGACTTGGTCAATATAGCGAACAGCTGTCACGCCATTTTCTCATCCTGGACAGTTGTGTTTGGAACACAACTGTCTGGTCCAGACCGATTGCACCCCACACGATGATGCTTGGACCATCTCACGATTCTCTTTCAACAATACACTCATTGGAAAACCGTTCCACACGCCTTCTCAATACTCATTTCTCTCTCTCTCTGCCATCGACTGTCGGAAGACAATACCGGCTTTCATCAGAAAAAAGTACAGTTCTCCATTGTTGATAACGCCAATGTCGATGCTGAGTTGCCCATTGCAGTCGGTTTGGGCGGTGACGAGCGGTGAGGACAGGACCGCGATATGGTCTGTGATAGCAGAGGTTTCTTCCGCGCAAACGTCGACACACTGTATCGGCACTAATGGGTCTGTTGTGAGTCCCAGTGGTTTGGCGTGCTGTTTGTCATACGGAACCTTATACCACGTCTGCCTTTATGTACGTTTGGTCCGTATGCTTTTTCATCAGAAAACACACTGATGTTGGTAATAACTGTCTATTTGGAGTGAAAAAAGTTAATGGTACAATCATAATACAAACACCACCTTGTAGGAACAAAATTTTGCATTTGATTTGGCAAGGTGACGTTTCTTTTGTGGCTCAGTATATATGGCAGGTGTTTTCGAATCGAATGTTTCAACACCCATAAAAAACTGCATGATATACCATTTGGAGTTGTGGACTTTGGCATATTTCTGTTCTCTCGTGGTGTACGATAAACAAAATAGCGGAATTTGCGTACAAGTCAAAACGTTGATTACACTACAGTCTCGTTTGCTGCTGACCTGGTTCCTCCTGTTGCGCACCTTAATACAATAACCAGTCCAGAATTTTGAGACCAATTCATTCACCTGGATACATAAATATTACTCAGTATTATTTGATACATCTAAGCACTTGTATATTGCAACACAACGCTCCTTCTAATCCTTGCAAACACGTCGTGCAGCGTGCTCTGTCGTACAGCGTGCTCTGACAAACGGAAATCTGGAAATCGTGGAAATCTCAAAACGAGGCTCTGCCGTTAGAAAAGTTTGGCGGTTTGGTACGGACTTGATATTATATCAATCACATTGTGCGTTACAGAACTACACTGAATAAGCACTAAAACACATAACAGGTGGAACCAGTGAGCCAGATGAATTGTGAATCATTTTACGACCTCATCAAACAGGGGCAGTCTGTGACGTCTTAGTTAAGGTCATGCTGCCTAAACTTCGACATAAAATATGGAAATACGATGTTATTAAAGTTTAAAATTAAAATTAACTTGTAAATACCATTTTCTAATGAAACAAGGAATTGGAATTCAGTGTAACCATAGTTGTTTGTGGTGTCTCTTTTCACTTTCACACGAGAAAATTCGGATCGGCTGAAAGGTAATTGTCTGAATAGGTTAATGAGACTCATGTTTCGGTTTGTTATGTTTTTCCAACATGATGCCAGGAAATATCAGCTCGGCATCAAAATGGTCAACAATGAAATAAACCAAGGTCGATAACTGTGTGTTTGTTTACGTTTGTTTTGTAATCTCGTTAAGCTCAAATTAAAAGTATAAGTAGCTGACGACAACGTCTAACCCAGACCTTCACCATTCTGGTATTACAATATTATCAAGTGCAATTCTTAACTTATGAAAAATACAATGTACCTTAACGTACAAATGCATTTTACTTCATTTATGATCAGTTTTGTTAAATATGAACACATCAATTAATTAATTGATATTTACAGTTCATTGATGCATACGTTTATATGTTTATCTTTTTCCTGGCATTGCTTTGTTCAGTTATATATTGAAACATTAATATCTGGAGTGCCGATGACAAATGTATCTCACTCCACAACAACGTGTGTGCAACTTACTTCTAAAACCGCGTGAGCCTCGGTGGCCCAAGCCATACCTTGTTGATACTAACAACATTGTGCCCAAGTTCAGGAGAAAACGAGTGAATATCATCACGTGGGAAATAATATCATTCTCGTGTTAAGTTTCCCTGTTAACAATAATATGCATATGACGTGAAGACGAAGTTCAATCCCTTTTTCCAATTAATTATTTATAAAAATTCAGATGCTTTGTCACATCCTCATCAGTGAACCGAGAACTCTGATTAAATACTCAATGTTTCCATCACAGTTGTATTGACGATGTAATGATTTTAGCACTGATAACTATCCTACATTCATAAAACTTCGATTATGCCACAGGTAATTTTTAAAAAAGAAGCTAATGGCATTATTTCAAACAAGGATTTGTAAACTGTATGGTTGTAAGGAAAGAAAAACATTTTTGTAACACGTTGATAGACATGAAGTCCTGTATTTACTACACGTGAGAAGTCAATGCCAGAATTAGCGTAAACCCTGTACAAATGTGGTTTTGTGAGTCTATAACAGCGATAGGTTAGGTACATGTCAGAGTGCAGAGCGGTAAGATTGGTATATGTTCAAAGTAAAAAGAGTTCCTGGGAAAGTGCATTATTTCTTATGAAATGACAGTCCATTCTTCCTATAAAGACTGACGTAATTAATGATGATTCTGTTGCCCTTCTTGGCGTAAACGTCCGTGTCGCTAATGTCACAGGTGCTCAGTTGGATTGAGATACGGTGATCTTTGTTCAGAGCGCTCAGGAAATCCGTAACCCCTGCGAACCGCCGGGCATTGTCATCTCGAAAAAGTGGCGTCTGGTGCTTGCTGAGTAGAGACACCGTCAGCATGTAAGATCGCGTCCCAATGGTCAACAAGTGTTAAGCTTCCTTAGATATGAACAGGATCTGTTCTGTTCTCAAAGAAAATGTTTCCCAACATCATGGCACGCAGCATCCAGCGTAAGGATCATTCAGCCGCCTGTACACACAGATCTGCCTATATCTCCTTTGAAGAAGATAACGGTAAACGCTATGCCTGCATTTGTGAAACCACAGATGATTTTATCGACACCTTTGCAACCGTTGACGCCGATTCCATTGAGATAAAATATCGATACAGAACAGTCATCCTGCTTGGATTCAGGCAGCGCGTAAACAATTTGGGACAATCCGATCAGATTCGGACGTACACCAAGAATGGTGTAGCGTACGTTGCACTGCCTGATCTTGTGAAGGACCCGTATGTATTGACCCTTGGTTGCCGTGGTGATGCCGGGTCGCCCTGATCATGGACGATGTCTAACTTATCGCGATATCGTGTCATTGAACTGAACTTACATGCCATTGATGTTTATAATTCGACAGCTTCAAGTTTACCAAAAGCTCGTATTCCTATTGAGTCTTGGCGTGGTTGTTTTAAGAATTCACTTACTTTACTTGAATGATTTGTGAAAAACTCATGTCATTACAAACTTCTTCTGGAAACACGAGACAAAATATTTTCTCTTGCAAACTGCTTTTCAGTTTCTCAAGAATGCGAATCCTACAAGTGTCAATTTAAAGGTCATCGGTATTAACCCTATAACAGACAATGAAAGGATTGTGTGACATTATATCAGCCTGTAATACCTTCAATCCACGAAATTAAATCTTGAAGCAGTTGATCCTATGCACATTTCGTTGCTGTTAAGAGTGCATTTATATAATATAGGTTCACTCATAAACATGTAGGATGATGAGCCAAAACTGATAAGGCATATGTCCAACAGTCTGGAATCTTGAGTAGAAATATTTGCCTTTCAGTTTTTTTAAGATCTTATTTCTGTAAATTTCCGGGACGAATTATTTGCTCAACCAACTTGCCAATCTTGTTGTTATTATTGGGAACAGACCAACGGCGACACGTCCCTTCATACTGATTGCCAAAATCGCTTTGGCTGTTTCTTCATTGTAGAACGCTATGTCAGGTGCATTTCCGCACAAGCAGCGATAATTCAAAGAATGCATCTATTGTAAAAATGTAAAAATATGTGGCAATATGATTATCTTGATTATCCATTGCAGATGATGTGGAGATACAACTAACCTGATTCAGTCATCTTGAAAACTCTAATGTCAGTGCATTTGTGTGAAAAACATCTTCAAACAGTGACATGAGCAGTATTCTCGATATCTTAGAGTCTTCCACTGTCATTCTACTTGATAACGATGTGTAGTCGCACTTTGAAGTACTTAGTTGTGAAATAATCCAAGATAGCAGTAAAACTTCATAGGCAATGAACTTAAGTATTTATTTTTGGTAAAGCCAGTTGTCTCTGATAAAACAGTCCCAGTCCCTTTCGCTTCAAATGAGTGTTGTGATTGCAGAAAATATTCAGATATTTTTGGATTCGAGTGAATTAACCTGTATAAACTAGTTGCAATACGAACTATCCGTTTACAAAGCAAAGAGTAACACAAACTTAGTTCCATTGGAAAGTGAGTGACTTGGTTTTACGGGGCTTTTAGCAATTTTCCAGCGATGGCATTTCGGGGGACACGAGAAATGGGCTTCACACATTGTATCCTTGTGAGTGAGTGAGTGAGTTAAGATTTAAAGTCACATCGGCAATATTTCAGCCATATCGTGACTAAAACTAGTTCTAAATTCATTATACATACATATAATATATAAAACCCTGTCAGCAAAGGACAGTAAAACCACTAGATTATCACAGAATGAGTTAAACCTAGCTAGCATATATCTTTAAAAGTACACAACTTTTTTTGGACCACTAGGCTACCCCCACCGCCCCAGTTCCATTGGTAGATGCATAGATGTAGAAATGATCCCATTTGACTAAGTCTTTATTACAATTTGTAATTTCGAGTGCTGATGAGCAAGTTCAATACCGGAGCACCAGAGATAATCGACACGGGGTGGACGGGCTTGACATGAGATCGGACGACATTTCCAAGGACTGTCCACTTGGTCCAAGGGGAGCTACTCACATGGCCTTGTGGCGCTGCTTAGCTGCCTCATGATCTTTTGATACCACGAGTGTCAGAAACGCACATTATATTCAGTCAGTTCATTCCTGTCACAGGGAATAACTATAAACCTAGAAATGTCTAAGAGCCTATGGGGCATCATTCATTTCTAAAACGAAGCTCAAGGTGGAAACAAGACGTTGGGATGAATGCCATAATGGTGTGAAAATAGAGTGCAACTGTCCTACTCTATATATTTCAAACGAAGTTGTTCATGAGTCCTACAATAGGTCATTCTTTAGAAAACTGCAAAATCTGAAAACAAAACATCAATTGAAATTCTTTGTAACACAATAAGCTTAAGATGCACGCATACTACTGTGTTTGTGTCTGAGAAAATTTAGTGAAAATAGGAAATGTCTATCGGGAGTTGACTTATTTGACAGCCGAGTAAACGTGTATAGTTACAATGTGCTACTATTTAAAGCCCCCTTTTGTATTACCAGCTGATGACCAAAAATAGTCAGTCTGCACGAGATGTTCTTATACAAATGTGTAACACAAATCTATAATATTATCTATTTAATGTGACATCTCCATCGACTGGGTAATAAATCGTCAAAGGAAGAGAACTGAAGGTACACGCAAAAGTAGAACAACGTGAATGTAAGCTCCCTGCACTCGAAGAACAGATGGCAATAATGGCAAAATCTTTAGCTGTGGTCTGTTCACTAATTGAATTTGCTTCAAGTCCATCAATATTTCTCAAAGGTATTGTCCGGAAAGCAGTCCCCGTAATGCATAGTCAGTTTCATTGATCTTTGTTGATTTTTTTAACGTGGGAAGGAGCCACGCAGTCTAAATTTCCAGTGAACGAGTACATACTTTTTGTAAATCCTGAGGACATGTTTGCTCCGTTTTTGGTAACTAGCACATAATCAATAACACGGTTAGACGTAACGGAATGTAAGAAGTAGTTTCGTTGATTATCCTTTTTATTCATTTTGATAATTATGATAACTTCAACTTGAAAAAACACGTGAGTAGTCATACAGAATATTTTCATGAATTTAAACAAAAAAACAAGAGAAACTTGTGTCAATTATGAAACAGGTTTTCTGAAATCAGGTCACTCATGATCACGAACGTTACAGGATCTTACATTATCTAATAAAAAACCCCACTTGCATGAGGTTATGCAAACTCTGAGTGGCGGATGCAACCGGAAGTGAAGGTCATTTTCTTTTTCAGTAAACACCTGGTGTCATCAATGATTTTCAGTGATCAATATTTAAGATTTGTAGCGCTAATTTGCTTCCTGCCCTGTGGAATCGTATCGGCTGATAATGGAGGACAAATATGCTCTGGCGTTGACGTCTTGTAATCAAAACACTTACCACTTATTAGTTACAAATGAATTCCATAGCTAACATTGCCCGTATTGTCATCAAATATACCAGGCTGTTAAATACCAACTGTGCTGGCACTAAAGACGGACTAAATGCATTGTAATCACGATATCCCTGTTCATGGTACTAAAATAGGGTAAGAACAGTTTGTGGATTGAATGTGGCCAATCGTCAGTAGTTATCAGTTTTGAATCGATCTCACATTAGGTACCTACAGCTTTGACACCTTTGACCAACTCAATTTAAATTTGATTTATTGAAAAGTGTTTCCTTCCTTTACGGGGAATTTTATGAATGCTAATTAGGCCTTTGAAGTGATACACATACTGGGTGTCACAGCATCACAGCATCACAGCATCCATTCCATTCACCAGTCTGATGAAGTAAGCATAATATTCGGAAGTTGACATCCATAACCTCTCCTCCTTGCGAATGCTAATCGTTTCATCTGGAAACAACCATGGTATCCTTTCAGCGAGTCACTGCACTTGTTCTTCGAGAATTTATGTGAAATCGGTATATTTTACGAGCGCATTTTAGCATGCACGACATCACTGTGGAGAGCATTTCTTCACCAAAGATTAACGGATATGTAATGACACAAGATCGATATATTTAAGCATATGTTACCATGGACTTCATACATGTGTTGTAAACATAATCAGGAATTGTCAATTATATATGCCCTAGGAATCACCATAGTATTACGATACCATCAGTCTCACGACGACCCCGTCTCACAGTAAATTTACCAATGCAATATTTTAATTTCTCCTTAACAAATCGTGCCTCGACATCTAAAATATATGGTAATTCTACCAAAGGCCTTTAGACTTATAATAACAATTTGCCGGGAACTTAACATAACATAATTCGTTTGAAGCTTAAATCCCATTTGCCACACATGCTCTGTTTGGAATCGATACAAGCAGTGACATTCTATCATTCATTAAAGTATTACAAAACAGAACTGAAACTGTCCTTATATGAAAGAAACACTTTCAAACACCACTTGAAAGGCGATAACTCCTGATATAATGATTTTGAAGTTGATGTGGATTGAAGATAACTTGAAGTTGATGAAGATTGAAGAGTAACCTGCCTACCAAGGTTCATTACCCTTGTCACAGACATCCAGGGTTCACAAAAAGCTGCAGCCACTAATGCTGTGTCAGTCCATCATTTCATTACCACCGTCACAGACAATAATCCACAAAGAGCATAAGCCAAACAGGCAATGTAAAACGCCTGGTATACTGCACTACCAAAATCACAAGGATCCACAACGCATACTAGCCAAACATACCCTTTACCACATCCTACCAAAGCATTACCTTACTCACAGACAAGGATCCCCAAACACAACAACCATACAAAGCCTGTACAATACCTGGTCCATCACTTAATTACCACAGTCACAGACAAGAATTCACAATATCCAAGCATACTCTGTAACACACCTCTTCAGTTAGTTCATGGCGCGTGCAGATCCGGGTTAGAATTGGTCTTCAGTAGCCCATGCTTGCCGTAAGAGGCAAATAACGGGATCGGGTGGTCAGGCTAGCTGACTTGGTTGACACATGTAACGATATTATCCCAATTGCGTAAATTGATGCTCATGCTCTTGATCACTGGATTGTCTGGTCTAGACTCGATTATTTACAGACCGCCGCCAAATAGCTGGAATATTGCTGAGAGCGGCGTTAACCAACAATCCAACCCAATCAACCATTACTTCATTATCACTGTCACAGACAAGGACCCAGCAAAAATACCTCTTGGTACAAAACCTTCATTCGTCTATTTGGGAAGGAAAGTTCAAATGACGATGCCTGTTATAATCTGTCGGCTCTTTGACGCACAAAGAGATGACTGTATATCCTAACCAGGGGTCCCTGTCACGACATAATCCACTCCTGTTCTCATTTACAAAAATGTAATCTCTTACTCTAATGTCTTCCTGTGTCTCGTCGAAGTCTCGCAAAATAACGATTCGTGGTGACGGTTGGATTTCCTATTTTCAAAAGACATAAAAAGTTCTCCTTCTTCGTAAACTCATTTCCCAAAGTAGCTGCAGACGTCATTTGGATGGGTATTTTTCAGACGAAACTATTAAATGTTAAATGAGGAAAACGTCCGGGACTTTAACAACGCGGGGACTTTCCGACTGCATGGCACTTGGTACAAATTTGAACCATGTAACGGTTATTCTCTTCAACGATCCACGTTAATGCTGCCATTCATACCTGCATATACGTGCACCCACGGCAAGACTGTCCAATTTGTTCCTTACATCACCTGTTACCAAATTATTGGCACTTTACCGTTAATGGAAATATTTCAGATAAAGGGGAGACTTCACATTAGGCCAAGTCCCTTGGTTCTACAGAAGTCATCCAAGAATATTGGCAATACAGTCCATGACTATTGTTGACCAACACTACCATTGTGGGTAGGAAAAGAGATTCAGGCGGACTTGTCCTAACGACCCAGACCCAATAAATAGCCAACAAGGCAAGAATAAAACCACTCGTGTCCTCGGAACAAGTAAATAAAGCAAGTAATCGTACTGATGTGGTTTGGGCCATAGCCATTTTGGTCTCTATGGAACAGACAAATCTATGGAGACATCGTGGCAATCAGTGACCAGCCACCATTAGCGTTGCTTCATGGACCATGTTTATATGGTCATCTCGCACTAAGTAATATTGACTTCAGCTGTGTATATCGTAAAGGTCTCGGTTTATGCTGTGACCATTTGATGTTTTCGCACAGAGGCATACATCATCACGTGTAATCACGGGGCTATGTGTCTCTGGTCCCATTAGTGCAGATAGAGTTACATATGTGGTGCGTCTGGTGTCTTTAATGCTAGGGATAAGAGGCAATGTCTAAATGATATCCTTTCCTTTCATCTTTGACACCTACTACATATTGAACTGTGAGCAATGTAAGACAATGGTGTTTGAACACGGTTTCCAAATACTGTTTGTAATAGTTAGATATATAGATAGATAGATAGATAGATAGGAAAAAGATAGGTTTATAGACAGACAGATTTCATTACATATGACCAAAAATTAGTTGTTATGTAATCATATCTCAAATTAATACTATCAAAATGCTTCATGAAAGAAGATTTTAGATTGAAACTTGAGAGGTATCGTTCTGAAAGCATTCGGTATGTGTAATGACCAAAATCCCTTAAGCGCCTGTAAAATGTTTCAGTTTATCATTCCCTGTGACACTTTTTGTTGCTGACTCCGGTTGAGCCTCGTGTTCAGATGCGATCACACGTGATTCGACCCCAAACAACACTCACCCACCACACATCACCAATGTCGCATGGAACGTTTTAGACTTCAAAAATAATTCCTAACTGCTCTTCAATAATGAAATGGCGGACATAATTCATTTGAATTCCGACAGAGGAAAAAATTAATAAGTGGCAATTAAGCAGGTCCTTTGAAAGGAGAACACCATTAAGAGAGGAGAGCTTGAATGTTGAGTAGAAGAACAACATTTAATATAATTTTATCTTAGCAGCTGTCAGTACGTCGGGTTTGACCAAATTCAACCATTGTGGTACTGTACAATAAGAAGCTGTATGACGTCATTGATGAACACAACTGTTATTCAGCATGCTACATTTTATGTATATGTTTTCACCCCTTATAACAGCTATGGACCCAGGTGGTGTATGTTTCATATATTCCCTGATAGACATCATATCTGGATAATGTTCAGTCCGGAAAAAATATGCTTAATTGATATTAAGATTTTGTAAAAGTTTGACAGTTTGTTTTTTTTAGTTGACATTATAACATGATCATAAATCAATATCATACTCAAAGGCGTAATTTAAATTAGAAACAACACATGGAGTAAAATAACAGAGTTATGTGCTGTCATCGTACCTCGCCATGAGATTTCTCCAAAATCAATATTTCCTCTCAGTGTCACCCGCCGTGATATGGGCTATTGTTAAAAGCGGCGTACAACTATATTCACTCACTACTCTCAGAACGGTGCGGTGGGGTAGCTTAATGGTTAAAGCGTTCGCTCGTTGTGCTGAAGACCCGGGTTCGATTCCCGACATGGGTACAATGTTTTCTGGTGTCCCCCGCCGTGATATTGCTGGAACGTTGCTAAAAGCGACGTAAAACCACACTCACTCATTCACTCCTCTTAGAGCATACCTGCTGTGATTGCGATCCAGTCCGGGGATAACTGCGCCCATTAACTGTCCAGTTAGACATATAGAGGATCCACTGGCATAAGGGGAAGTAACTCGCTGCGCAGAAACCCTAAAAATGTGTCACAATTTTCGGAAACCGATCGATCATAAATACCAAAAAGAAAGCACATAATACGTATCACAATACAAGTAAAGATACTCTTTGTTAACTATCCCCAAAATATGCAGCTCTTTCCAGAAGGCGTAGATAATATGTCATGTCATAACTAATGTAATAGTTACCACGCAATAGCTAGGTTTAGTAAACCCTCTTCCACCTACATACCAATCGATAACCGAGAAAAGATTCATGCCTTCTGTTCCACAGCAATGGTCAGTTGACATAAGTCATGATTCATTACATTAATGTATCGAATGTGTGTTTGAGACTCTGGGAGGAAGGGTTGACTTACAAGAGTGGGTATTGATATTTTATTACCTAAACTGGTCCAGCTTGATGTGTCAGTGATATACCGCCTTACACAGCGCGTTGTTTATGCGTCTGTTCTGAGACTCGAAGGTGCAATAAATACGTACTTTGTTGAACGAGGTCACTCAGAACTAGACCGCCGCCATATAGCTGGAATATTGTTAAACAACAAGCAAACACTAGGAATTATCATTCGTTCTTTAAAAGGAGCATAGTGCTATTACTCATTCCTTCGATAAGGCTATCTTCAAGAAATATATTTTTGTGTTTTTAATGTTGTCATAATTAACTCTAAAATGTTTTCAACGAGGAACTCCATGGTGCTGTTGAAGCGCCTTAAGATCATTTCTCCTCACAATGTACTAGAAGCCTTCCTCTTCATGAAAATACTAAATTCTTGATATACCTGGAACTGTTAACATAATTCACAGTCGTCTGTTGAACGTAATGCCCATAGCTCAACCAGCGTGGTGATGGTGTTTAAAATAAGTGATGCTTGATAAGAACTAGTACGTTCTTTAGGGGCAAACACATCTGAAGGCCAGACATGACTTGGGGCGATATATGATGAACTACACTGGGACACGAGAGTATACTTGGATCAGATGTAGCAGGCGGTGTGTGAGTAATGTTGGGTTGTACAGAGTCAGACGGTAACTGCCCGGTAATTTATATTGTCTGAAGGGTCCATTACATGGCTAGAATGACAAATACTGGTGGTTACCTTCTGAACGGCTCAGATTCTCCGATTTCTTAATGTGTGTTTGTAGGTCGTTGAAGTATCACCAAGAAGGATATAATTCGACTATTACAGTGATTATACATAATGTAATAGTTTGTTGACCACTTTGCTATCGCATTCTACCACATGCAGGTTCCACTACGTCAATATTGGTTTGTTGGTTTGCTGTTTAACACCGCATTCAGCAATATTCCAGCTATATGGCGGCGGTCTGTAAATAATCGAGTCAGGACAAAACAGTGATTAACAGCATGTGTCGATCTACTCAATTGGGAACCGATGCCATGTGTCAACCAAGCCAGCGAGCGATCCCGTTAGACGCCTCTTTCGACAAGCATGGGTTACTGAAGTTTCATTCTAACCCTACCTTCACGGTTCTTTTCCTTGAGAAGAACTGACTGGCTCATATAGGGGTTTGTAACGTATGTCACTGGTAGGGCGGGACACGCTAACGTTGTCGCGAGTACCAGCTATCCTAACTATTTGATATTTTTTATAAATACACGTACATGGCACAGTAGGAACCCGATGCAGTGGACTCCACTTTTAATGGGAATAAATGATTGAGGAAAATGGTTTTGTAGCATACATGTAAAACCAGTTGTAAAATTAGTTAAATTTCTTACTACTTAACGAGTGAGTGAGTGAGTTTAGTTTTACGCCGCACTCAGCAATAATCCAGCTATATGAGCATCGATCTGCGCAATTGGGAACCGATGTCATGTGTCAACCAAGTCAGCGAGCCTGACCACCCGATCCCGTTAGTCGCCTCTTACGACAAGCATGAAGATGCATTCTAACCGGGACGAAAATGCGCATCCTGCAAGAATATGCTGAAATTCATAAGGAATAAAAGACCTTAACCCTTTAATATCTAGACCAACATCTTCAAAGGTTAAAACATAGTGCCACCTTTTATGACCCTCTGTGTAGCAAAATGAACGTTAGTTTTCTATGCAGCTCGTATAGCTCAACACTAAATCTAATGTGTGCTTTACGTACACTGGTGAAGTGAAGCTTTAACGAGTTTTACCCTTGATGAAAATATTAATCCATTCCGGAGATAGATGCTTCCCCAAATCAATATAAATTGTATTTCATGCATTTTCAGATAACCGTATAATGTGAGTCATCCTTAGTGCTGCAATGAATAGAAACGAAGGTACATAAACTGAGCGAAACGCTTAGCATTTACAACAACACGTTTTGCAACGGATGATGTAAACTAATATTTAATTACTTTTGGAGGGTTCGCGGAAACTTTTAAAACACATTCACGTAATCTAGTATAGGTACCCTGTAGTTGATATATCAAAATCTAAGCATCTAATTGGTTTCAGACTTGCCATTTTTTACCGAAATGTGCTAAATCAGAAATTTCGTGCTTAACCTCGCCCAGCTTCTGCCTAGGTGTATGACAAAACATCACTCAGGACACAAAACATGCTTAGAATCTGATTTTCTAACTCACAATATGTTTCAATGACACTTAAGAAATCAGACGGAACGTTTTGAGTTTTGATGTTGTTTATTTTGTAATTGGTTAAAATGTCACAGTAGAAGCAATTTTCACAGCCATTAATGAACTCAGCATGACAGGAGGCCATTCTTAATTTGTACGAGACCGATTTCATGTAATCTATTTTTCAGTCTTCATTTAAATGGTCATTGAGAGTGCGAAACACATTCTATTGACAACGAACCAAAGGCCACTGCAGTCACACGTATCTCTAGCCAATTGTTACGCCGTCGCCACCTCAAGCATCAGCTGCCTCCCCCACCCCTCAACCTCTCAATGACATCACGCAACGACTGTCTGTCACGTGAGAGGCCCTGAATAGTGTCCAAGATAACGCTGTTCGGGGGGAAAATCAAAATTTAAACACACTTGCGTTTGGAGAAAAAGCTCAAGTTACCGTTAGGAGTGAAAACACGGGAACTGTCCTCTTTAAGCTACTTGTAATTACAGACAAAGAAAGCTGATGTAAGTGAAGGCGGTAACGTTCTTGCATCATGATCTGAAAGTGGTTGAGGGTTTGGAGCAAGGTCTCACATATATGATTTGCAACCTGAAATTAGGGAACCATGCACACTGTGTGGTCAAGTCATCCCCGATGTCTCTGTTCTCAACCCTCGGGTTTCTGTTGCAGCCAGCAGTTACGATAAACAGTTTTGCATATTTTGTGGAGGGGAACCATCGATTTGAGATTTGCCGACAATGTGTTAGACATGTACATTTTCAAAACAGATACTGGCATGTAAATTGAGGTACAAGACTTGATTCTTTATGGAATTAGGAGAGTATATTCTGGTTCCATGTCCAGTAGCATTCCATAGCTATTTCCATTTTATTAGGAACTATGAATCCAGTGTGGTGTATGTTAAAAAACAACAACAATTACACGTTGGCATCGGGTCATTTACCACGGCACCCGGGTTAGAACTGTCTTCAGTTTGTTGTTAGGGTCAACTAACGAGGTCGGGTGGTCAGGCTTGCTGACACGTCGTATCGGTTGCTCATGCTGCTGATAAATGGGTTCACCGTTGTCTGTTCCAAACTCGTTTATTTACAGAGCGCCGTGATATTGCTTGAATATTGCCAAATGTGGCGTTAAACAAACAAATATTTTCAACGGATAACAAGATGTAAAATAGAAAAAGGACACAGTATAACTGGACCTTGCTAATATTGGCTCGAACATTTTGAAACACTTTCTAATAGATATTCACACCACAGAGTCATTATTTATCGACCATGGTGCTCAGTGCAAATAGGACGGATCGTGTCAGTGATAAAGCAACCGACCTACTTTTAGCGACACAAATATTTAACATACACCACAAAACCCTATCACTTAATTTGGAAAGCAAGTAATAAAATGGTCGCTGCTGTCAGCACTTATTTCGTGAACATGGTTTTATCGTTATTTTTGGCTGCCTTGCCACACACAATTGCTAAACTTGCCCGCGGGAGTGCAGTGGCCTAAGCGCAAGTTCAATACTTTTATTTTTCGTTGTGTGTCCTTTTCATTTTTGTGCCTTGTGTGTATGTTTGTGGAGGATGGGGAAGGGTGGGTTTGGGAGATTGATACATGGTGTGGCATATGGTTCAGACATGGTCAACGATGGTACCGGACATTTAAGTCTTCTGAAATACTTATATACTATAGCATTTTAAGACATGTTATTGATTATACTGATTGTCTCTTGGATTTGGGTTTCTTAAAAATATGCTTCATGGAGTACCACGTGTTAAATTCAAAAGGTCAATACATATTAAATATTATCATAAATGATCTGCCTCTTTTTAGGCTCACTGCTGTACATAAAACCAAGAAATCACAAACATTGAGGCTTCTTGGTTTAGTTTGTGTAACACTGCATTATGTCAGTCAAACAACAGCCTATCAGCTCAGTTTGGAAGTGAAAATCGATGTGGGTGATCACTGCGGATCTGAATTCCTGATGCACTACCATTATGATTATCGGAATGACAAGGAACAAGAAAAAATGATCGTATGTTGATAATTGTCCCACTCTGTTCGTAAACCAGGTGGTTCGAATACTAGTTGGCCCTGATTATATTTTTATCGGCACCAGTCACATGGTTGCAGGTTTCACCAAAATGGTAACTGCCTGAGACCTGCAGTACTTATAAAATCAAATATAAAATCAACTCACACCCTCTCTCAGTTTGTCTTTATTATTAGTTTTGTTTTTCAGCAATACCACTTTCCTTTATCAATGCTGAAAATGCAATGATGTAACTTGCTATAGTCTGTTTGGGTCAAAATCAGACCGATGAATTGCAATCTAACTCGAAAACTACTAAACATATAGTACTCAATGAAACACTGATCAACATCAAAACATCAGACCAACTCTGTGATTGTTTTTACAGAATTTATGTCCTAAAAATATAAAAGTTGTTTAACAAACTATCATTAAAGTCTTGACACAGTTCGCTATTTGTTACCAGGGAGGGGTACAAAGAGAGGAACAGAGTCGGGCGGTAACAACCGGGTAATCTATATTGTCTGATGGCTCTATTGGATGACTTGCACATCAAACACAAGTCGTAGCTTTCCGAACTGCTCAGATTCTCAGTTTCAGGTCGTTGAACTCAGAAATTACCTCATGGAAGCCGATATTGTGTTTCGACAGTCGATGGCAGAGTGAGAGTACGGTGGAGGCGTGGGGAACTGTTTTCCAATGTGTGTATTTGCTGAAAGAGGCTCGTGGAGTGGTCCAAGCATCATGGTGTGGGGAGCAATCGGTCTAAACCAGTTAGTTGACACCGTGGTGTTTCAGAATCTTGGTCTAGGATAAGGAAATGACGTGACAGCTGCTCACTATATTGACCAATCTTAAGACCCCACGTTGTACCAAATTTTGGACGTTACAGAAACCACATCTTCCAGCAAGACAACGCTCGTGCCGACACGACATGACTTATCAACATGTACAATCCTGTATGGTGTATGATCTCTGTCTAGTAATGTATGAATGGTTCCTACTCCATTGATACTTTGACAGAATGTCAAACCAACCAAATAAAGCTATGGGCAAATGGCTTCTATTACTTACAGCATCGACTGATGTGCCATCACCTATCAACATGTACAATCCTGTATGATGATGTTTGTGTGATATGAATGCGGATAAACAGTAGTAGAAAAAACCCACAGAGAATAAACATGTTCCTTAATTTTGCGTATTTTGCAAATGTGACAGGCCCCTGCATTTTTACTTAGTTGCTACACCGACAGAATGTACTAAATAAACTCTCGGTTTTTGTGAATATGCCTCTTTGATATCATGTAATGTCCATAACAAAACTCTTCACTAGTGTGCAATTACTTCTAGAACTGCCTAGGGTTTAGAACTATCGATCAAACCTCCAGTATTTTGCCTTATGACTTTCAGTTGAATACACTTGGTGGCAACCCTGTATATTGGCTACCGACTTACAAGTATGTTGTTGAGGGACTCGCGAAACAAGGCCGTTCTGGATGCCCAGGGAACACAAAGCCATCACACAATTTCCAAGTCAACGATGAGGGATATCATGCCCAAGATACAATGAATGTATATATTTTTTAATGTTTTAAAGAGTTTTAATGAAAAGCACTAAATCAGAATTTCTACCCAGCTTCAGACTTTGTGTGTGACAAATCATCACTTACGTCCAACCATGTCCAGAATAATCTTTCGTAGTTAAAAACAAGTTTCTTCCACACCTATGCAATTATAGCCTTTTTATTTAATTCTCATACTTTTGTTTCTTTGTCACTCGTAGAAGCAAGTTTCACAGACATTAAATCTACTCAGCATGAAAGGTGAGAATTAACAGTCCCAATTCTTCATTCGTGAGAGACACAGGTTTCAGGTAATCTTTTTGTCTGTCAGTTTTAAAATGGTCATTAACAAAGGGTCGGTTGACAACAAATCGGTGGATACTGCAGGAAGACACATCTTCAGTCATCGTTACGCCGTCTTTACCAAGAGCATCAAGACCTCTCTCTGAGTGACATCACGCAACACCTGTCTGTCGAAGGAGAGGTCCTGAAGAATGTTTAAAGTAGTGGGCTTCATGGAAATGTAAAACGTTCAACACTTCAACGTTCGGCGAAAAACCTCAAGACACCGTAAGGCGTGTTGAACACTTTTTGTATGAATACAATTGAACAGTCCTCTTTAAGATCCTAGAAATTACAGACAGGAGAGTTAATGGAACTGAAGGTGACACTCGTCTTGCAGCATGAATTGACTCTCTGACTGGTGTTTTGGAGCAAGGTCTCCAACATATTAATTGCAACCTGAAACGAGATAACTAATTATAGTTTACAGTTTGATAATAACCAATATTACTGCTGTTGGCCAATATATCATCATTGACGTTATTACTATTGCCACCGCTGTTGTATTATATAGTGCCTTGTACTAAGATTGAAGTTTGTACTGCTTACCTGTTGCGTTATGCCATAAGGACTATTTTGAAGTAACTTGCACTGATTTGCCATCCTACTTAAAAATGCACCTTTGAGTTTATAATATTCCTTTGTTGTGTGTTGTTCTGCATAAAATTCTTTAAGGTATAAATATTTGGTTAAATTATTGTTTCAGTTTGTATATGCACAACTCACAACTCGCAAATACCTATTTATTGATTGTGGTGCTACTTAATAATGTTAGGTTATTTCTTTTTAATTTGGATTGTAGACCCCCTTTCTTGTTATAAAGGTATTGTTGTTGTTGTTGTTTTTCTAATGATACTGTTCATATCGACAATATCAATGTTGTAAACAAAAAGCTAACCTGGTTTGAGATAAATCCCTGTGATGAATATTTATATGTTGACGACCATGGGTTTAGTGATAATGTGTTGTTTTCTGAAAAAAGGGTGCGAGGCCATACACTGACATATAGTGTCTGGCTATGGGTCCTTCACATGATAATATTATGTCATATACATGATAATTGCTCTGTCTTTCACCCATATTCAAATTATACGGCAAACGTCCATCTTACAGAGATAGCATTATGCATTGACCGTGTCCTGTTGCAAAGCCATTGGTTAAGGTTATCTCCCAATTCACAGACACCCATTTGACAGACAGTCAACTGACAGACACTGAGTTAGCAGGTTAATTAGGGTAACACCTACGGGCATAATGGAACAGTCCACTGTCTAGTGAGTCGAGTAGGGTAAGCCTGAAACAGGTTCGTTACTGAGAAGTTTGATTGTGTGTAAATAGAACTTTGTTGTGATTAAATGATAATCTGTCTTCTCTTCTCAAGACTATTTTTGCTATCAATAATTATCGAATATAAAAAATAGATTCTGCTTTCCAGTTAACGAGAGACCTGCATTGCCATGTAAAATAAGATTAATACCAGACAATTTTAACAATACTTTCTAAAGATTGCAACAGTTTACTTTGATTAGTATACAATGGACATTCAAGAAAGTAATGACAAACATTCTCACATCCATTGCCACATTGACATGATGCGTCATTTTTTATATCTATTCTAAATAAATCATAATTAAGTGTACTCGTCGTATATATCTTAATCTTGTGTGCAAAACATTTAACTCCCTTATTCCATATGAATAGTATTTAGGTGCACACTTTCCTTTCACGTGGATTTAAGATATAAATGATGCAACAGAGTCGCAATTCCTAATAGCTAAGGGAATATTATTCCATATTTTAACTGCTGATGGAATAAAACATGATGTTGAGTGCCTCAGTCTTGTACATGGTTAGCTAAACTTATTGGAGTTTCTTAACTCATAGCTTGTCCAGTTGCCTACTACAGGTGGGAGTAAATCCTGAAGAAAAACTGATGTTGTTCTGTTTAGTAGGAACTTTAATTTCTTAAATGATCCAATCATTTTAGATGTCATTTTGACAATGTTTTCGATATGAAAATGCCAACACCCGTTAGACGAGAAGGTTAAACCGAAACGTTTATGAAAAAGAACTGTTTTTTAGTACATTCAAAATCAAATTAATGTCTTTTCGGCCATAAATAATATAGCTTCATTTTTCTACTTGCGTTTTTATTTGGACTATTCCATTAAAATGTGTAGGTAACGGGTAGTAGCTAATCTGTTCATTAAACCGTAAATGTTGTTGTTTTAAGGCGTCTGCGAACTGCCTGTCTGCGTAATGGGAGGACACCTTGGTTTATGTACAAACTCGATTATATGCTCCGCTGATTGAGGTGAACGTTTGAAATATTTCAATTTATTTTATTACTGGAACTGAATAGATGTTCATATTGGTTTATGTTCATATCGATGTATTTCAAAGGGAAGGTTCTCTTTGTTATCACGCCAGTACAGGCAAAAATATATCCCGTCCATAAAGTCACAATCTTAGAGTACAAAGGTATGTGTTTCTTTTGTGATACTATAGGTGCTGTATTTTTTGTGCATCCATTATAAGTTGTTCACTGGTCACGAGGGGTGCATGGGTTGATGTACCCTCGATAATTGTTTATGTTCGGGAACATAAACAAACATCGAGGGTACATCAACCCATGGGCCCCGAGGGACCAGTGAACAACGTATTTATCTTACCGAACACCTTAATGTGAATTCTGAATTTTGAACATAAACAAACATCGAGGGTACATCAACCCATGGGCCCCGAGGGACCAGTGAACAAAGTATTTATCTTACCGAACACCTTAATGTGAATTTTGAATTGTTTGAAGCACGGGTACAAATCTTTTTGTAGCCATCGCTAGATTTTGCTGACAAGAAAAACAGATTTAGAGTCATCTCCCTTCCATCGATTTGCATTCGCAAAACATCGGTAATTTCCGTACATCATACGTGATTCAATGTAATTCGAGATTAAGAATTACTACTACGAACTACCACATGAGTTGCCATTGACAGCGGGGTACATTGAAATGTTACTCGCTTGTAAGCGGGCTACATTGAAAATAATAGAAGAGCGCTCAGCCAATCAGAAAGCGACATTTATGTGTGAGGTAAGATAATATGCTGTACTGCACGTTTAGTCTATTATCATGCAAGGTACCTTGTAACATTCGCGATGAGGCTGAAAAGTTCCAAATTGCTTCCAGTGTCTCTTGATGTGCGTCATGCCCAAACATATGATACATTCGAATGATCAATACACATAATATATAAGCATAAAGGATTTACCCCTACGGACTATCTGCAGTACATAAGGCCACTTCAACATATCACGGACATTCTGGCGTCTTACTTACTTGTGAATTGGTGCAGTATTTCAGTCATAAAACAGCGTGTTGGTTCGCGAGGGAGTAAACGCAGGGAGAGCAATAAAGAGCTACATATGATCCTGTCATATACACTGCCACTATCAATATCAGTATTATACAGAACAAAACAAAGCTGTACTTTGCTAAGAAAGTGTAATCCCAAATATGACATATGTTACATTTGACAACTTTTTAAATGGCATTGTGTAATCATAGCTTTCGGCCGTTGGAGCCGTGCCAATTTACACTTATCAAAGGGGTACACAAAGTCTGGAGTCTAGACTGCCAGTTGTCCGACTTCCATTTTGTGGAAGTCGCGGTGGCTGAGCGGGTTAGGCGGCTGACTTTGTGTGCTGGCGATTAGGTGCCTGACTCCGAGGGTATGGGTTCGAATCCCGGATGGGACTCAACCCAACAAAAGTACAAGAATATGTACTTTACTAAGAAAGTGTAATCCCAAATATGACATATGTTAAAGACAAATTGATGTAAATAATGACCCTACTATGTTAACACTCTGGTACCCAGTTGGCCATGAGTATCTTTCTTGATTTTACAGCACTATATTCATGCTTGTAGGTTCACCAAAGCGGTAAATGCCCGAGACATGCAGCACTCAGAGATATCGTCCCAGATGAAGCTGACTATCAAATAAGCATGATATAACTGGAACACTGTTTAAAGGTCACATGCAACGTAAAACACAACTTTGCAGATTCTGATACCTTTCGGTATGGACTTACAGTAACAACTGATCAAAAATGCAAATTCAACTTATAAAGTTGAAAAATAACGCAATGAAAAAAAAACCGCGTTCAAACGATTCACTAAATTCACCCCAGCTGGGGTGAAAAGTGGTTTCAACAGCTGTGCTGCTCTGCGCTGCCCTGCGCTCATGGCGCATGCGCAGTGAATAGGTTCGCGCAGCTTGGAAGCGGGATGTCCGGATTATAAGGTCGTGAGCAGGAGTAGTTAAAGAAATAGTAAATAATCTACTCATTACATAAAAGAACCTTGTTATGGATCTAGATCTACTCAGCTTTGTTTCAACCAGTGAGGCGTTCGACATTTCAACACGGAAAACCCTCACGAGGACTCGGAGTAGGCTTTGATGCGAGCTATTTTTCTAATGTTTTGCTGATATTTTAGAGTCACGAGCTTTTCATATGTTATGACAGGAGATTACCGATTTAACCGTTTATATAATTTCATTTGACTATTTTACCACACGTTCTTCTTACCGAGTCACTTTCTCTGTTCGATACTTAACATCAACGTCATTATTTAGCATTGTCAGAATTAACTATGATATAGATGTGCCTCTGTCACAGACAAAACTCAGTGTTTGTTTTATTGGCACATGTGTGTCTGCCTGCCTGTCTGCTAATGACAATATGCAATACACAACTTCGATCACTGACCACACGCAATTTGAACTTAACACCTATCAGGCTATGCACCATAAACAAAACGCATTGATTTATGGCTCGTCCACCCGAGTTCTGTCTTTGTCACATTATGTAATTACACAGACAGGCAGGTGTGATACTTGTACACATGACATGTTATGGTGCCTGTTGATTGCAAAATGTTATACACAAAAAATGAGCATGTATTTACAAAACCCAACATCTCTATACAGACACAAAGAGTGTATCGGCAAATGAACCAGCCAATGAAAGACTTCGTTCCACTTAAGTGCACGCCCACCCGCTCTGACTGGGTTCGGTATCCCGGGTGCTTCGTTTCGAGGGAAGTAAACCCAAGTACAAAATATTGCACTTTTGATTTGCGATTGCACGCTTATTATTTTGTTTATTTGTTTTTTTCATAATCAGCAATGTATATTATATGTCATGAATAAGTTATAATTGTGTATTAGTTATGTTTTTGGTTTTTTTGGTTGCATGTGACCTTTAAGGCGGCTTTAGAACCAACTCACCCCTAATGTCAGTTCACGCTGATTCTTATTATTTGCTTGTCACCATAATACCATAGCGAGAGCGTTTTTTTCTTAGCAATGCTCATAATGCAATGGTTCAAGTTTTAGCAAGTGATTACTATTAGTCTTTACGCAAGTCCACACTGATTATTATTCTTTGTTTGTTACCATAATATCCATAACGAGATCATTTTTTTCTTATCAATGCTCATAATGCAATGGTTCAAATTTTAGCAAATGATTATAATTAGTCTTTACACAAGTCATAACAATATTTCTCATCGGTTTTCAACATTTCATAGTTACGAATTTAATGAATTTGTTCTCGAAGGACAAACTCGAACGGTACATTTCAGATGACCGAAAAGTATTGAAATAATTGCATCCATGTTATGTTGGAAGAATGCAACTGTGTTGTCTGGGCAACATGCCTTTCGAGACAAGCACATATACAAACAAAGACTCCTCGATGTAGTTTCTTTACTAGGACAATACAGCAAGTAATTAATACTGAAAGGATTCAAAAGTGGGCAGATATGTGCAAGCGTGCAACAGTGTACACCAACTTAAAGTTTAAAGGCCACGTGTTCTGTATAGGAATTGACTCAGATGTACCTTTTACTTAAATGCAAACAAGCGCGACACCACAAAGAGCGACACTGATGGAATATAAACGGTCGCTCTGTCTGTATGTGTGGGATGGAACTAATTGGTATGCAATTAGTACACAAGACATATCTGTGTGACTGCAGCATTTCGATAAGAATCGGATATTGACACTTGAATTGTTGTCCCTCAATTCACCTTTGTGGTTGATAGATGGTAGACCAATATTTGCTTTGTTAACCCATTAGGAATTGTCTGACCACTCAGCCCCTCGAACAGTGAAGTTTGGAGAGCCTATGTGGTACATAATTTGGCTTCCCCACTGAAATAGACTTTCCAAGTGTCAATGAAATAAGGTTGTTAAAACAAGAGGGAGGTGGCGAATAGCGGGATCAAGTTGGGTTGGGTTTGGTCATCGTTCCCCAATTTCAGAGATAAATGCGTTTTATGTCAATCACCGGAAAGCTGAAATATTGCTGAATGAGACAGTAGACGAACAAACAAACATACAAAATATCTTGAGTGATGAAATCAGCCTTCATTGCGATTCCACGTGGTTGGTATCTGTGTAAAGGGGGACCGAAGAACACTTGTGCAGCTACAGTTAGATAATATGATTTCATTTGGAAACTCATTACGTCATTAAGAAGTCTGTGTACTGACGTCTTCCTCATTATAACAGACCCCAAACATCCCAAGCCACTGCCTTGATGACTGCGCCAGCTTATAGACATGCGCCTCCAAGATAAGGACATTTCACCTGATGAAATACTGTTACACTGTGGTTGAGTGTTACTAAATTGAATATATCCTGAATTAGTCATACTTAAATACGGCTGCCCCAGTGCAAAGGTAAAAACTTACCACTACAACTTTACTGGAAATATATTTAGATATTTTGGGATCGATAATTGTGCGAAAAGTGTTTCCTAATGCTATTATTTCTCCCACTGGAGAGTGTCAATGGTGTTGACTATTCGATTATGCTTTGGGAAGCATGGACATTGGATTACATATAATCCCGGGGATAATAACACTCACAATCTAATTTACCTGTAAATTACCACGTAACGAAACGTGAGGACATTTGCATTTTAACTCCGCTTCAGTTCGTCTCTACTGTAGCTCACGTTTTCATTACATTTAAAAAAGTAGACATGGTTCTTCACAACCATTACTAGACTCTGTCCCCTAGTCAACTAAAGTATTTACAAAGAAAATGTTCCTCATTCACTATTCGATTTTGAAGGTCTGTGAATACCCTAGCCTTTGCCTGGTAGATATCCAGTACCCGATATGTTCCAGGTTGTACATATTCATGACCTGACCTATATATAAGACAAATGGGTACGATATGATTATAGTGGTAGCAAATTCGATATACTTAACTTCTCATAATAAAGATGAGGAACAGGCATAGGTAAGATAGCAATTTTGATTAATGATATTCTATTACCTTCTCTGATCCATCTCGATGCCCCAGTGATACACCGACGCCTTACACAAAGCACGTCTTTTTTGAGAATAATAATGTACATTGATGAACGAGGTCACTAGGACCTCTCATTTGTTTGTTATATGAAGTTGTTGGCTCTCACACGGAATGACACATCCCTCCATGTGACAAATATATCACCTTTTTTGTCTTTTCGATGTTGTAATAAATAATGTATAAATGTCATTCTGCCCGGAACGTCATTGTGCTATTGAAGCATCATAAAGGTCAACATTTATTTCTTCAGACAATATACCAGAAGTCTTCCCCATGATCAAAATATTGAAAATTTTATGTACCTGGGTTGGAGGGTTTGAGCCATTGAACGAATAATTTTATCAATTGCAGAGACAGATGCGTTCACAAAATCAATAAGGATTATATTTCATCGCTGGTCAAATAAGTAACCATACAACTAAATTATGCTTCCTGATTGCTGCAATGATACCATATGAGAGTACATAGGCAGATGGAAATACACAGTACATTTAGAAAACAACAAATAGTGTAAAGTCACATTTCATTATTTTTAGGGGTTGGTAATTGTGTCCTAAATTCTGGCCACTATGTAGTTGGTGTATACAGCAACTGAGCATCAATTTGGTTTCCGGCATTTCCTGTATTTCCTAAATGTTTTAAATCGAAAACCTCGCCCTTTGCCCAGCTTCTGCCTTCGTGAATGACAAAGCACCACACAACGTCCAGAAGCTGTTTTCCTGCTTCAAAACATGTATATTTCACACTTTAACTGATGAAGCTGATTATCACATTCCCATGTGATGTTTGTGGTACAATGGTTAAAGCGGCTATAAAATCAAATTACACACTCTCTATTTTCGCCTTGATTATTATTTTTGTTTTTCAGAATAATACCCATAGCGATGTCATGTTTGCTCTATTGATGCTGATAATGCAATGAGGTAACTTGCTACAAGTGATTATGATTACTTTCTAGTCATAACACTATTTCAAAATGCATGATTTATCACATTAGTACACCGAGTTTGCGTTTGATACTGTGGAAGGGAGAGTTACAAAAGTGAATAATGAAAATTTATTACCTACTCTATTCCATCTCGATGCCCCAGTGATACACCGAGGCTTTACACAAAGCGTGTATATGTGTCTATTCCGAGCCATCAAGATGAAATATCGGCTTATGTTGTTAAACGAGGTTACTGGGACCTATCATTTATTTGTTATATGAAGTAGAAGGCTATTACATGGATTGACTCATTTCAGTGGTATGACCGTGTACATGATATATATCACCTTTGAGTGTTGTCATAAATAATCTCAAAAAGGTGTTCATCAGGGAGCATCGTGCTTCCTTTGAATCGTGTCTGAAGCCGACATATTTTTCTTCTGGTAAAATGGGGATTGAGTATTTTACATCATACCTGTAAAGGGAACGGTTCCCATCAGTTAAGAAAGACATAGTTGTTGCAGTCGCGATGCAGGACGGTGAGAACGTCAACCAGCAGCTTGTTTACAGCAGTTGTTGCTCAATGGCTTCTTCACAGACAGAAAATATCTGAAGGCCAGACATGACTTGGGGCGGTATATGATGAACTACACTGGGATACGACAGTATACTTGTATTACATGTAGCAGGCGGTGTGTGAGTAATGTTGGCTTGTACAGAGTCGGGCGGTAACAATCGGGTAATCTATATTGTCTGATGGGTCCATTAGACGACTTGCACATCAAACACAAGTCGTTAATTTCCGAATTGCTCAGATTCTCAGTTTCAGGTCGTTGAAAGATCACCTAGAAATATCGTATTGGATTATTTTGGCAACCAATGATTATAAAATGTACGATTGTTTGTTGATCACACCACCATCGCTTTCGAACCTGGTACAGGTTCAACTCCAAACATATAGGAGATACGAATTACAGAAACACAGAGAATATACATGTTCCTTAATTTTGCGTAATTTGCAAATGTGATAGGCCCCTCCAATTTTACCCACAGTTTGTATCACCTATTTCAGCACGGCTCCCTTGGGAGCTGCATAAATCGCCTTACACGCGCATGACGCGTGTCGTTGGATAGCTGTGTTTCACTTACAGAATTTAGTAAATAAACTCACGTTTTTTGTGAATATGCCTTTTTGATATCATGTAATGTCCACAACAAAACTCGTCACTAAAGTACTGTCGGAAATAGAAAAAAACTGTTTTTTCACATTTATATTTACAATTTAGGTGGTTAATATGTGAAAGTGTGAAATATCTGTTTAACTAAGTTCGGCCTAACTACAGTCTCAGTGGTAGAGAGATGGGAAACGCTAAAAAGGATTTTACTTTGGACATATTAGTGCAGAAATGAGCAATGCGAGGTTTTTCAAAGTCAAAAGAGACTTATTTGGAGCAGACCATGGCTTTATGCAAATTAGTGTGCGATGATAGTGTATAACAAATGACACTTTTTGAATGTCCATTTTGAAATTAGACTTAGCTTCGATAGCAGACGTAAAAAATAACAACTTTAATACTGAAACTATTAAGGATATAGATACCATTGAGTCTCACTATCACTTTAAAAGAAACAGGTAGGAGGGGTCGTCTCAAAAGCAAAACCAAGACGGGTGTTGCTGACGGTAGTTGGGGTCGGGCTTGGGGATTGAGATATTAGCTAAGATTAGATAATCAGTAGAGACATATTCAATACACATGAAAAAGCAAAAAAGATATTTGAGATGACCCCTTGTGTCTGTGGGCAGCACGTGCATTCCATGCCAAGTGAGTTGACGGTCCGTCGACATACCTGGCTGAGCGACCTAATTGCCATCAATAGTCTGATCTATTGTTTTCAGCAGCTGTTCGTAGTTTTTCTAAGTTTTGCCCGATTTTACGAGTAAACATGCTTTTCTGGATACCCTTTTACGCATCCCACTGAACGCCCAGTTAGGCTGATGTGGGTTATTTCGACATATGCTATTTGCAATTGTGTAAATTTTAGGGATACAGAGTAACAGCCTAAACAGAGTTTTTTTCCGACAGTACTTTAGTACGCAATTGCTTCTACGTATGCTTGGGGTTTAGAACTATCGATCAAACCTCCAGTATTCCCCCTTATGACTTTCAGTTGAGTACACTTGGTAGCAACGCTGTATATTGGCTACCGACTCACATAAAGTATGTTGTGGAGGGACTCACGAAACAAGGCAGTTGTGGATGCCAAGGAAACACAACACCATCGCACACATTTCCAAGTCATCGGGCCGTTGGGGTAGCCTAGTGGTTAAAGCGTTCGTTCGTCGCGCCGAAGACCCGGGTTCGATTCCCCATGTGGGTACAATGTGTGAAGCCCATTTCTGGTGTCCCCCCGCCATGATATTGCTGGAATATCGATAAAAAGGCACCGTAAAACTAAACACACTCATTCACTCCAAGCCATCGATGAGGAATAACATGCCGAAGATATCATGTATTGTTTTACGGTTTTTGTTTGTATTTTTTCAGTTGAATGTGTTTGCATCTGGTCACAACAAAGGGAAAAACACACATACACACACACCTTGTTATAAACATTTGGTTGTTGTAGAATTATGATTATGGAATATGGCTATATACGGAATATATTTATTATAGAATATGCCTTTCGTATGCCTTTCGTACAGTCAGCTATCATATGAATGTGGAGATGAACATCATTAAAGGTTAATAGTATTACACATCAGAATGAATCTGAGTCTGAAGAAATTCGCATGCCAATACATTAATATGTGCTTTACCGACATCTTGTGACACAAAGCGTCAGCGACTTGGGTGAAAACTGTACTCTATCTCCATTCTGGAGACAGATGCTGCATAGAATGAATAGATACGGTACATACGTACAAAGCATGGTGGAACCACACGGTACCTTTACAAAGATACAGAATTCAGATGGTATGTATAACATATAATTTGTTTCAGGCTTTCCATTTATTTCTGAAAAGCACTAAATCGGATTTCCTACCCAGCTTTTATGTGAGACAAATCATTACTTACGTCCAAAAATGTCCAGAAATCAGCTTTTGTATTTAAAAATGTTAAAACGATTCTGTCACACTTCTGAAATCATAAAGCTGTTTTGAATTCTAATACTTCTGTTTCTTTGTCACTTGTCGAAGCAATTTTCATAGACATTAAATCTAGTCAGCATGAACGGTGAAAATTTACAATCCCAATTCGTTATTCGTGAGAGACGGGTTTCAGGTAATCTTTTTGTCTCTCAGTTTTAAAATGGTCATTAACAAAGGGTCGGTTAACAATAAATCGGTGGACACTGCACGAAGACACATCTTCAGTCATCGTTACGCCGTCTCTAACAAGAGCATCAAGACCCCCTCTCTGAGTGACATCACGCAACACCTGTCTCTCGAAGGAGAGGTCCTGAAGAATGTTTAAAGTAGTGGGCTTCATGGACATGTAAAACGTTCAACACTTCAACGTTCGACGAAAAACCTCAAGACACCGTAAGGAGTGTTGAACACTTTTTGCATGAATACAATCGAACAGTCCTCTTTAAGCTCCTAGAAATTACAGACAAGAAGTTGATGGAAATGAAGATGATACTCGTCTTGCGGCATGTTATGGAGCAAGGTCTCCAACATATTAATTGCAACCTGAAATGAGATAACCAATTGTAGTTTACAGTTTAATCATGACCAATATTGCTGCTGTTGGCCAATATAGTATCAGTTGTTGGCATTGCCACCGCTGATGTATCATATATTGCCATTGCACTGCGATTGAAGTATGTACTGCTTCCATGTTGAGTTATGCTATTTAGCAGTACCTTATACTGTTTGCCAAGCTAATTAAATAATACAGCCTTTTAACTTATAAGATTCCTTTGTCGTTTGGTGGTTTTACACGGAACTATTTACCGTATAATCTTTGGGTTAAATTGTTGTTTCTGTTTGTATATAGACAACTCACATCTATGTCTCGCAAATACTTTTTCTCGATCATGGGTGCTAATTAATAATGCGACATATTTTGTACCGGCGTTACTAAACAACCGGCCTATTTACCGCGCCACAGATATGTCAAAAGTGTCACAATACCCTATCCCGTAATTTGAAATGCAATTGCTATAGTAATACAAAGGACCACATTGTTAGCAGATATTTCGTAGGATTATGGAAAATTGTTTTGTCGCTATTATTGGGAACATTGCTTGCCATATACACCTTCGAAACAGTGCTCTTTGACGTCAGTCAAGCAGCAATTTGTGGTGGTCACATTTTTACGTGCATGCTCCTCACACTGAAACTCTTCATGCTCACTGATTGAATTGTAAAATTCACGATGATAATTTTCAACCAAAGATTACTAAAATGCCTTGGCCAGTGTATTGGCCTCAGCCAATGAGTTAATCGTTTGTTTTGAGACAGCGTGTATTATGTGTGGATGTGGGTGTGGGTGTGGGTTTTCGTTGTATTTTTTAAAGGTATTTTTGTATGAATTTCATTATCACATTTTACAAATAGATTGTGCATTGAATTATGATCTTTGTGGTCAAGTGAATCTTCCCAAATTCAATTAACAAAACATGTCGTTATAAACAAGATAATTCAATGTAGTACATTGACATTCTTATCCAAGATATAGTTACGATTCAGCATTTATCGGGACGTCTTCCACTTATACTGTCTTTGTACTTTGGACTGCGGACCCCATTCACTATCATAAAGGTTTTTCTCTAACGATATTGCTCATATGACAATATTAATATTGAAGACAAAGTAAAAGCGTGCCAGGTTAGTGATAAATCCCCAGGACGAATATGTGAATTTCGATGACCAGGGATTTGGTGATACTGTGTTGTTTTTTAATTTAATATGATGCACAATCATCAGTTGGTAACGTCGATCTTACGGAGATACATTTATGCATTGACAGTTTTCTGTTTCAAGGCCATTTGTAAGTGTACAAACTCGATTATATGCTCAGCTGATTGAGGTGAATGTTTGAAATATCGCAACATTCATTTATTTTATTACTTGAATTGAATAGATGTTCATATTGTTTATATACTTATAAGGGGATTTCAAAGGGGAGGGTCTCTCTCTTATAACGAAAATGAAGGGACGAAATTTCTCCTGAGCATAATGTCACAATCCTGTTGTTGTGATATTGTAGGGCGAGATAATTTTCAGTGGATTCCCTTATGCTGTATTCATTATGATTCAAGGTGTTTTGTAAAGATTGAGATACGACTGAATAGTTCCTAGTTACTGCAACTGTCCCTGCGTCATGCAAAGACATCTGTTGAATTCAAAAGATCAATACACATAAAATATTATCATAAAGGATTTGCCTTTACGGACAATCTGCTGTTCACAAGATTACAATAATATACCACGAACATTGTGGCTTCTTACTTTAGTTGACCCGTGAAGGTCCGAGTTAGAAAGAACCTTCAGTAACCCATGCTTGTCGTAAGAGGCGACTAACGGGATCGGCTGGTCAGGCACGCTGGCTTGGTTAACGCATGTCATCTGTTCCCAGTTGCTCAGATCGATGCTCATGCTGTTGATTGGATTGTCTGGTCCAGACTCGATTATTTACAGACCGCCGCCATATAGCTGGAATATTGCTGAGTGCGGCGTAAAACTAAACTCACTCACTCTTACTTTAGTTTATGTGAGTTGGTGCAGTAGTTTAGTCGCGATGGAAGACCAAAGCAATTGGAGCAAAATTAGTTGCTGTCATTTTAAGTAACCATACAGAACCATTATCATTTTCAGAATTTTAAAGACTGGAAAAAATGTATGTTAGTAAATAATTGTTTCACTCTGTTAGTAAACCGGTTGGTTCGAATCCCAGTTAGTCATGATCATCAAAGTTTTACCAAAGTGGTAACTGCAGGAGAGCTGCAGCAGTCTTTAGAGCGAATTCAAAAATAAATTCACATATTCTCTCAGATCACGCTGATTATAATCTTTGTTTGGCACCATAATGTCAAGAGCATGTTCTCTCAGTGCACATGCTCTAAGTTTTAGCAAGTGATCATAATTAGTTTTTACACCAGACATTACAATATTTCTAAAGCGGCTTTGAAACAATATCTTAGTTACAAAGAAATTGCCATCGGCTTTTCATAAATTTAATGGATTTGTTCTCAAAGGGCAAAACCCGTACGATACATACAAAATAACGGTATATTGAAATAACTGCATCCATGTTACATCAGAACAACTGCAACTGCGTCGTCAGGGCAACATGCTTTTCAAAACAGGCACATACAAACAACAACTTTCGAAATGAGCTACAAAGACTCCTGGAAATGATTTCTTTACTTTGACAATTCAGCAAGTAATTAATGCTGAAAGGAATCCAAAGTGGGCGGAAATGTGAAAGCTCTTCAGTATACAACTTAAAGTGTAAAGGCCATGTGTTCTGTATAGGAATTGGCCCAGATGTACCTTTCTTTTAATTAAAGGCAAACAAGTACGAGAGCCACAAAGAGTGGCCAGATAGCACACTGATGGAACAAAGACTAGACGGTTTCTCCATCTGTGTGCGTGATGGGATTAATTAGTATGCGAAGACATACCTGTGTGCTGTGTGCAGCATTTTGATGAGGATCGGATGTTGACATTGAATTATTTATTATTTAACGAGACTACATTTTAAATATTGTTGCCCCTCAATTCACCATTGTGGATAATAGATAGTAAACAATTATTTGCGATGCATTTCCATTACAAAATTGCTGAATGCGGCGTAAAACAGTTAAACAACAAATTGTTAAAATGTTCTGTCTCATTATAACAGCCCCCAAACATCCCAAGCCAACGCCTTGATGATTGCGTCGGCTTATATACATGCACCTCAGAGTTAAAGACATTTGACCTAAAGAAATACTGCCAAACTGTCGTTGGGTGTTACCAATTTGAATATATCCTGGATTAGTCATGCTAAATACGGCAACCCCAATGCAAGGGTAAAAAACTCACCACTACTACTTAACTATATAATTGGGTTGGGTAATCGTTCCCCAATTTCAGAGATAAATGCGCTTTATGTCAATCACCGGAAAGCTGAAATATTGCTGAATGAGACTAAAACACAGTACACCAACCAACAAACATACAAAATAGCTTGAGTGATGAAAACAGCCTTCATTGCGATTCCATTTGGTTGGTATATGTGTAAAGGGGGGACCGAAGAACACTTGTGCAGCAACAGTTAGATAATATGATTTCATTTGGAAAATCATTACGTCATTAAGAAGTCTGTGTACTGACCTCTTTCTCATTATAACAGACCCCAAACATCCCAAGCCACTGCCTTGATGACTGCGCCAGCTTATAGACATGTGCCTCCAAGATAAGGACATTTCACCTGATGAAATACTGTTACACTGTGGTTGAGTGTTACTAAATTGAATATATCCTGAATTAGTCATACTTAAATGCGGCAGCCCCAATGCAAAGTTAAAAACTTACCACTACATCTTTTCTGGAAATATATTTAGATATTTTAGAATCGATAATTGTGCGAAATTTGTTTCCTAATGCTATTATTTCTCCCACTGGCGAGTGTCGATGGAACTGACTATTCGATTATGCTTGTGGAAGCATGGACATGGGATTACATATAATCCCGGGGACAATGACATAGACAATCATATTTACATCTAATTTAGCGCGTAACGAAACGTGAGGACATCTGCATCTTAAATCCGCTTCAGTTCGTCTTTAATTTGTTGCTCACGTTTCAATTACTATTATAAAAGTGAACCCGATTCTTCACAACCATTCACAGACGCTGTCCCCAAGTTAACTAGACATACAATACTTACAAAGTAATTATCCCTCCTTCACTATTTTCATTTGAGGTCTGATTATTTCCAAGTTGTACACCTTCATGATCTGATATGATCATACGAAGAACAAAATGTGCATGATATAGTTACAGTAGCAAATTTAATGTACTTAAATGTTTATAATAAAGACGAGGAACAAGCACAGTTACGTTAGCAATAGTGATTAAGCGACATTCCACTACACGTTGAATAATATCTAAGTTATTATACGGTCTGACAGCTTAATGCAGATTTGTTAGCATTAAACCGTATTCCATTTGGTCTAATGTTGGGAAATAGCAATGTAGTATTCAGATGACATGGTTTGGGTGCTGACAAACCACAATGCGTAATCAGTTAAACTAGGATTCAAGTGGTGCCTTTTGGTGTCCCCCAAGAAACGCAATCAGCACTGCGAATTGTTATGGTGCCATAGACAACCGCGCCTCTAACGTAGAGGTGCCTGGTTTTCAAAATGTATACTATCGACAGCAAGAACTGGTTGCTGGTGTCATGAACAGGACGGCTCCCAACGGCTGCTTCGTCTGAGCATGCAGACTAATTTTATGCTGTTTTTGTGAAACGTACAGGCAGACAAAATTGGATTCTGACCCACGACCAGTGATTCATATCTAACACTTTCAAATGGTTTAAATCCAAATCTCACTCATTAAAAGTTTGTCAATACAAATATAACTGAAACTATACCCAATTACATTGTCCAAAGCACAGTTTGGAAGGACAACAGTCATTCAAGTCCTTGAACTTTGGAAGAAAGAAATTGTGAATGTCCGCTCTTTGACATTGGCTTTTCTGGGCTTTAACTCACTTGAGACCTCATGATCACACTGTCGTATCTGGGAGAGCCAACAGGGACACTTACCAAAGCACAGAGATTTACTTTGAACCGCAGTGCTACATCTAAAAACAATAAGAACTAAGATCTATTATCAATTGCAGTGTTCACGAACACCACCAAGACCTTTCACAAACTCATTATACGTGGCACAATAAGATTATCGTCATTACCTAAATGTCCAATTCAGCTGAGGCATCATCTAGGCACAACTCGCCCGAGAGAACCTCGGTGACTTTGGTCGAATCAGATGACATATTTTCGAGGTATTTTCGACTGAGTTCAATTGTAAATTGTACACTTAAGAGATGAGTGTGAGCTGTTTTTATATCTCTTCATATTAAACACGCAATAACATGCGTATTAGTTTCTTTATCTCTTTGCGTTTGACACTTACATAGCTTTGAGCTTGACATGACGTCAATTTGGAATACAATGATGTCCCTCTGGAATCTCATGTATTCCAGGTCATTGTGTACTGATTGATGTCATATGGTTCCAGAATGTGGCAGTAAACATCTAAATCGATGTTTTATCTGATCGCTAATAATTGAACTGAACATGAAAATAATACAGTATCTACATGCCGTGGAATAGGGCAAAATTTTGCAATATACAAATTATACAATTGGAAAAAATATAACCATTTTGGATTGATGAGTTTATAATGAATATTTAATGTATAAATTACTACGCCTTTGCCAAACATATTTATCCTTGGTTTTGTTCCTTTTAACCCTCACCTTTCTGCTATAGTTAATAATAACTACATATAAGCAAGATTTTGGGATCTGATTTCCCTATCGGAACTTTCTACTGCTGTCTAGTGGTTCACGGGTCTGCAACCCGGTGTGCAGAATCAATTACAATATATTCTATTCATACAGAGTGAGAAATATGTGGAACTGCAATTTTCCGAAGTTCCAGTAACAGATATACTGTTTGTGATAAATACCCAAAACCACTACCGTATAACATTCCTCCCAATCGATAATAAATAAATAGACTCCTGTCTTCTATTTCATAGCAATGGTCAATTGACATTGACATGATTCATTACATTAATATATAGAGTGTGCGTTTGAGACCTTGTGAGGGAGAGATGTGTTATGAAAGTGGATAATGATATTTTATTACCTACTTTGATCCATCTCGATGCCTCAGTGATACACCAACGCTTTACGCAAAGCGAGTCTATTCTGAGAATAACGATGTTCTTTGTTGAACGAGGTCACTAGGACCTCTCATTTGTTTGTTATATGAAGTTGTAGGCTGCCACACGGGATGACTCATTCCTCCATGTGACTGTATTCATGAAATATATCACCTTTTTTGTCTTTTCAATGTAATCATAAATAATGTAAAAAAAGCCAACATTTCTTTCTTCTGGCAATATACCAGAAGTCTTCCATATATCAAAATATAAATATATAAAATGTACCCGGAACTGTTAAATATGTCATAAATAATATACATGTGGACGATATTGTTCTAATAGAGGGTTGGATCCATTGAAAGGATTTAATCCATTTAATCCATTCCAGAGTCACCTGCTTTGACAAAATCAATAAGAATGGTCTTTTAATTTATCACTTACAAAGGTACAGAGACTGATGGAAACAATGTTTTTAGAAAGAAAAAAGAATGTAAAGTCATACGTCATTTTTTGGTGGTGGAATTGTGTCTTAAATTGGGGTCACTATGCAGTTGGTATGTGCAACAGCTGAGCATCAAATTTAGTTTAGGCTTCCCGTGATTTCCGAAATGTTTCAAATCGAAAACACCGCGCGTAGCCCATCATCTGCCTTCGTGCATGAAAAAGCACCTGAATCTATTTTTCGTGTTCAAAACATGTTTATGTCACACTTTGGAAATCAAACACATTTCCGAATTATATTTTATTATCTTTCTCACTCAAAATGTCACTTGTTAAAGCAGTTATCGCTGACATTAAATGTACTCAGCCTGAAAGGTGAGCATTTACAATCCCCACTCTCCATTCGCATTAGACAGGTTTCAGGTAATTATTTTGTCTGTCAGTTTTGAAAAAGTATTTGAGGTTGTGGACGGGGTCGGTTTACAGCAAATCAGTTGACACTACAGTAAGACGCATCTTCAGGAACCGTTATGTCGTCTCAACCGCGAGCTTTAAACTCCCCTCTTAATGACATCCCGAAACGCCATTCGTCATTTGAGAGGCCCTGAAGATTGTCTTAGGTGGCAGGCTTCATGGGAATGTGAAACATTTCTACACTTAAACGCCGTAACATTTGGAGAAAAAGTTCAAGATACTGTCAGGAGCATTTGAAAATGCGGGAACTGTCCTCTTTAAGCTCCAAGAAATTACAGACAGGATAACTTCATAGCAGTATGATCTGAAAGTGTTTGGTAGCTCTGAGCTTAGTCTCAAACATATGATTTGGTGCCTGATATGAGACAACTATCAACATGTTGTGGTCAAATCTATACCCTCTTACTTCATGGTTTGTGTTGCACCTCACAGCTGCAAAATACATTCTTGGACATTCTGGTCGAGGTTTCGTATCGGTTAAGGTTTTCTCGCCACACATGCACGGCGTACCATGGTTTACAACTGTTGGCATAAGGCACAGGAGTATATTATGTTCATTTTGCTGAGAAGGGAGAACATATTCCATTTCTATGTCACGTAATAATCCATAACTTTCAGAAGGGTCGTTGCGCGACTAGATTGTACTTATTTGAAGGTACGTATGTGTGCTAGCAAACAGCAAATACCTTACAAAACACTTTGGAGGTGTTTGTTGTTTTGATTGTGTGTGTATGTATGCATAGTTGCGAGAACACTCTCGGATATTTTGGTCAGGTTTTCATCAGTTAAGGTTGATAAGTTTCCATACAATCATTTACGACTGTGGGATTAAGAGTAGATTATGTTTATTGGACAGGGAGAACATTTATGATGAGACAAATTTCCAACCACTATGTACTCGAAGACATATCCAAAAACTAACATTTGTTTATAAAATTGTTAATAATTTAACTCCAAAATATTTGAGTAATCTCGTCCCTCTTAAGGTACCTGACACTACAAACTACAATTCCAGAGACCTTTTGAAGCTCCAAACTATTGATTGTAAAAGTGAGAATCGGCTACCTTGGGTAGTTTTCAGAAACAGATTAATGTGTCAAATAACAATAATCACAACTACTTCAATTTAAACTCTGGATGAAGATTCTGTCAGACTATCCATTCACGCCTCAGGCTAGGTTGCAGCGATGTAAACTCACATAAATATGAACGATTTATATCAGATTCTTCAAATCCCTCATGTTCTTGTGGTTATTGTTACGAAGGTCCAATTCACTATTTCTTTTCGTACGTTAATTACACTGACATAAACAAATGCACTTCTATACTAAAGAATATGACATCAAGTCGATACTATACGGCCACTCTAATGGATCTACTAAAGATGATCTTGAATTATTAGAATCTATCCATTATTTCATTGTATTGTCAGGCAGATTTGTGTTGTAAGTAGTAAAACGAAATTGCACTAAATATTACTTTCCGACACCAGTTGTTCTAATGTTATAAGCAGCAATATTTACAGTTATTGATCGTTACATTTTCAGAAAACTATTGTTTGTTTGTTAATAGCATGTTTGTCTCCTCATGATTGTTATATTTATACGGTATATGTATCCCGGAGCGGTATTCAGATAAGCAACAAACTGCTTGCTTACCAATCCGATTCCACTTTTGGAAATAAATATGTTTAAAGCATATTCCAGCTCTATGCCCTGTAATACTCCATGACTTTTAGAAGGGGGCGTTAGAACTAATTATTCAAAGGTAAATATATGCTAGAAAACAGCAATTACTTTACAATACATTCGGAGTTTTTGTGGCTTTTTGTTTGATCTGTATTTTCAGTCAAGATCCTGTTAAATTGATCGCCCTTACCACATGGCAGATTTTTGGATATTCTGTCGCTAATTATTTGGAAAATTGCCTGCATAATATACATAAAAATGTTATTATTAAGGATTTGTTATAACTGATTCTCAGTTGTTCATAAATAGAAGCAACAAAACCCTTTCTACATTAATAGGAAATCTCTGCCAAAAGTATTTTGTCGCTTCTATTATAAACTACAGCATTTCAAAACAGGCACTGTTGATTCACGTATTGCCACTTGGACTTAATTTTCATTGAACCACCCCACAGTGACTACATAGCCTAATAAATACTCTCACACTGAATTGACAAAATCATTTTGATCCCATGAATATTATTCTTAAGTACCCTGCAAGTATTGTGCATGATATCCAGCAAAGTGTTTCGTATCCTTCGTCTACGTCTTTTTGCTGACAACATTGATGATACTGAAAATATAAATGCAATAGATCAAGTAAGAACGAAGGATGACTGGGGATCAAGAGACATTGATCTCTATTCCTGAACAGGTTTAACCAGTATATGGTGTCTAACCACAGTTCCTGAAAAACGGCTTTTCTTCTCGTAAGATCCGTAATGGCGGGTTAGTAACCCATGCTTGTGGTAAGAGGCGATTAACGGGATTGGGTGGTCAGGCTCGCTGACTGGGTTAACACATGTCATTGTATCCCAATTGCGTAGATTTATGATCATGCTGTTGATCCCTGGATTGTCTGGTCCAGATCCGATTATTTACAGACCGCCGCCATATAGCTGGAATATTGCTGAGTGCGGCATAAAACTAAACTCCCTCACTCACTTCTTCTCATGAAAATATTCCTGTAAGTAACATAGACATTTAATCGCCCATTTGCAAATATTCTACACAGTCATTAGCCGATAATGGCTCTGTCCAAGGCCAATGCAATATTATAAGAGGGACGTTGATATTACCGAGACAGCATCTTACATTGACAGTGCCATATTTCTGAGGTATTGGCTTCCAGCGAATGATGAGAAGTTTGCAAATTGCCAACATCCAAGACTGCTGTTTTATATTACTGGAATAAGAGAAGATGTTCAGGCATTTTTATGTGCTAAGTATGTATTTTGAGTCTTGACGATAAAGCCAAATTCCCACCGGGACTGCTGTTTTTGTGTTAATGTTCGGATGAATTATTATTTTTTTTAGTTCATTTTATGCTGCCCAAATAGACGTTTAGTTCAGAACTAGGCAAGGTGTTTTGTAACGTTAGTGATAAGGCTTATAAGTTCCTAATGGCTTCCATTGTCAATTGCTATGAACCACGCCGAAACAGGTGTTAAATTCACGAAATCAATACATACAAACTATTATCTCAGAGGATTTGCCATTACAGACTCTTAGCTATACATGAGACCACTTTAACATATGACGACCATTCTGGCTTTTTTACTTTAGATTGTGTCAGTTGGTGATTAACACTGCAGTATCTCAGTCATGTCACATCTTGTCATCTCCGGAGCGTAGGAGTAGAACACGAAGCAAATGATCAGCGCGAATTTAGATCCTGTCATTTTTCACAATGATACATAACTTTGATAATTATCAGAATCATTAAGAACGGGAGATGATTTTAAGTATTAAAATATTATGAAATCTCAAAATTTATTGCCTTTTCTAATTGTAACTATGCAAGTTTTCATTCTTTCTGGTCATCCTTCCATTTACTTTTTCGAAATACTATAACTGACTGACTGTAACTACATGTATTTTGTATATATGTGTACTATATACATAAGAGGTAATGTACACATTATGTATTTACATCAACCCTACTCACTGTACTCTTAAAATACTTTCAATTGAAGAACATAAAGCTGCTGTAATGGAAATTGTAACATAAAAATGGAAAGAAAAAAAAGAAAGAAAAAGAAAAGAACGGGAGATGCTGAATTCGCCTAATTGAAAAGCATTGTTTCCTAATATTCGTAAACCACGCTCCAGTTTGACAGCACAGTGTCTTACCAAATTGGTAAAGGTCTGATGCCTGCGTCACTTTAGGCGTTCCTCCCACGTTAAGTTGACATGTCAAGGTAAAACGGCTCATGGTTGTTTCAAAACCAATTTAATCACTTTCGTCCTGTATTTACTTTTATTACCCACGTGGTCAACGTATGGGTAGTTGCATGCTAATCTCGTACGTCACACGAGTGTCGTATCGCGTTGACCTGTGTCGTAACGACTTGACCTGAGATTCTAACGATTTGATTGGATTACCGATGACCTCTCAATTTGGTCACGTTCTGACGTAACTATTTTTTCATTCATAACATACACGTGAATTCATTCATTCTACAGCTTATATGCATTGTGGGAATGTAAACATTGCGAACGTTGCCGTGTCGCTGTTTAATTGTGAGTCGAACTGAGACATTATATCTGTCGAAAAACATAAACGCAATGTTTCCACCAGTGATGTTAGCTGAGTGAAGCAGCTGCAAACCAAGAAACGGGGAGCTACGGAGTAGTTTAATGTAGGAGTCTGTACGAGGCGATGACAACTGACATGCATCGTGACGTCGGTTACCAAGGCAGTGACGTCATTACAGTGTGACGTCATGCAAATAGTGTACTACAGTGCAATACTCTTCCGCAACCTCTTTAGGAAACCGGTGTGAAAACATAAAAATAACAGAAAATACGCTATTTTGTCAATGTAATGCATGTAAGACGTGGGTAATAAATAAAATACCACACGAGGTCTCATTACATACGAATTATACGAAACTCTTGACCTTCGCTCGGTCAGATACCATAGGAAGGACACTCGTCTCGTATAATTCGTATGTAATGAGACCTCGTGTAGTATTCTCTATGTATTTCATAAACTTGATACTTGTACCATTGAAAGTTCCTTTTCTAACGAGTGGTTTTAATTAGAACCATGTCACAATAATTTTGCTACAATTATTTACAGCATAACATTGCATAATTATAGGGGACATTCAAACGGCTTTCTCATTAATTTGATTACTTTGTTCTGGAATTTGCAAAGGTCATAATAACATATTTGCATAACAAACTCATTTGCAAAATATCAAAACCATTACATGAACAATTTCTAATTGAAAAATGAAACTGCGTCGTCGGGTCAACAAGCCCTTCCAGACAGGAATATACATTATGTATGTAAACAAACAGGATGTTCTCAACAGAAAGTCATTGAAATTGTTTATCTATCGCTATGATTTGAAAACAGTTTCAACAAGACATCAGGAGTATTTGATGCTATGGCAATGCTAAAGTGGGCGGAAATGACACGGTCCCACAGTATAAAAATAAGTTAAGGTTGAAAGGCCAGGTGATCCGTCTCGAAATTTGCCCAGATGTAGCTTGGAATGAAATAGGAACAGGCACGAGGTCAACAAAGGGGAGGATACATAACACTGATGGAACTAAATATAGACGGATGCTCCGTCTGTGTGTGTGATGGGAGTAATTAGTATGCAAACACATACCTCTGTGGTGTGATTGCAGCATTGTCATGATGATCGGATGTTGACATTAAATCATTCATTATTTCACGAGACTACATTTTGAATTGTTGTACCACACTTCACCCTTGGGTAAACTAGAAGGTAGACGAATATTAACGATGTAATTGGTCAGATTCTTGAAGGGTGAATTGGCACCCAATTTGGTTTCCCTGTTGAAGTACACTCTCTTAAATGAGATTGCTGAAACAGGGAGAAGAATATGGACATGTTCAATAAGTATTGCTTCACAACTATGCGGGCTTTGAGTGAGCCGGCGTTTTAACTTACTGGTGCTGTTACGTGTGATGAACTGTGTACTTGCGTCTGTATATTCGTCGTCCACATTTGGAGGCAAGAAAACATTGAACCCGATTATAGTTTGAAATATACGGTCACTGCACTCGTGGGATGTTGAAATATCCCCTTTCTGGGATTGATTTGTAAACGTTTTCTGTGCCGAGTGTAACCCTCTTGAGACATTATGATCACACTAGTTTATTTGGCCGAGCCACAGGGGAGATTTATCATAGCTGCGAAGCATAGCACTAGATCTAAAAACAATAAGAGCCAAGATCTGTAATCAATTGCAGTGTTCCCTCGTTCCCGAACAGCTCCAAACCCTTTCACAAACTCATTATAGGTGCTACAATAAGATTATCGTCATTACCTAGATGGACAGTTCAGCTGAGGCCTCATTTGGGGACATCACTCGATGGTAGAGCCTCGATGACTCAGTGACAAGCTTTTCATTGAATTTACGACTTAGTTGTATTGTACATTGTACACTAAGTCGATAAATGTGAGCCGGTTTCATATCTCTGGGTATCAAACACGCAATGATATCCTCAAAATGTTGTGTACTAGTCTCTTTACGTAGGCACTCGGGCAGCTGTGAGATGGGTATGACGTCAAATTGGGATTCTATGATGGTCCATGGAATTATATTAAGTCATTGTACAATGATTGATGTCTTATAACATGCTTCCGTGATAACTGAACCTGGTCTGCAGAATGTGGAACTAAACATCCAAATAGAAGTTAGTCTTATTACGAGTGAAGAAACTGAACATTTAATGAGTCATAAGTCCAAGCGGAGTGGCACGTTTTTGTTTCATATGCAATGACAAAGTATTCACGAATGCAATCAATCAAGTCTGATAACCTTTCCAAAGAATCCATTATTTTTGCAGCACACAGAATTGGCAAGAGATATCGCCATTTTGGATATATGAGTTGATGTTGAATGTATATGGTATACCCAAGCAGCTGAATGTGCAGAAACCATTCCAGTATCATCGACTCCTCCCGAGTGATGAATATATCGAACTGCAACTATCCGTTGTTTTGGAAACAAATCCACTGTTTATCTTTAATGTTTCTTCTAAATAATTGTGTTTGATGTTTTGTTTGTGGTTTACGTCTTAGAACAGTATTGTTTCCCGTAAAGGTCAAAGACCATACCGGTATATGGTGTCTGCCCATGGTCCCTTTAAACGTGTTTTACTGAAAGTATATTTATGAAAGTGATGAATATATGGAACTGCAATTGTCCGTTGTTGTGGAAATAGATCCACTGTTTTTTAAAAGGTTTTTCTTCCTGTAAGTATATTCAAGTACGTTTCAGTTTAACCTATATCCTGGACAATCATCAACTGATAATGGCTTTGACCTACATTCATATTATCAGAGGAACGTTGATCCTACTGAGACATCATCGTACATTGACTGTGCCCTACTTCAAAGGCCTTGGTTAATGTACAAACTTGATTATATGCTCCAGCGACTCATGTGTGCGTGGGACATGATTCAATTTCAAATTGGGAATGCTCGATCGAGCAAAGTATTTATGTGTGGCGACAAAGCATTCATGAGTGCAATCAGATTTAACCAATTTTATCAAAATCTTCCAGCATGCAAAATGTTTTCGAATTAGTAAGATAAATAACCATTTTGGATCTATGCGTTTACATTGAAAGTATAATGTACGTGTTCATCCTTGTTTCTCGTTCATGACGATCATCACCTCTGTGTAGTAGTAAGTATTAACTATATATCAACATAACTTTGGGATCTGATTTCCTTATCAGACTTTGGTACATAGTTTGTCCAGTTGTCAAAGCTGTTAAAGGTAAATGTACGGATAACTGAAAAGTACATGCACCAGGTGTTTGAAAAGAGGATATGCATGTTCTACCCAGTCATAGCACCTGCTACTCACACCAATTCCTTAACACTGTGCATGCAACGGTACATTTGGTGAAGTGTCCCAAAATATCCAGCTCACACCAGAGTCTGCGCAAGAGTTATAACTGGTGTGGTAGTTACAACACTAAAGGCTGGTTTAGTACATCATCTGTAATGTTCCTATCTATCGAAAACCAAAAAGATTCCTACCTTCTATTTCAGTGTAATGGTCAACTGACATTAGATATGATTCAGAATCACATCCAGAGCGTCAAAGTTTGACCACATTTCCCCAAGTACTGAAAGAGCTCCAGTGGTTCCCAGTTTCATTCCGCATTGACTATAAAATACGTTTGTATGCCTACAAGTGTTTTCACATAAATGCTCCACCATACCTCACTGAGCTACTCAGCCTCTATCGTCCTCCGAGACCTCTGACATCACGAAAGCAAAAACTTTTAACCATTTAAATAATTCAGACCTCAACTTTTGGCAAAAGAACATTCGAATATGCAGCTGTAGAAAAATGGAACTGTCTACCAGAAAACCTGAAATCTGCCTCTTCACTTGAATCTTTCAAGTCACAATTAAAGACTGTTCTCTTCTCCCAGGCTTTCCCTTGCTAAGAGCTCAGAGCAGAGAAATTCATGAATTGGTATTATTTATAACATTAATATATAGAGTGTTTGAGACGGTGGAAGGAAGGGTTAAGTTACAAAAGTGGATTATGATATTTATAATACCTACTCTGATACATCTCGATGCCCGACGCCTTACACAAAACGTTTCTATGTGTCTATTCTGAGCTATCACTGAACAAGGTCACGAGGGTCACTCGATTGTTAGGTTTATCAGACAGTGGGATCTCAAAAAGAATGGCTATATTCATGAAACGTATGACCCTATTTTCTTTGACTTTTGTCAGAAATAATCCATAACGGAGTTAAGCGCAGGACACCATGGTGCTCTTGATTTACATTAATTTCTACTGACAGTATACTAAAAGTTCGTATATACTGTTGTCCACTCCGCGGCATTTCAAAGAGCGTCAAACCACCCTTGCTCATAAGTTGTCCGATCAGGTTTTTAACATTCAAGGCCTCAGTAAAGCTTTCAAAATGTTTTATGGTAGACATGCGGAGGAAATTTCCAAATTCCATCATCAGTGACAAAAACCTGTCCGATGCAATGCCTTATTTTGAGTTATACCATACGTTCCCGAACTATTTCATGTGACTAATTCACTAGACTTTGCATGTTTATGACGGGTGCCTTCCGGGTCAGAAAACGCTCATTTTCGCGAACACCTTGTTTCATCACTACAGTATTTCATAGTGATTCATAAGCGCATGCTCTGTCATCGTATCGCATGGTGGCAATCACTCTATTGTCTGGTCTAGACACTGTTTTTTTTAAACAACATCGTACAGCTGTAATACTGCTGAAACAAATACATATTCAAGATATAGTCACAATGGTACGATCGACGCTGCTTTTAGCAGAGATTTCTTAAGGATGTGGACATTTTGTTGCTTCTGTCATAGAAGCTTCTGTGAAATTATATTTTGTTCCTGCAACAAGTCAGCCAAATAATCAGCAGTCTATCACTTTTATAATACTTGAAAACTTGATGCAAAGTGCGTATTCGTTGTGAATCCATAAATTGTAGCGACTGCTTGTATATTTTTCGTGTATTTTCGTCTATGAACCTGCACTCGGTAGAACGTCTGCTGCGTCCATTGAACACTATATGATCACTAGGAACAAAAACGTTGAGAAATCTAAGCCGTTCATACCGTAATCACAGGTGCATGGTATTCAACCCATGTACCGGATCCATCAGACAATATAGATTACCTGGCAGTTACTGTGTGACTCTGTACAGCCCAACATTACTCACACACAGCCTGCCACATCTGATCCAACTATACACTGGGGTCCCATTTCACTTCTTCAGATACCGCCCCCAGTCATGTCTGGCCTTCAGATGTTGAGTTTTTGTCAGTATAGAACATACAGCAACGACTGCGATAAACACCATTAAGGTTGAGCTGTAGGTATGGCACTCGCAAAGACCTGCATCACGACTGCGGTATTTATGGATATAAATTAATGAAGATCAGTCCAGATGATACAAATAGGATATCCCAGCTAGAGTTTTCCACGTTGAATAAGATGCCTAGAACCTTTAGTGTTTAGAAGATCATACTCAAATGTTCGAAAATATATCTTTCACAATCCAGGTTTATGACAGAATGAATTTCAGGTTGGCGATTAAGCTCATATGACGAAATGCCGAATGTAATGTGTGCTTCATGCACACTTTTGAAGAGAAGCTTTGACGAGTTTTCCCCCTTGAAGACAAAATTAATCCATTCTGGGGGTAGATACGTCCCCAAATCAGTAAGGATTACATGTCACCAATGGTCAAATAAATGACCATACAATTAATTGGGCCTTCCAGTGAGCTTAATGATTCACGAACCAACAGTACATTTAGAGAAATACACCCAGTACAGTGAATAATGTAAAGTCACAGTTAATTATGTTTTGGGTGTAGGTAAATGTGTCCTAAAAACATCGTCATCTAAGCACCATACACTTGGTGGGTATAACTGAGCAAAGTTGTTTTAACTCCTCCGTTTATGAAACGTGATACAGCAGAAACCCAGCGCATACTCCTGCCCATCTTATGACTTCGTTTGTATGACACAGAAACCCTCAGCTTTTGTTACTTAATAACATGTTTATTTCACATTTCTGAAAATATAAACATTTTTTTAGATTTTAAGATCTTTTTCTCTTTCTGTTAAAATGTCACTTGTTGAAGCAAATTTCGACGACATTAAATGTACTGAACACGAAAGGTGAGCATTAACAATCTCCGTAGGAGACAGTGGACGTTGCAACCATCGTTTCGTCGTCTCCACCGTCCACATCAACACACCGTCCCCATCATACTGACATCAGACAACGCCGGTTTGTCATTTGAGAGGCCCTGAAGATTGTCTTAGGTAGCGGGCTTCATTGGAATGTGAAACACTTCAACATTTAACACTTCAGCATCCGGAGAAACCCTCAAGATATCTTGAGGACTGTTGTTGCAACTTGTTTGAAAAAAGGAACTGCCATTTTTATCTCCTCAAACTTACAGCCAATAAAGTCGATGGAAATGCAATGACAAGTTTCTTGCATCATCATCTGAAATGGATGTGATTTGGAGCAAGGTCTCAAATGTATAATTTGACACCCGAGATTAGAGAACCAAAAACTGTTTGTGGTTTACATCATCCCCTCAAAATGTATTGAACTTTATTGGCTTGTAATTTAGCACTTGATTTCCAAAACATATTGTTTTTTGACACATCAAAATAGATTAAATAAATGCGACCAATACATTTTGCTGAAGTAAGTTACTACGTGAGTGCATTTAATGACGTTTTAGCTAGAAGAGCATTTATAGTTCTATTTCATATAGAATATTCCATTGTCTTAATGGATCGTTACACAACAAGCATAATATTTTCAACCCTGAATGAAATCAACGGTAATCCTATGTTTGAAGCTTGACCATGACCACTCTTGTTCATTTGACTGCTCGATTACTTGTTGTTGCCAGTGTAATTGTTATTATGTAATACCATTGATTTTTGCACTGCCACACTCTTGTGTAATTCCAGTATTATAACGTTGATAATTTAATTGATCTGTCAACCTATGTACATGTAATTGGATGATACGCTTTAATTATTTCTCTTGTGTTTTGGTTTCATAATTAATGCTTTTGCTTGTAGATTTTCTGGGTAAGTTATTGTTTCCATTCGGAAATCGACAGGTAACAACATTACTTTGCAGATTCATTTTCATCGGTTATGGAAAACAAAAACATGACGTCATTTGTGCGCGCGTTACTTATTCAAAAAGTGCACTTTTGCTGCAAGGTTGTATCACATAATTTGGAATGTAGTCAAAATACCAGCGTAATGGACGCTGTCGTTCGCAGATAGCTCGAAAAGCTATGGAAAATGGCAATTCTTGCAAAACGTGCTGACAAGATACACATACGAAACAATGCGTGGTGACGTCAGTTTGTAACAGTTTTCTGTGGTCCGTGTAAGCTCCTACAGCTGACAAATGTCTCTTTAACCTCACAGATTGAATTGTAAGAGTGAGGAGCAGAATTTCCAATTGATTATTTACTAGAACTGCCTATCGGTAATGTTAAATTAGTTCAGTACTTACCTTACCTGTTGTCAGTTTGTGTGACTGTAACATGTAGTGAAGAATGGTCTGTGCTGTGCACTAATTATTATTGTGGGCAGTGGGGTAGCCTAATAGTTGTGGGTAGCCTCATCACGCTGAAGACCCGGGTTCGATGCTCCACATTGGGCACATAGTCTGAAGCCTTTTCTGGTGTCCCCGCCGTGATATTGCTGGAATATTCCTAAAAGCGGCGTAAAACCATACGCACACACTCACTCACTCACTAAATATTATGTTTGTTATCATATATTTATTATTCTAACATTTTGGAAATAGGCAACATTGGGTCGATTTCGGAATGTATGAGGCTTTACGTTTATGAATCTTTTAATGAATTGATTTAAGAAATTATTTCGATCTGGACATTGTTTATTTGTCTGATGTGCCCTGATATTGTTACGCGTAATGTACAAATACGACTATGCATCTGTGCCTTTGACGTCTTCTTGATATTCTTTTATAAAAGCTGGCCCCTTCATCGTAATACATTGATTGTTTTTTTCTAACGGTAATGCTCACATGAACAATATTAATGGAAACAATATGAAAGCGGCGCATCTGAGTGAGTGAGTGAGTGAGTTAATATTTAACGTCACATCGGCAATATCTCAGCCATTTCGTGACAAGAACATATTTGACATTGAAGTAGAATATATGTATATGATAAAAACCTGTCTACGAAGGACAGTAAAACAACTAGAATATCACAATTACAACTAAAACTAGTGTGGAAAGTTTAAACTAATAGCACTATTTGGACAATACAATATAGAAACTGGCTATAGATCGTCAACAACTGAAGGTAGATCACCAAATTAGGGACCATAGGGACTTACATTACTTTTGCTACCTGCATGAACACGGCGCGTCTGATGTGTGATGAAACCCAACAGAGAAAATACATTTGAATGACCAGGGTGTACTGGTGCTTCCGGTCTGACCAAAGTCCTTGAACAGTTGGTGATTAACACAGCAATATTTCAGTCATGTCACACCGTGTCATCTCGGGAGCGTAGGAGTAGAAAACGAAGAGAGTGATCGGTGCGAATTTAAATCCTGTTATTTTTGACAATGATACATAACTTTGACAATGATCAGAATCATCAAGAACGCTGATAATGATGAATTCGCCTAATTGAAAAACATTGTCTCCTCCTATTCGTAAACCACGCTCCAGGTTTGACAGCACAGTGTCTTACCAAATTGGTAATGGTCTGATGCCTGCCTCACTTTGTGCGTTCCTCCCACGTTAAGCTGACATGTCAAGGTATCACTGTTAATGGTTGTTTCGAAACCAATTTAATCACTTTCGCCCTGTATATTTGTTTATCAACTTGATATTTGTACCTTGAAGATAAGGCGTCGATTTGTCTTCTAACGAGTGATTTTCATTGGATTTTTGTCCTGAAATCTCATCATAACACACTCATTTGCAAAATATCAAAACCATAACATCAACAATTTGTATTTGACTAATGAAACTGCGTCGTCGGGTCAACAAACCTTTCCAGACAGGAATATACATTATGTATGTAAACAAACGGGATGTTATCAACAGAAAGTCATTGAAATTGTTTATCTATCGCTATGATTTGAAAACAGTTTCAACAAGACATCAGGAGTATTTGATGCTATGGCGATGCCAAAGTGGGCGGAAATGACACGGTTCAACAGTATAAAATAAGTTAACGACGTGACCCGTCTAGAAATGTGCCCAGATGTACCTTGAATTAAATAGGAACAGGCTTGATGTCCACAAAGGGGGAAGATATACAACACTGATGGAACCAAATATAGACCTTTGCTCCGTCTTTGTGTGTGATGGTACTAATTAGCATGCAAACACATACCTGTGTGCTGTGATTGCAGCATTGTCATTATGATCGGATGTTGACATTAAATCATTCATTATTTCACGAGACTACATATTGAATTGTTGTACCACACTTCACCCTTGTGTAAACTAGAAGGTAGACGAATATTAACGATGTAATTGGTCAGATTCTTGAAGGGTGAATTGGCACTCAATTTGGTTTCCCTGTTGAAGTACACTCTCTTAAATGAGATTGCTGAAACAGGGAGAAGAATATGGACATGTTCAATAAGTATTGCTTCACAACTATGCAAGCGTTGAGTGAGCCGGCGTTTTAACTTACTGGTGCTGTTACGTGTGATGAACTGTGTACTTGCGTCTGTATATTCGTCGTCCAACTGTAAGTTCGATTCATTCACTTAAACGGATTTTGTTCGAAATTATTTCATGACAAATTACCACGTAACGTGATCTTTTTCATAAAGATTCTGATTACCGCAATGTGCAGCGAGTAAAATAAAAACTGATCTATATTATATACTCTATGGTCCCGTGAATTACGGGTTAGAACTGCCCTACAGCAAACCTTATCATTAGTGGCACCCGAATTATCGGGTGATCAGACTCGGTGACATTAAGGTTATCATTAAGTATATTATTATGTGTAGCGAGTGACTATCTGCATTAATCTGGCCTTCTGGCTTATCCGAAGCAAAGAACTACGAGACTGATTATGTTTTGGTCATCGTAACCCAATTTCACAAGTCAATGCCACGTGTTACGTGGTTGTCAATTTGTCAGTAATTCCTAATTACATCCCTTGTACACAAATACGTTATGTGTGTACTACGTCACTTCCTAAAGGCCATTAAAAAAAGTCGCTGTTGTGTCGTGTATATGTTGGCAGCATGATTCTGAATATCGACCAATGTTTGCTTTTATTCAAACATATCTTCATTTTTTTGGTTTTCTTCTTATTATAATAATAATATTGCATTCATATAGCGCTAATACTCCACGCTCAATGCATGCTCGAAGCGCACAGTTAAAGTCTAGTTAAGGAATGCTCTTTTAAACAGATGGGTCTTCAGAAATGTTTTAAACGATTTGAATATTGGAGCAAGTCTTATTTCGATAGTAAGTTGATTCCATTCTGTGGCTGCCGAGTAAGAGAGAGAGCAATGCCCATAGCTTGCAGTCTTAGTTTTCAGGACACAGAGGAGATGTTGTACTTGGGATATGAGAGTTTCTAAGTGGTCTCTAAGGCTGCAGTAGCTCACACAGGTAATCAGGTGCGTCACTAGCAATGCATTTGTACGCAAGGCACAGGACTTTGTAGGAAATACGTTCTTTCACATGAAGCCAATGACGACTTTGGAGAATGGGAGTTATCTGGTATTATTTTCGCGTGAGAGTCACAGTTCTTGCGGCAGTATTTTGTATTTTCTGGAGCTTATTTATTGTTGTCTGAGGAGCCCCCCAGAGTTCGCTTTTGCATTAGTCTACCTTGGAAATGACTAATGATAGAACAAGAATGATTGCCGATTGTTTGTTGAGATACTTCCTTATATTTCCAATGTTTTTAAGCTGGAGGAAGCAGTTCCTGTTTAAGTTGTTGACGTGGTTCTCCAAGGATAACTTAGAATTAAGATGGACACCTAGATCTTTGACTACCTCTGCTACCTTAATGAGACAACTCCCAATAGGTATGGAAGTACGTGATATCAACTTTGGACCGCCTCAGCTTGGGTCCAACTATGAGGCACTCCGTTTTGTCATCGTTGAGTTTGAGGTTGTTTCTCAACATCCAGGACTTAATGTCCTGAGAACAGAGACATGTTTGTTACAGAGCTTCAGCAGCATCTACCGGATTAGGAAGAAAGGGTTTCAGAAGTTGTGAGTCGTCAATGAGATTACCAAGCTGTCTTGTATACAGCGTCTTGTATACAGCGTAATTATAAGATATGACGTATATGTATAGAAGTGAAAGTTACAAATCTTAGGTGTGTAGGCGGAAAAAATTACACGACGAAGGACATTCGAATTTAAACATTTAATTGGAATATTAGCGTTAAACATCAAACAAACACTGCTTGTTGTGTTTGTCCGGTTCATTCCTGTTATTTAAATTCTCAGATGTCTGCTACCATGAAGCAAGTGCTATGTGTAACACATTGTCTCTTCGGAAATTTATAATCTGGACAAGACAAACCAGTGATCGGGATTCTGAACAACCTCCTTCCCTTGTCGATGACAAGCAATTAACCATTCGACGTTACCTGTGACTTCCTGCTTTTTATATTCGATTCTTACAAGAAACCTAGATTATTGACGTCGGTCCTAGCACGGAATTCCCACTGTGTTTGGGCAAGGAGAATGGGGTTTTAACACTGATTTGAACAGTGTAACCTTTGTCAGCGGAGACTGAAAGTGACAGAGGTAACAGACATACATTGTCAGAGACATTCGTGAAACCTAAAAGCAGGCAAAAATAGGAAGTTCGAAATTCTTACCCACGACCAGTGACTCATATTTTTACGTTTTAGAAAGGCTTAAAATCTAATCCTCACACTATTATTAAAATAATTTGTCAACACGAAGATAACACAAACTATTCTTTATTACACTGCCCGAGGCACATCGTCATATTGGAGGCAAGAAAACATTCAACCCGATTATATTTTGAAATATGCAGCCACTGCAGTCGTGGGATGTTGGAATGTCCCCTTTCTGGGATTGATTTGTAAACGTTTGCTGTGCCGAATGTAACCCACTTGAGACATTATGATCACACTATTCTATTTGGCCGAGCCACAGGGGAGATTTATCATAGCTGCGAAGCATAGCACTAGATCTAAAAACAATACGAGCCAAGATCTATAACCATTTGCAGTGTTCCCTCGTTCCCGAACCGCTCCAAACCCTTTCACAAACTCATTATAGGTGCTACAATAAGATTGTCGTCATTACCTAGATGGCCTGTTCAGCTGAGACCTCATTTGGAGATATCACTCGATGGAAGAGCCTCCATGACTTTGGTCGAATCAGATGACTAGCTTTTCATTGAATGTACGACGTAGTTGTATTGTAAATTTACACTAAGGAGATAAATGTGAACCGGTTTCATATCTGGGGCATCAAACATGCAATGACATCCTCAAAATTCTCTTTACGTTAGCACTCAGGCAGCTGTGAGATCGGTGTGACGTCAATTTGGGATTCTGTTATTGTAATCCACTGTTTATCATTAATGTTTTTTCTATATAATTTTGTTTGATGTTTTGTTTGTCGGTTACGTCTTAGAACAGTATAGTTTCTCGTAATGGTCAGAGACCATACCGATATATGGTGTCTGCCCATGGTCCCTAGAAACGTGTTTTACTGAAGGTATATTCATGAAAGTGATAAATATATGGAACTGCAATTGTCCGTTGTTGTGGAAATACAAACACTGTTTATGTTAAACAGGTTTTTAAAATAATTATTTATTTTTGTGTTATGTTTTGTGTGTCGTTTACGTCTTGGAACTGAATTGTTTCTTGCAAAGGTCAGATGCCATGCCTGTATATGGTGTCTGGCCATGGTCCCTATTTTTTTCCCTTCCTATGACTATATTCAAGTACGTTTCAGTTTAACCTATATCCTGGACAATCATCAACTGGTAATGGCTTTGACCTACATTCATATTATCAGAGGGACGTTGATCCTACTGAGACATCATCGTACATTGACTGTGCCCTGCTTCAAAGGCATTTGTTAATGTACAAACTTGATTATATGCTCCAGCGATTCATGTGTGCGTGGGACATGATTTAATTTCAAATTGGGAATGCTCGATCGAGCAAAGTATTTATGTGTGGCGACAAAGCATTCATGAGTGCAATCAGATTTAACCAAATTAATAAAAATCTCTCAGCATGCACAAGTTTAGAATTGGTAAGATGTATAGCCATTTTGGATCTATGCGTTTACATTGAAGGTGTATTGTATAACTCAGTCAGTTATAACAATACGTGTCCTCCTGAGAGGGTACGTAAGTCCACAACTTTCAATGTAAAATATAAATTTACCACATTTTAAACGTAGTATTTTGGTTGTTTTAACTGTTGGCTAACGTTTCCTACAAGCGCCAGCAGCTGAAGGGATGGTGTAAATCCAGCTGGGATCCATGCAGGTAGGAAAGGAACTGTAAGTCCCCATGGTCCCTAGTGTAGTGATCTACCTTCAGGTGCTGGTGATCTATAGCCCGATTTTATATTGTGTTGTTTTGCAATGACTTACAATTGTACACTGAATTCAAACTAGTTTTAATGAATTTGTGATAGTTTAGTTGTTATAGTGTCCTTCGCTGACAGGTTTTTAGATAAGTATAAGTATGTTTATTCTTAGCACAAAACGTTTTGCCGTCACGAAATGGCTGAAATATTGCCGATGTGACGTTAAATATTATTTCACTCACTCACTAACTATAACAATACGTATCCATCCTTGATTTTCGTTCATGACGATCATCACCTCTGTGTAGTAGTAAGTATTAACTATATATCAACAAAACTTTGGGATCTGATTTCCTTATCAGACCCCATTACTTCTGTTGTCGCGTGGTTGTCACTGTGGTGAAAAGTAAATGTACGGATAACTGAAAAGTACATGACCAGGTGTTTGGGAAATGCGTTCGCATGATCTACCCTAGTCGTAGCAACTGCTACTCACACCAATCCCTCAGCAAAGCACATGTAACGATACCCTTCGTGAATTGTCCTAAAATATGGACCTCTCTCAAGTACATAGGATAAGTCATCTCTGCTGAGTTATAACTGGTGTGATAGTAACAGCATAAAGACTAGGTTTAGTACATCATCATTATTGTTCCTACCTATCAATAACTAAGAAAGGATTCCTACCTTTTATTTCATAGTGGGGATGTGGGGTAGCCCAGTGGTTAAAGCGTTCGTTCCTCAAGCCGAAGGCCCGGGTTCGATTCTCCACATGGGTACAATTAGACTAAGGCTTAGTCTCTGAATATATCTAATTTTGATAGTAACAAACAAGCCCATTTAAATTGAAAAGGAGCCCTAGGGAGACCAGAGATTCAGAACCTGGGGAAATGTAGACTTGCTTCGTTCAGGGCTTTAGCACTACAGGGAAGGCTAGGCTGTAGGGAAAATAATGTGGTTCAGGGACTGTGAGACAGACTAGGGTACAATTTGTGAAGCCCATTTCTGGTGTCCCCTGCCGTGATATTGCTGGAATATTGCTAAAAACGGCGTAAAACCAAACTCAGTCAGTCAGTCAGTCAGTTATTTCATAGTAATTTCACTGACATTAGCATTGATTCATAACATTACTATGTAGAGTGTGCCTTTGAGACTCTGGAGGGAAGAGTTGAGTTACAAAGCGGATTACGATATTTTATTACCTGAACCATCTCGATGCACCAGTGATCCATCGACGCCTTACACAAAGCGTTTCTATGTGTCTATTTCGACAAGGTCACTAGGGTGTCTCATTTCTTTGGTTTATCAGGCAGTAGGTTGTCACAAGAAAAGAATATTTCTTTCGTTGTGTCTATATTCATGAAGCGTATGACCCTTTTGTCTTTGAATATTGCCACAAATAATCCATAAAGGGTGCTCTTGATTTACATTAATGTCTACTGACAGTATACTAAAAGCTCGTATATACTGTTGTCCATTCCGCGGCATTCCAAAGAGCGTCATACCACTTTTTCTCAGAAGTTGTCCGATCAAGTTTATAACATTCAAGGCCTAGGTAAAGCTTTCAAAATGTTTTATAGTAAACATGCGGAGAACATTTTCAAATTCCATGCATCAGTGACAAAAATATGTCCGATGCAATGCCTTATTTTGAGTAATACCATACGATCCCGAGCTATTTCATGTGACTAATTCACTAGACTTTGCATGTGTTTATGACGGGTGCCACCTTGGTCAGGATGCGGTCACCTTTTCGCGAAAACCTTGTATCATCATTATTTCATAGTGATTCATAAACACATGCTCTGTCATCTTATCGCATGGTGATAATCACTGGATTGTCTGGTCTAGACTATTTGTTTTTAAACAACATAGTACAACTGTAAAAGGGCTGAAACAAATATATACTCAAAATATACTAGTAGTCACAATGGTACAATGGCAATGCCTTATTTTGAGTTATACCATACGTTCCCGAACTATTTCATGTGACTAATTCACTAGACTTTGCATGTTTATGACGGGTGCCTTCCGGGTCAGAAAACGCTCATTTTCGCGAACACCTTGTTTCACCACTACAGTATTTCATAGTGATTCATAAGCGCATGCTCTGTCATCGTATCGCATGGTGGCAATCACTCTATTTTCTGGTCTAGACACTGGTTTTTTTAAACAACATCGTACAGCTGTAATGCTGCTGAAACAAATACATATTCAAGATATAGTCACAATGGTACAATCGACTCTGCTTCTAGCAGAGATTTCTTAAGGATGTGGAAATTTTGTTGCTTCTGTCATAGAAGCTTCTGTGAAATCATATTTTGTTGCTGCAACAAGTCAGCCAAATAATCAGCAGTCTATCACTCTTGTAAAATATGAAACAACTTGATGAAAAATGCTTATTCATTGTGAATCCATAAATTGTGGCGACTGCTTGTATATTTTTCGTTTATTTTCGTCGTTGAACCTGCACTCGGTAGAACGTGATGGGGCAGTGGTTAACAATCTATTGCACATTGTACGATCACTAGTAACAAAGAAACCTTTCTGGGTGATCCTCCAACGACTTAGAACACATGTTGAGAATCTGAGCCGTCCATACCGTAACCACAGTTGTATGGTATTCAGTCATGTACAGGATCCATCAGACAATATAGATTACCTGGCAGTTACTGCGTTCCTCTGTACAACCCAACATTACTCACACACAGCCTGCTACATCTGATCCAAGTATACTCTGGGGTCCCAGTTCAGTTCTTCAGATACCGGCCCCAGTAGTGTCGGGCCTTCAGATGTTGATCTTTTTATCTGTGTAGAACATACCAGATCTCATTCAGCAACCACTGCGACAAACGCCGTTAAGTCTGAGTTGTCGGTGTGACATTCGCAAAGACCTGCATAACGACTGCGGTATTTATGGATATAAATTAATGAAGATCATTACAAATGATACAAATAGGACATCCCAGCTAGTTTTCCACGTTGAATAAGATGCCTAGAGAGAAGATCATCTTCAAATGTTCGAAAATATTGCGATCTTTCACAATCCAGGTTTATGACAGGATGAACGACAAGTTGCCGATGAAGCTCATATGACAAAACACGGTATGTAGAAGTGGGTGAGTGAGTTTAGTTTTACGCCGCACTCAGCAATATCCCAGCTATATGGCGGCGGTCTGTAAATAATCGAGTCTGGACCAGACAATCCAGTGATCAACAGCATGAGCACCGATCTGCGCAATTGGGAACCGATGCCATGTGTCAACCAAGTCTGCGAGCCTGACCACCCGATCTCTTACGACAAGCTGATGGGTTACTGATGATGAATATTCTAACCCGGATCTTCACGGGAAGTTTTGACGATTTTTACCGTTTCAAGACAAAATTAATCCATTCCGGGGATAGGTGTGTCCCCAAGTCAATAAGGATTACCTTTCACCAATGGTCAAATAAATGACCAAACAATTCATTAGGCCTTCCCGCGTGCTAAATGATTCACGAACCAACTGTACATTTAGAGAAACACACCCAGCACAATGATTATTGTAAAGTCACAGTTGATTATTTTTGGGGTGGTAAATATGTCCTAAAAACATCGTCACCTAAGCACCATACACTTGGTGGGTATAACTGAGCATTTGAATTGTTTTAACTCGTCCGTTTATGAAATGTGATAAAGCAGAAATGCAGGGAATACTTCTGCCCATCTTATGACTTCGTTTGTATGACACAGAAACCCCCAGAATCCGCTTTTGATAGTTCATAACATGTTCATTTCACATTCTTGTAATCAAAAACAGTTTTTTAAATTTTAAAACTTTTTTCTCTTTCTGTTAAAATGTCACTTGTAGTAGCAAATTTTGACGACATTAAAGATACTGAGCACGAAAGGTGAGTATTAACAATCCCCATACTTCATCCTCAGGAGACAGGTAATATTTTTGTCTGTCAGTTTTGGAATGGTCATTGAGGCTGCGAAACGGGTCGGCTGATGACATACGAGTGGACGTTGCAACCATCGTTTCGTCGTCTCTACCGCGAGCATCAACACGCCGTCCACATCATACTGACATCACACAATGTCGGTTTGTCATTTAAGAGGCCCTGAAGATGGTCTTAGGCAGCGGGCTTTATGGGAATGTGAAACACTTCAGCACTTAACACTTCAGCATCCGGAGAAACCCTCAAGATATCTTGAGGACTGTTGTTGCAACTTGTTTGAGAAAAAGGATCTGCCATTTTTATCTCCTCAAAATTACAGACAATAAAGCCTATGGAACTGAAGGCGACAAGTTTCTTGCATCATCATCTGAAATGGATGATTTTGAGCAAGGTCTCAAATGTATAATTTGCCACCCGAGATTAGAGGACTAAAAACCTTTGTGGTTTACGTCATCCCCTCATGTATTGAACCTTATCGGTTTGTAATACAGCCCTTGCTTCCCGAAACATTGTTTTTGACACATCAAAATAGATTTTTAATTTAATACATACGTGCACGCCGTGACTTTTGAGCTAAAAGAGCTTTTCTAGTTCTAGATCATATAGAACATTCCATTTTCTTATCATTGGTCGTTACAAGACAAGCAGTGCATTATCCACCCTGAATGAAATCAAGGGTAATCCTAGTTTTGAAGCTTGAACATGACCACTCATGTTGGTGTGACTGCTTGCTTAAATTCTGTTGCCATTATAACTGTAATTATATAATACCATTGGTTGTTGTACTGCTACACGCTTGTGTAATGCCAATATAATAACGTTGTAGGAACTTATATTGGTTTGTCAGCCTATTCAATTTGATGACACGTCTTAATTATTTCTCTTGTGTTTTGGTTTCATAATGAATGATTTTGCTTATTTCTTGGTAAGTTATGGTATAAATAGACAGGTAACAATGTTACCTTGCAGATTCACTTCCATCGACCTCGAAACAAAAACATGACGTCATTTGTGCGTGCAATACTGATCAACCAGACCACTTTTAGCGCCCCAGATATTCCACTTATGCTAAAAAGCCCTATCACTTGATTTGGAATGCAGTCAGAACAACATACACAGACGAAACAATGCGCTACGACGTCAGTTTCGTAACAGTTTGCTGCTGTCCATGTATGCTCTTAACTCTGATACATGTCTATTTAACCTCACAGACTGAATAGTAAGAGTGATGAGCAGAAACGTCAATTAATCATTCACTAGAACTTCCTTTCGGTAATTTCCCAATTCCCTAAGTATAACATCTTAATTCGTGATCAGTACTTGAGTTTGCCATTGCTCTTGTGTTCTGACTGTAACATGTAGTGAAGTCTGGTCTGTGTTGAGCAGTAAATGTTATATTTGTTATTACATATTTATTATTCTCACATTTTGCAAAGAGGCAACATTGGGTCGATTAAGGAATGTATGGGTCTTTGCGGTGAAGTGATTCCATAAGAATTCTGGGTGAATATGAAAATTGCATTCCACAGAAGTTATTTCATTGTATGTTGATTTATCCAAGATGTGGTTCTCTGTATCGTCGTAACGTTTGCTAAAAAGCATAGAAATACAAGCATAACACAGTATTTCAAAAGAGGCACTATGGATTTACCTATTGTCATTTGGAGGGGCATCATATAATATGAATCTTTTCAATTAAATGATTTAACAAATCATTTCGATCCAAACATTATATATATGTCTGATGTACCCTGTACTCGTTATACTTGATATACAAATACGATTTTGCACCTGTTTTCGACTTTTTCTATATATTCTGTATTCCTGGGGACTTGGATCTCCTTCATCTTAATAAATTGATTGTTGTTCTTAAGATACTGCTCACATTGGTTATATTAATGGGACCAATATGAAAACAGTGTGTCTGGTTTGTAATGAAAGCCTACAGAGAAAACAATATATTTGAATGACAATGGTATACTGATACATCCGGTCCTGCCAAAGTCCTTGAAAAACATCATCCCTTACTAATATTTATGTAAAATATCCGCTGTTTGCAAATATTTTGCACAATCAATAATGGCTCTGTCCCAGAATATATGTTTAGAAGGACGTTGATCACACAGAGATAGCATCGCTTCAAAGAAATTGGTTAATGTACAAACTCGATTTTACGCTCCAGCGGTTGATGTGAAATTGCATCATACAAGATTACTATATTTTCTTAATGGAAATTATAACAGATTTCTATGCAATTTCCAGTGTTAATCGTGTATTTCTAGTCCCCAAAGAATGGTTCTCACTCATAACATGATAAGTTACGACCGAAGATGATAACACAGTTCTATCGGGACTGTTTCAGTGTTCATGTTTGGCTGGTTAGTTATTCCTTTTCGTGCCTGTTTTACTCTGCTCTAATGAACTTTTAGTTCGTAATTATGCAATGTGTTCAGAAAGGTTAACTGTTATAGATAACGGTAAGTGTTACAAATTCGTAATTGCATTCATTGGCATGAACTGTGCCCCATCCAAAACAATACAATTTTATTATGCTCCTCAACAGACCTCAGCTGTACATCATCCCGTAAAAATCGTAATGATAACGTGGGAGTAAAAATCGAAATGATACGCTATCGTTATAATTATCAGAATTATATATAGGAGATATATCGTCTTATTAAAATATGTATTCTGTGTTCGTGTAAAAAGGGGCTAGATTTAACAGCACCATGGATATGATGTTAGGTTTCACTGAAGTGGTGAATATCTGAGACCAGCAGCACGTTTGGCTTTCTTCACGGATTTAGCTGAAGATAGCTCGTCGGAAACACTGCCGTAATGTCTCGGCCATCTTTTAGAAATTACAAAATTCCCTCTTTCTTCGGTGTCTAAATTCTGAAATGTAAAAACTTATCATATTTCTCCAACCGTACTCTGGAATGAAAACCCTTAAGCTCAAGAAACGTGCTTTCAGACGTGGTGCATGGGCTTCCTTTAAGGCATTTCACTGGTCCGTCAAATGTCAGGTCGTTCTGACGTGATCCTTTATGAGATGTTCTCAGATCTTTGTTTAGATGGTTGATTTTAATAAGACTGAGGTTCAGAGAGGCAAAACCCTAATGGCAAGATTTTGTCTACATTTCGGATATTTTAAGGTACAATCGAACCTGTTCTTTCTGCGAATATTTCAAAGCGATTGATTCAATAGCTGTTTGATTAGGTTACAACATGCAAAGCCACAGTAAATATTCCAAACATTTATTGTATGCATGTATGTGGCCTTTCCAAATTATACGTACCAGGGACAAAAGTTATGTCCGACACAAATATCATTTGATTTGTACCACACATGTACAAGTATATGTGTATATTGCCGTGTGATTTATTCTGTTTTAATCAATTTATATCTATTTTAATTTTGGTTTGATTTTGAAGGATTTCTTGTTTGTTTTTGCTTTAGGTGAACCTTTACTGTTTTGGTATGTATTTGGTCGTCGGTTTTCAAAAACACATATAGACAAAATGGAGAGCTCCTTCAGTTGAGCTTTCGTACAATTATGGAAAGAGTTTTGTTGCTTTTATATTTTACAATTTCCAATGTTTCAATATGTAATATTTTACCTGTCAACCACAGGGGTTTTGACTTGCAAAATAGTATCTTATCAATAGCTTCTATATAATGACAGAATAGAAACACACTAATCAAAAGGGCCACTTGATGACTTAATGCGTACATGGAGGCGACTTGCAAAATTGCATCTTTTCACAAGTTTCTCTATAATGACAATATAAACACACAGCAATTCAGTGGGCCATTGATGACTTCATATATCTAGCCCCTTGGAAGGTGAACTGGAATTTCCTCTTGACTACTAATTGTAGCTAAAGGTCTGAGAACAATAAGCTGCATCTTTTCATTGTACAAGGGAATCTATAAAATTTCTGTAAAGATCGAATAAAAGAATACATTTTCTGACATTTAGTTTTTATTTTCATAATTATGTGTAAACTGTACAAGGTGCGTTAAGGAATTATTTCTAAAGTAAGCAAATAATCTAATATAAAATGTGTAATAAATAAGGAACAAAAACAGGTTTTAGCACAGAGCGTGTATAAAGTGATTGCCTTCATTTTATTGCTGTACTAACAATGTCACACCGACAATCACAATAGAATTACGTGTCGGATACAAACATGAACACAAAATAGGACAAATAACAGCGTGTAACTGACAAACAAATAAACACAAACCTTGACTTGGCCATATGCAATATAAAGTCTATTAATTGTTAATCATATGACGTTAGTGCTTCCCTGATATTTTGAGACTGGTTACAAGAAACACTAAACTCACGGATCTGTTTTCCGTGTGAGTGATATGATCAGGTAAACAACTCTAAACCAACTTACAAATTACCATTTTCAGACCAACAGTTAGACTTGTGTGTTTCGCAATGAGGTAATAACTCAGTCTACTGTATAAACGGATATGTAAAATAAGCCAAGAAGAGACAAACCATTCAGTGATAAAAGTCTGAATGCTAAATGGTTTCCTTGAAGATAAAAGAAATGATAGATTTATTGATCATTGCTATGCTAAACCACTGATGATCAATCCATTGTCTCTTATACCACGACAACCTATTCTCGTAATTGGTGTATGGTGCATATATTCATAGAACGTGTGCTGGCAAGGGGCAACTCCTAAACTGTTATGCAGCAAGATTGTCACATGGAACCATCAGAAGACCTATAAACAAAACAAAAAGTTAAAGACAAAGAACATATATGCTAAACATAGCCTAAACCCATCTCCTTAGTGAAGATCGACCCCAGTTTGTCCAGTTCACATCATCGCTGACGAAGAGGGAACCCATACTGAAGAACCATCGCTTCACTAATAACGTCGTCTTGCCTTTCCCGTTATCATCCTCAGGCTGTGTATGGACAGTTAAGTAGAGACGGAGCGGTCTTTACGGGAACAATTTCCCTATCAAAGGCGCGAGAGATCTTCTCATCCTAATACATAATCGTTGGCGTTAAGAGGCTTCATTCAAAAGACCGTTCCTTTGAAGTCTCCCCATAAACCAACAGGCACAAATGGCTTTCTGTCATTGCCAAATGTCCAACGGCAAGTTCTGCCTGGCCTCTGAATGCCTGCTCACCAGATGATCATCTCGGCTGATTGTCGGAGACACCGTCTCTGTAAGCTAATCCCACAAGCAATCTTTATATCGTATGTAGCCATCTGTAAACATTGCATGTAGGATGATTGAATGGGTTTGGTCAGCAATGCGCAAATCAGCCGAAATACCATGGTGTTTTATATTTATGTACAATTTACCCAAGATATATTTCAGTCAGCACTGCTTATGTTTAATTCAACATGAAAATCTTTGATCTGTAATCTTTGATCTTTCAAAACTGTCACCAATTTCACGGTGATCGCAAGTGTCTGCATCAATTATTTGAGAGTCCCGTGTCTTTAGCCTGCTGTCTCTCCCACCTCGTAATCTAGAATGTCATTGCTTCCTTCATGATATGACTGATGAACTTGAAGACATCCGACCATGCCTGCTCTAGCTCCGGGTTCCACTTGTCTCCAACTACTGGCTGAATGGCCCAAATAAACTGAGGACCGATTAGCTGAAATATAAATATCTTTATCAGAGCAAACAAAGAATCTACATAATGAAAGAACCATCTGTCGGTATTAATATGAAATGTAACTACTTTCCAATGCCAGAGAATGTTAGCTATAATTCACTGCCGTCATCACCAATATGCCAGGTATATCCAGTCTCCCTGTATTTAATCAAAGGTCGACCGGACAAACTAGTGAGTAAAACGCTGTTTGGATCACTAATTACTACTTATTGCAACATATGTATGATGTATATGTATAACTCCAATGTACATGGGCCGGAGGCCTTTTGTACAATAAACATCTTTGACTGGAAACCATGAGCAACAAACCGCGCTGTCTGTAGCCAAGATACGCAAGCTACGTTGAGTACGTAGCCGCAGTGGCCATGTACAGTATACGTAAGATACTGAAAAACGTATAACGATAACTGTAAATGTTCCTGATGTGTTGAGTAGGCGGTGGTGTAGCCTAGTGGTTAAAGCGTTCGCTCGTCATGCCAAAGACCCGGGTTCGATTCTCCACATTGGTACAATGAGTGAAGCCCATTTCTGATGTCCAGCGCCGTGATATTGCTGAATATTGCATAAGGCGGCGACTCACTCACTCACTCCTGATGTGTTCACAATATTGCATTCCTCACTAGCTATGCACGTTCCCTTTACTTACATACCTAAAGCGTCATCTATATCAATAATGTAATGATGAATATACATGTATGAATATATTTATGCACTAAATCATAATAATGTCCAAATAACTGTCCTTGAGTGAATAATAACGTGTAAAGTGGAAGAACCACCAATTCGCATGATAGGTCGTGTAAACCTTAAGAAATCACACACACGCGCGCACGCACACACACAGAGAGCTGAGACGACAAACATGACATAACAATATGTGACGAGCACAATGGTTTGAGTACAAATAACAATTATTTTACTTAAAAAGATCGTGCACATTATACTAAAACGTTATAACGTTTCAATATTCATCTGAACTGTAAGACTTTCATATTTTTTGCATCAAAATACAAATAAACTGATATCATTAATCATTGAAAGGAAACGCTTAAAATAACCCCAGGAGATTTTAGCGCATGTTTTGCCATAAAAACAGCTACATATCTGTTAAAGGGAAAGGTCTGAAACTAATGAATATATGCTGAGTTTTGCTTCAGGAAATGTCACGAGGCGCCATGGGTACCGACCTAATGATGGTCCCGTGATCAAAAAGACTGTCTCCAATTAGGTTAAAACTGCATCATTCTCAACTTTTTTCCCTTCCAATTATAATCTAATAATAGCACGTCATGAAATCGTGAATCATAAGGCACAATATAGAAAATACCATTATTATGGCTGTTTCTGTATACCAGAGAGATCAATGTTGTCTTAGAGAGGAAAAGTGGATTTTTTTACTAATCAACACGACAAATATTAATTTGACAGCAAGATTTTTAAAGAAAGAAATTCGACACATGACGACTTCACAACATTCATCGTATTCATTCTCTAAGATGCTCTTTGTATTAATCAAAGGAATACACATTAACTTTTGAAATACCACGTGAAAGTCTTCAATCACGATGTTAAATGGCCTGTCACTCAATTATTAGGAGATCTATACACTTCCCTTTATGGAAGCTGAAATTAATGTTACATGAATGCCACTCAGAATTCTGGTTGTTGAATTTATTGGATGAACACTGCACTGAAAGATACTCTTATCAAGGCTCTTAAAATATGCCATGAATGCCATGCCCTGAAGACCATTTATGTTACAAGAGAATTTCAGATAAATTGCATATTGCGAATACACCGCCAAATAGAGTAAAGAGTCAGATCTCCGGGGTGAAAAATCAATACAAAATAGAAGATTTCTACAAAGCCCCCTAAGCTAAGTGAAGTGAAACCGCCGCCTGAATAGCTCAACTTGCATGAGAACCTCCTTGAGAAGCACCCTTTGTGTGGGAAGATGTTCCTGGGAGGAGATCATGCCAGGTAATTCAGTGTTTATGTGGAAATCGGACGTCAGGAGGCTGGCTTCCTCAAGGCATTACATTATTTCCTCGATTGCAGTACTCCCATTTTAAAGTGTGTTTTGCACTATATTAAAGATCACCTTTGAAAACTGTCTTAATGATAAAGTTAACGAACATAGTTTTTTTGTATGAAGGTAACACGATGTTATCCTTCTTCAAAGGAGAGCGAAATGGGAGCTTCTTTCGAAACGTCTTCACTACTTTATTTATGTTTGGCTTTACTCTCTACATATCCGGTGTGTTTGATGTACTTGTTATAAGCTTTTATCCTATTCGAATGGAGATGAATCGCTTGGAAGTGTAGGAGGTTTTAGCATGACAGTGTAAGAAATAATGACTGATATTGGACACTAATTGGTTTTACTGAGCAAGAAGCGCTGGTATAAGATTTCAGCACAATTACAGGTTTTATCAAAGGGAGCTCTATTGAAAAGATACTCTACAAAAATATTTTGAAATATTGAACTTTTTAATTCTTTTCATTTGAAAGACAGGATGCTCGCATTTTCGTGGAAGTGTCTGTTTTTCTCATACACTTTCGCAATATAACTGATCGTATCAACTTTATTTTTATAACATCAGTATCCGGGCTTTGTTTGGCTATTTGTTGAAGATCTTAAGAACGTTATTAGGCAATACACTACATTTCGTTCCAAATGAGTACCTCAGTGTTTGGACATGCATCCGCCTTTCTATCTTGGAATCTGGTTGTACCTTTGGTTGCCTTTCTATCTGCATCCGCCTTACTATCTTAGTATATGTTCCCCGATGCCTGTGCCGTCTGTATCTCTATCAACCTTGGTATTGGAGCATATCTGTGTATCTGGGTCAGCCTTTCTGTCTGTGCATATGCGTGTTATTTTGTGCCCCTTTCTATCAGTGAACATCTGTGTATCTGTGTCCGCCTATATGTCGATTATTTTTCATAATACCAGGCACTATCCTATGATTTTCACCAGGCCTTCTACCATTTTCTATAATGAGGATGTTTGTTTAAAAGGAAATCCCTCTTTTTTCATTGGGCCGATGACTTTAAGTAGACTCTGCTCATCTACTTGTGAAAGCAAGGAAGACGATTCAGTTTGGCATATGCATTCAAGAGGGTCTGTTTTGAATTACTCTAACAGATACTCACGTCAATGTAATCCACTCTAGCATTGTACATGACGTGTCGGGCACCGAGATCGTGGAGAAGCTCCACCAGCTTCTTAGGGTCGTTGATCCTAGCTAGGCATTTTTCCACAGTGCCCATGACGCGCAGAGCGTGGGACTTGAGCTGGGAGCTGTACTTGAGGTCCTCTGAGCTCTGACCCTTGAACGGATAGAACACGTCCTGTACATCCGGATGCGTCTCGAACAGTCTGGCAAACAGAAAATCAATTCATAAGTAGGTCTCCACATTTTCTTCACATTATCGTGAGAATACTTAAATTTACTTTTGACAGATGCATCTACTGACAGGGACATTATGGATGGAGTAAAATAACCAAAGGGTTTTCAAATGATTTGGGATTTATCGTACATAGATGTGAATGCCATTTCCCACAGAAGACGGACACTCTCAAGAGGGTGAGTCCATTAACGCTCCAAGGTTAAATATCAACAAAAACATACAAACGTTCTCCAGGAGAATGATAACGACGAAGCGCTCAAACACTGACATATTTTATCTTGGCGCCACGGTCATGGTAAAAACAAACATGTTGATGGTTTTGAAACCATTACTCTGGGGATGGTAGTTTTAAAAGTTTAAGAATCATTAAAGTCAATGCCTTAAGGTTATTCATAGTGGCATATCTGTTACAAGAAATGGTCTATAGAAGGGGAAATTCAAGAACTATCACACTCAACAGTCAGTAATAACATCGAAAGAGTGAACACATACTATCGATAACAAGATCAATATCACGTCATAATTTTGCCCGTAGAGAATTTTCTACGACAGTAGGTCTCTCACACAAGCCCCTCGTGCACGTATACTCTTTAAAAAATAGGGGAACTTCATTTATAATTTTGAAGTGAAATTTGTGTACGGTTTTCATTTTCAAACCAAAAAATCAACCTTCTTGAAAACCGTCAAAATCAAGAACGACACCTCATGCACCTGTATGGGGCTACTGCCTTGTGCACGTGCATCCCATGCGTTGTGTTTAGGGCTGGTGATAAAGAGAAATGGTGGTGCGTTCATAACATGTCTGTCTTTGAAAAGTTTGTTAACGCTCATACTTCCTATCGAAATTGAAAGTGCAGGTTCCCCTACTTATTTTGAAGAGAATATAAATCCCCGTGTGTACATTTATGCTACATAACATACGCCACATACAAGGTATTGTTAACTGCACCTACCCAGCTAGAGATGAGATACGATGTAAATGGTACTGCCTAATGACATGTTCATTGTTGGCACCTGATCTGAGTCTGATATGCCTCTATCGAATCAAGATTAATTAGATTCTACATCTCATTTGTCCTTCAGCATGTGTGCAAATTACAGAGTTATATATTACAGAAGAACATTCGCATCGCTACTGAAAGAACAGGCTCATTTCTCATGTTCCACAATTGCCATTGATAACCATTCTGTGGTACGAAATGAAATCCATTTCCCCTGCATCCGCTCATCAGAGCGTCTTTGCATTGTCTGTGATTGTGCGTTAGATAGAGATAAGTATCCAGACATCCGGGCATCGCACCAGGACAGACGCAAAGGTAGAAGGACCGTGATCAAGCTGACAATTATGCATCGAGGCTGCTATATGTGGTAATGATTAAGCGTCACAGAATACCCACCTGCTGGGCTCTGTGTTTGGAGAAAGGTCATTCCCCAGAGCTGACAAATATCGATGTTATCGTGTCTAGGTCTGACCTCGTCCAAGATCAGGTTTAATAATTATTTACACATGTGTTGGTGTCGCTAGTGAGTGAGTGAGGTTTCATGTCGCTTATAGCAATATTCCAGTAACATCACAGCGAGGATACAGAGATCATCACAACATTTGAGGAATCGAATACAGGTCGTCAGCTTAACGAGACAATTTTCTCATCACAGACTACTTCACTACCAAGCAGGCAAACGACAACTAGCATGCAATCATAATTATGATAAATTATGTTATCAACATTGGGTTAACTTCATGCCTACTGGATGTCACTCCCAAATCCAGTGAACTCATGCACCATATTTGTTTTAACCAAATATTTTCATATCCTACACTTTTGTATATGTAAACTTTACGGCATTCTGGTTTTTGGTATTATAAACCGGTCACCTCTGAGTCAATAGACCTCTGTAGTATATGTTTCAGTGACGAAAATATTTTCACACAAGTGACATTTTGAAATCGTCGAAATGTGGGATTTTCTAAATGAAATGAAGTCGCTGACGGTTATTTGAACATGTAAGAAACACCAGCAAGACGTTACAAGAATTATGTCATACCTTAGTGTCTACAGCTGATGAACAGTATATAATGTTAATAAGTGAGTGAGTGAGTTTAGTTTTACGCCGCTTTAAGCAATATCCCAGCAATATCACAGCGGGGGACACTAGAAATGGGCTTCACATATTGTACCCACATGGGGAATCGAACCCGGGTCTTCAGCGTGATGTACAAACGCTTTAACCACTAGGCTAACCCACCGTCCCTACAAAGGACATACGCTGAGTGCGGTGTTCAACAACAAACAAACGAACACACGTGAACCTGTGTGTCGTTTTAACATTATTTGTGTGAATGAAGATAAAATATTCAGTGTAATACATTGTGGTTTGTTTCGCAAAACTTACGCAATTATACTCTCTTTTTTTTTATAGGATATTTAGATAGCGCACATATCCACGCACTAGTGCATGCTCAAGGCGCTGGTATTTTTCACTCGATCATTGGATGTCAATCTCAACGGCACATCGCATTATCAATCTCAACACCCTGGGGAGTATACAACTCTTGCAGCCACTAGGCGCTCCGAGTTATTGTGGCTTTCTCATCCTAACGAGGTACCCATTCACAGCTGGGTGGACTGGGACACATAGTCCCAGTACTTTGTCCATGTTCACTGCACGTTGCTGTACCCGCAACTAGGTGTTTGCACGTATTCATGTGGCCACCATCTGGTCAAATACCAACATTGCTGGAATATTGCTAAAAGCGGCGAAAACTAAACTCAGTCAGTCAGTCAAATACCAACGGATTCGTGGGTTCTTTTAAGTGCACAGGGTTGTGTACTGTACACTAGGGGTTGTGACAACACTGAAAGAGTCTGCACACAAGGTTTTTACACCCGGTCACAGGTGGGCTCGATCCCGACACCTCAACCTCGCTGGATCACTAGCCTGGCGCCTTAGCCAGCTCGCCCACCGTGAAATGTCTAGAATATACAAAATTCGGTGCATCGTTTTAGACGATGTAACTCGATCGTCTTGACATAATCATAGCTCCGTGGAATAATATAGGCACGAAGCATAGGTGAATTCAATACATTTTCGATCGCCCTTTGGGACTTTGGGAGTTAATGAGGTGGTTTTACATCAAACAGCTGGGTGCACAAATTTCCAATGTACCACGTTCACGAAAGCTGATATAAGTAAGTTGATTTTGTGAAATGAAGAACTGCCTAGAACGGGATAACATGAAAATAAATATACATAGATGGAATGATCAATTCAACATTAACGTCATTCGCTGGCTGATATCTGACAGTAAACGTCCATTCACTGCCATTTGCATCCATCATCAAGATTGATAGGAGAGAACAAAGATTGTGAGTTTTATATTAATATTCAGCAAAAGAAGTAAAGGACGAACTGTGTCAGGTTATAATGCATCAGACTGTAGCTTGACCCATGTGACCACAACGGCGCTACATCAATGCCAGAATACATTGTGATGGGCCCACATAGTGTTGATTGTCAGTGGATCCCATTAGGCGGGTAAATTGGTTATTTGGGATGACATATACTTCCTATTCATCATCAGTATTAGAGTTTATGCTTCTCTTGTGTCTCTGTGAACTGTTGCCAACTACGCAATTGATGAAGAACATATGAAATAATAATGTTATTAATGATTCATCAAAATGAAATATCGAAAGATATATTTAAAACTACAAGATATTTAAGATGACTAAAACAATGGCTAAAACTGTAAACGTCATTCCTTATGCGGTATTCATAATCGTATACCTGTCAGAAGAAAAGGTCCAACCAAAATGTAAGCGAATAATTTTAAAAATCACATCTCCGAATCAAACGACTACTGAATGATATAGTTATAAACTGATTCAAGCAACAGATTTTTTGTTCTATAGCTGCTTTACTGAGTGATAAAACAGGATTTAATTGCTCTTTCCAAGATATTTCAATTACGCCACAGCTTGTCGGCTTAATGTGATAAGAAGAGAAAGACAGTTGCTGAATATGAACATTCCAGTGGATGTATCGGCTTAATGTGATAAGAAGAGAAAGACAGTAGTTGAATATGAACATTCCAGTGGATGTATACCAGGATTCTGACCAGGGGTAACATGGTATTAGAAGCACAACACCCCTTGAGGATGCACGTAAACCCAAAGCACCAAACACACTGTTAAGTTAGTACCTCATGTTATGGTTTGCGAGGAGCATTTCATCGTGTCATATCTTATTATTGGTTACTGAGGTTCCATCAGAAAACCAAATACGCCAGGTTATAGTCTCACCCAGAAGTATTAACTAAAGTCTCGTACTGATATATTTTCTTATAGTCATTCCAAATTCTATACATATGACGATGGGGTTCGGTTGGGTGCAATAAACAATTGTACTTATTCAAATAGTGGACGTATTATTATTCCTCACCGTTCACAGGGGCGTCATGAAGTACCGGAGTGTGATAGTGATGAAGAGGCTGTGTAGCAAATGTCGGTTATTGACTATGTAAATGCACTTCCAGGGACATATCCCTCCCTCTTGCAGAGGAGCAGAATAGTGTGGTACATTTAAGCGCTTTTAATATTATCAAAACCTATTTTATACAGATTTCATCAGACCTTCGACATACAGTGTTTATTGACGTGGTTGCCTGTTGACGAACCTTAGTCAAAAGGTAAAGGTCATATCGCCTCAGTAAAATCGCTTCTTTGAAAGTTTGAATCAGGTTATTGGATATTTGTCTTTTATCTCACGATGTATGACCAGCAAATCCTAAATATAGAAAATATTGATATTCATATGACAAAGTTGGAATTCTCTCCAACACACCCCATTTCAAAGGGACTCAAAACAAATTCAATCAAGCCTTTGATTCTTTGGCAAGTTTAATATCTACAAAGATGTTAGTCTAAATCGATGACTACGTTATCAGTATACGAATGAAACAAGCAAACGTCTGCAGGAACATCACTCTTCCTACCATAAGGAACCATTGTGAAAATGCAGTTATGACACAGGCTCCTCGGGGGATAACGATCCCTAAATCAGTTCTCTATATCAGAAGTTCATTATTCATATGAGTATAACGTTATTTGCAACCCCTTGGGGATTCGGTCACAAGTAACCAACTATCCTCTCCAGGCTACTTCGTTATGTTATAACCGAATGGAGACAATGTATAAGGTTCAGTGATTACAAAGTCTAGACAGTAGTTGGAGAGAAAGGGCGCCAGGTCATGTAGTATAGCGCCTCATTACTCGGAGAACCTCTTAAATGCCTATAAACCGGTAAATATATTAATTGTACATGTTGCTCTATTCAACAAAATCTCCCTCGTGACGATCTGGGACAGAATTACTTTCAGCAACAGGACGAACAGGATCAACTGTTCAGGTTTGCTGACTTGGTTGATGCCTGTAATCGTATTCAACCTACGTAGATCCATGCTAATGATGCCAATCACTAGATGGCCCGGTAAGACTCGATTATTTACAAACAACAAATTAAACTGTCATATTTGCATTCGGAAAATAGCCAGTAAATTGCGTAAACGCAACAACTCTAACTTTTGTAGTGAGTGAGTTTAGTTTTTCGCCGCTCTCAGCAATATTCCAGCTATGTGGCGGCGGTCTGCAAATAATCGAGTCTGGACCAGACAATCCAGTGATCAACGATCTGCACACTTGGGAACCGATGACATGTGTCAACGAAGCCAGCGAGCCTGACCAGCCGATCCCGTTAGTCGCCTCTTACAAGCTTGGGTTACTGAAGGTTCATTCTAACCCGGATCTTCACGGGTGCTAACTTCTGTAGCCCTGACCAACAATCATATGAGACTGCATAAAAATGTCATGGTAAGGAAGTTAAAAGCCGATTGTATGTGCACGTTGTGACAGTCACATGCAGGGACAATGACTATAAACATCAAATATCAGTCTACATTTTGCCACACGCCTGTCGACTTATTATAGGAAAGTGGCGAGACTGATTGGTGACAATCAAAACATCACCACGGGACGTCTTGAAGCTGAGGAGTCCTAATCTAAAGAGATGAAACAGAAGATCGCTACATCTATGTCTTTCATCTCTGTCACCGAGAATGATTTGCGGAGGACCTCGGACCAAACAGTCAGGAATCGTCTGCGAGAGGGGGTAATGAGTCTAAGAATATCGCTATGTGCCCTTGCATATACTGAGACGTTTACACTGGTGACAACGTATGCGATGTCTCTGAGAAACTGGCAGCGGGTCTTGTTTAGTAACGAATCGCGATTCCGTTCTCGCGTGTCTACCGACGTCGAAACAGACGTTTTCAACAGGTCGACAGATTCGGTGGCGGAGGTGTGATGGTGTTTGGAGCCATCTCACACAGACTGAGATCTGACTTAGTGGCGATACTGTTGAATTAGACAACAAATCGGTACATCGACCACATTCTTCAACGTCACCTTCTTTCGACTATCAACAGACAGGAAGAGGTGTTTCAGCACGGCAACACCACACCACAAACAGCTTCCTACATAATTCAAACGTCAACGTCTTGCCTTGATCTTCCAGTTCTCGCATCTGAACCCAATGGAGCATCTGTTGGAAAGAACTCGATAGACGTCTCCGTCAACGGCCTCATATACGCCACACAGACACACAGCTGACTAATGCGTTGGAGGAAAAGATGAGTGGATTCATCCAGCCTGTGCCATGGATGTCTAGAGCAGTGATATACGCACACTGTAGTCACACTAGGTATTGATCAGAACGCCCCCTCGAGGACGCACGTGTCTTGTGACAGTACAATATGTATTGCTATCATGTCCCAAGAGCATGTGACTATGCTATAAGTTTCAGTTTTGTATTAATCAAACTGTATGAAATATGCACATTTAATTGAACCCAGCAACATTGTCTAAAAGCTCTTGGTTTTGAACAGTTTTTCAGTCCTTAATACCACCAGTCCTCTACAATGCATTCTGTAACAGCTACTTATCCCCTTACAATACCTTACGATTCAGTTAACTAGTTCTCTACAATACATAATCTAACGGTTGCTATTCAAATTATGTGTCTCAATCATTGCAGACAGTCGTCAGCATTCTGGGGGCGTGTTCTGCACATTAACCGAGATCGACTGTTTCGACACGCGATTCACGAATCTATATCTGCTTGATGAATCGTTTGACTTTGATCAGGAGAATACCTGAATAAATCATCTCAACTCAATTGAACATTATACAGATCTCAAATAAAATCTTTGAAGTTGTTTTTCTCCAGGTTTTTAAGCATTTTCATTGGTGTACGATGCCAGCTGTGACGTGTAACGGTAGAATCAAGACAACTTAAACAGTTTTCGCAGGCTACTGGCTCCTCATTCCACCTCGACCGATCATGCTTAGAAACCAACTTCCTCTTCCGTTGACATGATGATGGGCGACTGACACATAATCCCATTGATGTGGATTCATTTTGAAGCCATTTTAGAAAGATATGTGTTTAATGCGCCAGAAACTGCTAATTGCTAAACAGAAAATATCCTTGCAGACCTGCTTCCCTTACGTGCCAGGAACCTGTGATGCCAGATTCGAATAGCTTGATTATTAGTTTGTACCAAAACTCGTAAGGCATAAGTTTGAATCTGATAATACTGGGGCGGTGGGGTAGCCACGTGGTTAAAGTGTCCGCTCGTCGCATCGAAAACCCGGGTATGATTCCCCACAGAGGTAAAATGTGTGAATACCATAGCCGGTGTCCCCTTCTTTTGCTTGAATATTGCTGAAATGGCGTACGACTACACTCACTCACTCGGAAAACAACGAAACAGAAATACGGGCGATTCGAGCTAGATTCATGAATTCACATCATACACAAACGTTTGGATATATCCGCAATGCGTCTGATACAATAGGAAAACTAAAAGGATATTTTCCTCATTTGGTCTAAAAAATTTTAGTAACCGCATTCATACACTAGCTTGTCTATCATATATTATGTCGTCAGACTGAGCTATTCATGCGCTCTTAGACCCGTGAAGGTCCGGGTTAGAATGAACCTTCAGTAACCCATGCTTGTCGTAAGAGGCGACTAACAGGACTGTGTGGTCAGGGTCGCTGGCTTGGTTGACGCATGTCATCGTTTCCCAATTGTGCAGATCGATGCTCATGCTGTTGATCACTGGATTGTCTGGTCCAGACTCGATTATTTACAGGCCGCCGCCATATAGCTGGAATATTGCTGAGATCGGCGTAAAACTAAACTCACTCACTCCCCATGCGCTGTCATAGGCGTATGTTTAAAATAACCATTCGTATATAGGAGCATTACACACTGCTATTTATAGTAGCAGAGACTGCAATGTCTGGCACCTTCGGTAACGTGGTATTCTCCAAATTGAGTGAGTTAGTTAAAATTTTATATCGCGCCGGCAATATTATAGCCATATAGCGATGAAAACAAGGTAATCACTTTAAGATAGCTGTCGACAAAGGACAGTAAAATAGGTGTATATATCACAGTTTTGAAAATAAAACCAACCTGACCATAATTAAAATAAGAAGAGAGTAAATCCAATAGATGCATTCGTACCAATTAAAACTAGGCTAGAAACCAACAACAACCAAAGGTTGACCACCTTACTGGGGATCAAAGGGACTTACAGTGCTTTCGTTTCCTACATGATTTCCTAGCAGGATGTATGCCATCCCTTTGGCTATCAGTGGTTGTAAATTACGCTAGCCAATATTTAAAATACTCAAGCCAATCAAAATTTTAAAACACTAGACAATTTTATGCACTTTGATCAACAATAGACTTATATTTCACTGGAAGAAGGACAATATTTTTACACTACTTTAACCCTCTTAGTGACACCGCCATATATGTTCTCAGTTGATCATAATATTTATCCAACTTAAAACACATATCGATTTCAAAATTTATCTATCAGTTCAATTTCACTTAAGAAGCCAAGTATAAAATGAGCATTGACATTTATAAAAAGATCCATTAGACTAGTGGAATGATAATAGAGATCCCTTGTGAGAGTCTCCAAATTGAACTCAACCGGATGGGACAGTAAATTAACAACATTATAATCAGTATGAGCGTAATTCCTATGAGCTTGAGATGTGTTCGCGATGCTATAGCTACTTGTTTTGGACGGCCTCTTCATGCGTACAGATAAAGTGTCTCATTTTAATGGTTGCATGAAGACAGTTCTAGATAGACAAAACTTTTTAGTATGTTTTAATCTTTCTTTTAAAGTGATGATGCTGGAAAGACCTTTGACTTAGACACCAAGCATACTGGTGAGGTCAACAAACGCATCTGACACACGATGAATTCGGCTCTTTCATACAATGTCAGTTGTGAAGCATGAATAAAAGAGTCCATTTCACAACATGAAGGGAATATGAAACATATAATTGTTGTTGCGGTTATTTAAAAGGATGCTGCTATTTATTTTCTAAGCCTCAAAGTAAGATGAAAAATGTGTCCCGTACGGCTGTAGAGTTAGAATAACAGATATAGATACCGAATACTTAGCCTTGCTCCAAGGCTGTACTGAATGCTGAGCCCATGGATGTATAGTAATCCATCGAAGAGGCAAGTCTAGATAAGCTGACAATACCCCAGTCTGTTATTTATTATGTTTTAGAAATAATCATTTAAACTATAATTTTTAACCTTGGAGACTTGTGCAAGCCTGCCTAATGCTATGAGGAAGGTTTGCTGAGGTGATAAGTGTGACATGTCATCTTGCTGGCATTGCTTTGCGGGCATGTTCGTATTTCATATCAATACAGTAGACATCCAAGTCACAAACTGGACGAAATATTTATTTTTGAAATTTGCGAATAGATGAATAAATGACAGACTTATTTGGGATAGTCAGAATCATAAATATCTCTGTCATTGAGCGTGGTGTTTGTCAGGGGTCACTATTCATGTATGCAGACGTTTGATCCTGCGTGTAGTCATACTGCTGTACAACTCCCAACGGTGATGTTATATGTAAACGGTTACGGGAATGTGGACGTCGTCTGTTCTTCTGCAAGTTGTTTAGTGAGTCAGAAAGGACATAACCTTTCCCATATTCATTAAGACATCTATCTCACGCCGTGTTTAACAGTTTTAACAGCATGTATAATTATCGTAGGTTCGTCGTGGTTCATCAGCCTGAGTTGTTGCGACTACTGTTCCTGGATGAGATACTTGTGCTGTGAAAACCTGTGCAGGGCGCATATATGAATGTGTCATTTCTATTAAGAAGTGAGTGAGTGAGTGAGTGAGTGAGTGAGTGAGTGAGTGAGTGAGTGAGTGAGTGAGTGAGGTGAGTGAGTGAGTGAGTGAGTGAGTGAGTGAGTGAGTGAGTGAGTGAGTGAGTGAGTGAGTGAGTGAGTGAGTGAGTGAGTGAGTGAGTGAGTGAGTGAGTGAGTGAGTGAGTGAGTTAACATTTAGCGTCACATCGGCAATATTTCAGCCATATCGTGACGAGAAGAATTTCATTGATGTCAATAATCTAGAAAGTAAAAGCCCATCATCGAAGGACAGTAAAAATACTAGAGTGTCACAGCTCTTAATGTAAAGTAGCATGTAAAACTAAAACATTTTAATCCAAGAAGACAATACAATATATTACTCGGGCTATAGATTGCCAACAACTGATGGTAGATCACCATACTAGGGACCAAGGGGACTTGCTACCTGCATGGACCCTAGGCCGCTGCAGGAAAATTTAGCCGAATTTTTAAAAGAACTCTGTTAAGAAGCTTAACCCTCTCCGTAGTCGAGTGGTTACAGCATTTGCCCACAGAAACGTCTTTCGATCCCATGGTCGCATCGTACCAAAAGAAGATACGTGTTGTTAGCCTGTCTAGTTACATAAAACAAGGACTGTGGACGTGGTGTTTAATGTGTACGTGTGGTCTGCTTAAGTCCAGATAAGAACAGGCAACCATACCTCGCCATGTGCTATATTCCTAATCCCATTCTACCGCAATACCTGAATGGTTAATATCTTACACCCTCTTGCTAAAATAAAGCTCTTTATTACCCACGTGGTTAACGTATGGGTGCATACTAATCTCGTACGTCACACGAGTGCCGTATCGCGTTGACCTGTGTCGTAACGACTTGACCTGAGATTATAACGATTTAATTGGATAACCGATGACATCTCAGTTAGGTCACGTTGTGACGGAACTACTTATTCATTCATAACAAACACGTGAATTCATTCATTCTACAACTTATATGCAGTTTAGGAATGTAAACATTGCGAACGTTGCCGTATCGCTGTTTCACTGTGAGTCGAACTGAGACATTATATCTGTCGAAAAACATGAACGCAATGTTTCCACCACTGATATTAGCCAAGTGAAGCAACTGCAAACCAAGAAAAGGGGTGCTACGGAGTAGTTTACTGTAGGTGGCTGTACGAGGCGATGACAGCTGACAAGCATCGTGACGTCGGTTACCAAGGGGATAGACGAGAATGGCGTAGTGACGTCAATACAGTGTGACGTCATGCAAAAGTGACTACAGAACAAACTTCTTCCGCATCCTCTTTATGCAACCGGTTTCGATTTGAAACCATAACAATAACAAAAATACGCTATTTTGTCAATGCATGTGCTCTGTCAGAAACCATAGGAAGGACACTCGTTTCGTATAATTCGTATGTAATGAGACCTCGTGTAGTATTCTCTATGTATCAAACCCCACTCTAACACCCACCTAACCATTCAATTTGGCTAATACAGTGAAGCAGCACTACCAGCTTTTAACAGTATTCATAAAACAGACCGTTAAAACCAGCCGTGCAATAATTGTATTGTGTAAAGCATCACTATATACGGTTATATATATATCAACCGTAGATCGTCTAAAGAGTAAACAGCGCTCGTAACAGTTTGCGACATTAGAACGGAAAGCTAACAGCAAGGAATATCACTATCAGTAGAGAGCCGCCCTGGATTTGACCGGAAGAGGCGAAACCAAGGGACACGGAATTGCGACGCCTCATACGTGTATGCCTGGTGAGTTCCATTAATTATTTCGTTAAAATAGCTTCGCGTTTAACCGTATCTAAAACAGGCGCTTAAACTAGCTGTTCATTGAGATAACAACCCATTGACTGGAAAAGGATGGTAAAGAACACTTAGGTAACAAAGCTGTAACCGCGAATCAGTCCAGGCTGTATATCTTTATGGAATGACCACACACTGGATGGTATAAGGGTAACGCTATATTTCGGGGCATTATCATTTGCAGAAGCTCAAGGTCTTTCATAAACCGCCCGGCGAAGGAGGGCAAGGAGGACAGAGGATAGATAGAATTTTTGATAAAATAAAACAAACATCGGTGTCGATTTTGAACAACAAACGACGGAGGTCACTGACACACTTTTCACAAATATGGAAACGTCATAGAACAAAACAGATGACGTCACTATTGAGAGTGACGACATTCGACCTTAACCTTTGCCCATGCTACCAACAACGTTAAAGTCCCAGTCGATGTCTTCATTGCCGCATGTTGTAATTTATGGTACAGTTGTTAAGGTTGGCACCGGCAAGAAAGGGCATAATGGCACAAGTATATGTGACGATTGTGAGTCCGAAATATCGTCAATATTGAACCAAAGTTCAAACGAGCCGTAGGTGATTGAACATCAAGAGCTGAGCTCCTAACAACGGGCATGATAATGTCCCATCGTTAAGCAATTTGGGGGCATTATCAAGTTACAGTGGCCAGCTCATTTCTGATATTATGCGGGCGTTGTAATGATAATTCTATCCATTTTAGCTATAATCGAGAATAGTGATAATAGTCCAGCAACAGTGAAAAGGTCCCCAACTCGGAAAATGACATGTGTTCACTTCGGAGCAATAGCTGTTAAAATTACTGTGTCTTATCCACGAGATACCTTCAGTATAGGTACAACCCGTAACTCGTCCAACAACAGCCAAATTTCTGTTGATAAGCAACACTTGTGACATGTATGGATCTCCAATAGGCAGCAGAATTGGCAATAACTATCGGCAGACAGCCGAGCTTGATTTGGCAGATTCGGTACTGACCAACACATAATCCAGGAGAACGGAGAAGGAAACCACCATCACCGGTTTCTGTCGTCCACAAGGGACGCAACTCTGTAAAGAGAAATGCAGCGCCTCATTCGATCGGGACTTTATGACAGGCGACGTCCATTAATTATTTTCGCTTAGATGACAAACCTTTTTAATGAATTAAGCGATGTTGTTGATGATGATAGTGATGATCAAATACAAAATTAATGTAAAATCAATATTTCAGTCATGCAAAATATACATGTTAATACCGCAAGTACAATGAACTCCGATGAGGATCTTGTAATACAATTTTACAGCAAAAACATTTTCCCTGTCAAATAAGCCACGTGTAAGCCGTTTTGTGATGTGATACTTGTGTCAATTTTGTGATAATTCTTGGTTAGATAAACGTGATTTGTACAAATAGAATACCCTGTTTTATCTTCAGGGTCGTTTTTCGCAAGTAGACCCATTTAAATAGATAGTATATCTAGAGTGAGCATTGAGATGACCAGACCATGACTGGTTTAAGCCACACAACCGTTGAATCGATAAGCTGTGAAAAGAGTAAATGGTCATCGCTTGAGATACCGTTAAGGTTAAGGGTTACATGTCATGTACCGTTAGAGCAGCAGGTATTGATTCCATGGATATAAATCGTAGTTGATATGCTCGTTTTGAGAAAAAATTGACAGATTCTAATTTAGACAACAAATTAAAGAAAAACAAGTATTCAAAGATGCGTATCGATTTTATGAGCAGCCATTTTTTTGGCGAACGTATGTCAGTCAAACATATCTTTCTTCAAAACGTCCCGTCAGTTTATCAAAAATATTCTTTGAAAATCGATTCATGTAACGAAAAACAACCTGTTATGAGGAGAGATCGATAGATCTCATTACATTAGTCATAAATTGAAGATACTGTTGACGATATCCAATAAAACATGTCATTTAACTTTGATTAATGATAACAAAGTTCCTATAACGTGGGAATCAAAGGAGCATGCATGTTTTCTCGGGGTTTTGTGTGTGTGAGTTCTGGAAACACTAGTCCGGGGATCTCTGAAACTTTCGAACTTTTTGTAAATAAATGCACAGTGGGGTAAATAATAAATAAAACAAAATATGAACGTGTGTATGTACTTGCGTATGTATATAAAATTTTATGTATCCATATATATTGTATGGCATATATACTGCATGGCCTAAAGATGTAAACACTCAAATCATGTAATGGTGACTGAAAAGGGCAAGAAAAAGTTGTCGATGGTGGATGGTCTAAGGAATGGTTGTCGATGGTAATGTATGTTATACGAGTATCACCGGTTTGCAATTCTATTAGCCAGTGAATGTTTTCATACTCTTTGGCAAATTTGATTTTCAAGTGCATCCAACTATCACCAGTGCATCCTTTGAGTGAAAAACAATTTCTGAAAATACACAGCTCTTATATATCTGTATACGGTACAGTAGTAAACTTCTATGAAGGTTACCAACAACTTAGACATTAACTATACCGTGTATTTAACTAACCAAATTAAAATCTTGCAAACTACGCAGATTCTCCAATATATAGCAATGTGTCATCTTTAGCAATCGAAAGCAGATTACTGTCGGTATGCATCATTGAGATTACTGATGTAATCGCGTAATTATTGCCACACATCTTCGTTGCTTGCTCACAGTGTACGATGTCATCGATCTGTTTACGACATCTGCCCCTTCAGCTTTAATAATCACTTTTCCGAGTACACGTTTTCGTCTTCATTGATGTGAGATCATACTTTGACATTTCAGGCATTTCCATAAGAAATCAAAAGTACGTCTGGAATGTACAAAACAATGATAAACCTTATATATAAAAAGATGTGTCTTTGTCATTTCAGTTCTTAGTTTGTAGTTTAAGGTCACGTCACCAAATGTTCCAACTATGTCGCAGCGAAATGTAAATACACGAGTCTGGACAATACAACCCAGTGACTGACAGCATGAGCATCGATCGACCTAATACGATCGTATGTATATCGAAACCAGCTACCAGGACAACCCATCCCGTAAGGTTCTCGAGGCAAGCATGGGTTGCTTAAGATCAATTCTGGATTCTTCACGGGACTCGTCGACATTAGTTTCAAATTTGTCGCTGTGATGGTGATGGTGAAATCTCTCCCTGATTTTCGTTCTTAATAAACAATAAATGTCGTAAACGGACAACTGAGATATTGTCGGACGACTATTTATCAGAACCTTTGAATGTTTGCTTACCTTGGGTGAACAGGAAACATGTGCATGTAGCTTATGTGTTGACATTAGCGAGCTACCGTTCCATCTCCATTTGTTTTCAATTTCAATACGAAAATATCCTGATGAGCAAAACTAAACTGTCATGTAGATGGTTGCCAACTGCGTGCCAACAAGCTGGAAAACCTTTATTCTCTTAGGGCAAGCAGTTATTATTTTTCTTGAAATTGAAATTGCAAATATGCAGAAATAATCTGTGATGTCCTTAATATACTCATGCAAATAATAGTTGTCACCCCCCTCCCCACCCCAACCCACCTCACACCCACCCCTCTCCAATTAAAAACATTGAAGGGGGTGACAACCATTATTGGCATGAGTATAGTACTAAGCACGTAAATGGCATCTCTGTCTGCACGTGTATCAGTGGTTATGGAAGAACAGGGACTTAATAGACATTAATGTCATCGCATATACACACCATGGCATTGGTCAACATCAACCAAAATTCGTGGAGGATCAATAGAAATTACTTATTTCTTCAAGACATTTGGGGATACTAAACCCAGTTGGAAAATGTCGTTTGTTAACAGATATTCAATGATATGATCCGATACGTGACCAAGCAGGCAAGGCATTGCTAGAATCACAGATACGGCCGCTGAACGATCTCCCTACCCTAATGTTAGCAGTACATATCGACAAATACTTCGGTTGTCTTTATAGCTGAAGCACCGTTTCCTCTTGACATTTCAGTTTAATAAAACCAGTTTGTTTTTGTTCCTGTGGTTTCACTAATGTTTTACTGATCAAATACGTTTACCCCAACACGACGGCATTCACGATAAAGACAAATATTTGCAGATGGGATTGTAGCGTGGTAGAGATTTTCTTTCAGACATGCGAGCGTGTGTCAGCGCGGCAGCTATTGAAATAGGAAACCATGTGTGAAAGACTAAATGCCATCCTATAGATTCTTCTTTGTAAGATCACTGGGCGATTAACTTAGCGGATGTATAACCACACACTGTCGGGCACTCATGTTCGTTTTTGTATTGAAATCAAATGTTAGGAAAAGACAATGTTTTCTAAAAGTTTTGATTTAAACTTAAAAATCTCGTTTTTTAAATCACGCTTTTATCCTGATGGGGACTTGTTTTCCAAGCCCTATAAATCATAATTAGTTTCAATACCAACGGTTTATTAAAGCTACTCCATCCTGATATCTTTTTAGTAAATATTCCTTACAATTCACGATATTCTCATGACGATCATAGAATCTTTCTTTGCTTAAAAATGTGGAGCCTATATAAATACCTTCATACCAATGTCAAGATGATTATATTAAGGTTTCTTTCAACGACTAATCTGAGAAATCATTCAGTAACACGAGTAGAGTCACCATTCTCCATCATTTATGCACACTTTTAAACTATAGTTATCATTAATGTGGCATTTGTTCCTTGAAATCTTTTAGACTGACAGCGGAAACTGTATTAAAGCAACATGCATTTCAGATGTGGTGTATTTTACGAAATATACCAACTGGTAACTCAAGCACCAGAGAGAAAACGACGTAAATGAAACAAACAAGAATGCATACTTCGCAAAACCTAACAAACACAACAGTTATGTAGCACAAAGCTGCAAGTATTCTTTGGGACAGTAAAACACACACCTTATTGCATACATGACGAAATGATATAGCCTGTATTAGTATACTTTACGGAAGTAAAACAAATCAGACACAGTACAGTACCAAATTTAATCACTATGATCAGTTTCCATGGGAACAAACAAGAATGCATACTTCACAAAACCTAACAAACACAACAGTTATGTAGCACAAAGCTGCAAGTATTCTTTGGGACAGTAAAACACACACCTTATTGCATACACGACGAAATGATATAGCCTGTATTAGTATACTTTACGGAAGTAAAACAAATCAGACACAGTACAGTATAAAATTAAACACTATGATCAGTTTCCATGGAAACGAAACCTAACGATTGACATCAACTCAACATCTGTCCACTTGCATTCGATCCTCTTTTGATCAGTGAAGCAGATAAAATAACCAATAATGCATGTGCGGCTACCGTCTAAGCGGCGCTTCAAGTCAGTGACCGGAATATCTGTCCAGAAGGCGTTCGATAAACGACATACTTAAATTTCTGTTCACGGGGGAAAACTGTGAACCGTCTTGTATAAACAATAGGTGCACATTCGAGCGACAAAAGGAAATGACTATTGCAAGTAGGGTGGATTACATGCAATGACGGTGTTTAAAATGGTAAGCCAGTCTAGATGTATAAATTTGACCTAAGCTTACAAGGATGAAACCACGAATACATTTTGTGTAACAGTGTCTTCGGAAGAGTACAAGAGTCTGACAATCACCTGTCAAGTTTAAGTTTCAATGAGTTTCTACCAGGATGGCACAGAAGGCCAAGTCGTCAAAGAAGATTTTATGGGAGCAGTGAATGATGATTTTGTGTCTGAATCCCAGATTCATCCTTCTTGTGCCGCAAGGTTTGTCAGCAACATAACCGCGATCCTTGGTCAACGAAATGGGTTTGCATCCTCCTGGTCTGTCCTTCAACATTGTCCATCTAGGGTCCATGCAGGTAGCAAAAGTAATTTAAGTCCCCATGGTTCCTAGTATGGTGATCTACCTTCAGTTGTTGGCGATCAATAGCCTGTTTTTATATTGTATCGTCTTGTATAGTTCAAATGTTTTAGATTTAGTTACTAGTTTTATATCTATATTTGTGATAATCTAGTTGTTTTACTGTCCTTCGTTGGCAGAATTCTATAATTACCCTTAAATTGTTGATATATTTATAACTTGCTTTAGTCACGATATGGCTGAAATATCGCCGATGTGACTTAAAATCTTAACTCACTCACTCACTCACTCACTCCTTCAACATGGAGCACAAACGATGTGATACAACTGGAATATTGCTCAAAGTGGCATTAAACAAGTCACTAACCCACCCACCTCAGAAGCACATTGCGTATTGAGGTACTATCCTATTGCGGGTAGGTACAATGACACAATGACACAAGCCTCTTCTAATTCCACCTTAACACTTCCAAGACACAACTTCAATATTTGCATTTTTACATAATACTTAATAGAGTTCAACAGTGTATTCTGTATACTCAAATAGTTTAATTCGCTAGTTCAAGTGCCAATGTATTCCCAATTCTCTTTTTATTGCCAATGCAGTGGAGCTTCACATGATGATGAACGCCAATACATATCTGCCACTTCATCTATGCTCTGTACCACAGAGTGCTGGAGTTTATCGGAAACATTTTACGAGTGTTGATAATTAAATTTGCAAAAAAACGTTTCACTCTTTTAATTAAATAAATCTCACTATTATTGGTAAAGGGCTTTTCAAAATGATGATCCAGAGACGCGAATTCGTAAAGCCATGTAACGATGCTTTGACTGTCACCGTTCAAGTAGTAACCGCTGTTTGAATTACTCCGCGCCCGTGCTGACATTTAAACAAATCATTTTTTCTGATAATTAATTTGCACAAAAAATGAAATATGGATTCTTTGCAATGGAAGTCTTTGCTACCGCATACTGGATAGCATCTCTGACATTTTGTACATATGCGTCACTCGTTTAGCAGAGATAGAACCTGTCAAAAACACGGTGTAAATTGACCGAGATAATAGCTTCTGCTTTTCTGAGTACATGCTAAACATCCGTTATACATTGTATCGCCATGGAAGTATTTTCATCTGTGTTCTGTTAAGCACGTCCAATATATCATTGAACTTCAACACTTCATTAAAACTGGTGTCTGTATTACCTGATAAAAGGGATGCAGCGATTCGTCCAGTTGACAAAGTGTTTTGGTTTGATTTGTCACGTCGATGATCTGGTTTCCATTCCCCAAGCGGACAGAATTTGGCTATTTTCCTTGTCTTGTATTAGATTGCCGAATTTGCTCTTTCCATTTTCCAAAACATGACAAATCAAAGAATATTTGAAAGGTTTTCAGAGCATGTGCTATTTGGAACAGATCATGAATATGTAATTCACAGCTGTACCTTAATGTACATTCCTTTCAACCTTTTATTCAATTTAAAGGCATTTGGGAACATGGTGCTCCATGCGTTCTCCATTCATGCTAAAGGTCCAGGTTTGTTCTCGAATAATAGCACTCAGTTAAGGTCCTTTGTTAGTCTTCAACACCGTAGCATTAATGAAAGAAATGTATAGTCAAAATGACGGTTGATGATCGCTCTAGCGAGGTTTTCGACATGTGTGCTGACCTTACATAGTATATAAGTTACATGAAATGAGAGGACAAACCCGATTTGCAGTTATTCTTCAAACTGACCGGAGGATGAACTAGTGGAAACTTTCATGAGCCTGGTGCCACAACCGTTGCCAACGCAACTACCTTGAGGTATGTGTGTTCACATATTTCTTTTCTTATTGATAAAAACGAGTAGGCACTGTGTGACGTGAGAGAATGGTCATTTTTGTGACACAGGTGTTAGTGTATCCTTTACCTGATTGTGCAAGATTCTGAAACAGATTCCATCACGTTTGATAATCTGATATGGCCAAGCGCGTATGTAGTGTAACAGTTGGTGACAAAACCACTTGATAATATTGTATGTTCCAATGTCGAACGCATGCAGTTGTAAAAGGCAATTTTATATGCATCGATTGTACGATATTGACTTGCTTTGAATCAGTTGGAACCAGATACTTAATCAGAATAAATCATTCTTCATGGTCTTGGTTGAATTCCCATTATATATTATGGCTATATGATTATTCGCTGAAAACTCTTTTCAAAGAGTGATGTACCTTCAAAATACAATCGGGGCGGTGGGGTAGCCTAGTAGTTAAAGCGTTGGCTCGTTACGCCGAAGACCTGGGTTCGATTCCCCACATGGGTACAATGAGTGAAGCCTATTTCTGGTTTCCCCGCCGTGATATTGCTGGTATATTGCTAAAAGCGGCGTTAAACCATACTCACTCACTCACTCACTCAAAATACTATCATAGCGTGACCTTACCCTTCCCGCACAAAGGATAGCAACTGAAAGACGATAAATCTCGATGAAAACAGAGTGTCCAATTATGACGTAAACTCAGCATGTTTTCAATATTGAGAGAGGTTAATTACCTGTAGATTAAATCTGGCAGATACACACGATATACGAAAATATATAAGATATACTAGGAATTCTTAAATTTCTGCTGTTTCTCTAAACCTTAAATTCATGTTGAATATATATCTGAAGCTATCTATATAAATGACTCCACATTTTACAAGAAGGTGATTAACTCTGTAGGTTGGGATTTTCAGGTTAACAATGCTTTTTAAACGTGATTTAGTCATTCCCCATGATTAGCATCTGACAAAGGTCTCCTGTGACATGCGTCATGTTCCTGTTGAGCAATAATGGAAGCTAGCATTGTCACCGGATGGAAGGTAATTGGAAATCAATGTAACCGTGTTCATTCGAAGTACAACACGGTACATGTGTGTTTGAGTATATGTCTAACTAATTGACACCGGCCTGTCCTCTGCCATCATCTTTGTTTATCAAGAGCTTGAACCCACATTCTCAACTATAAATATAAATGCAGGTGTATTCATTAAAGCACTTGTGTATTCATTAAACACTTGAACTGCAAAATCAAACGTTCGTAATGGCTAAATGAAGAATAGCCTAAAAAGTTATAATATTTGTCTTATTTCGGTCCGTATATTCCACAAACATGAATGACAACACTGGTGCTCAGAAATTGTAAATAACTGTTGCAAGTTGGGTTCAGTGACACGATCTGCTTCTCTTGGGTTCGAATATCAGTATATGTTTTGTGGTTTGCTAGAGATGCTTGGTGCCTTTGCAAATTTGTAAATACTCCCCGAGCATTAAATTAATACGCTTGTTATGCTTGCATTGTCTGATAGCTAAACTCATTTGGCGACATAACACTATGTTGAATATTCTATGCATAACAGTATGCTGGTGCGTCGTACAAAAACATTAACTCACTGCTTTCATAACCATGTAACTTATTTTAGTTAACGGAATACCTGGTATTCGTGTTACCAAAATAGAAAAGATGTATAGATACTTTCCAATTAGTACTTGAAGAGTCAACTCATCTTGAAAAGTTGAAACTGTCGGTGTCAGTTGAAACGTCGATAACTCAATGATAGTTTACATTAAGCGAAACGCCATGTAACACATGTCTGGCAGCTGTCTCGGTGGTACAGAGATAAAATTACTCGGCGAACCAAGAGATATACAAGCTGTCATCAAGACCTCCATGCCCTGGAATTCTTATGCCCGACGGGCATCTCATTTACCACCTGTTATCAGACACTCATCCAACAGGATTTGTGAGAGTGTGAGTGTTAATGGAATTTAATCTGTGGAAATGCTGGAATAGAATGTATAACATGCTGATTATTCTTCCAGTGGACCATCTATATATACATTGTCTATATGTATACAAGGCTGTGTTAACTGAGGATTCAGTAGAAAGAGTTCATCGGTGTATCATGATAGTCAGCTGAAACCGGTCCAGGTTCTTGGTCTGATTGCAGCAAACCCCGATGGTGTTCAGACCGCATTGGTCTGGTGGATAGAGCTACTTGACTGGCAACGAAAACTTCTTGGTTCGATTCTAGACCTCCTCATAACAAAGGTCGTTGAAAGATTGTTACCCGCTCATGCGATCGGCTGGAGGAGACAGTTTAGTTAACTGTATTGTCTCTGATTTGGCTACCCATGTAGGTATGTCAGTTGTCTGGTACTATACAACCGCTTGACACAGGCCAGCCTAGCACATACATGTACGTGGGTTCTTGAACGCAACGTCCAGCACCGTTTCACCTCATCTCACTGAAGGTGGCTCATGGTCGCAGGATTTGGTTTGTCCAGTCCAGACACACCGTCGTGGTGACGTTTGTCAAAGCTGACTCACTCCCTTACATTCGAATGTATCGTTACACAAACATTTTGTGTCCTCCTGAACTCCTCAATCTGTCCTTCCCAATCTAATTTGCAGGTTGAGGAAAATTCTAGCAACCTAATACGGATGCTACAAGATGCAAGTGCAAAGTTGCGCGAAACCGCTTCATTGAAAACTATTGAGATTCAGGTGGGCATAAGGACTGTTTTGTGGCATGATGACATCTTGAGTTAGCTTCAAGAACTTGTATCATCATTTGGTAGTATCACTGATTTTCAGTGATTCACTCATATTATTTTCCCCACATCTTGAACCTGACACCAAGTAGAATCTGTTTTGCAAAACTTTCGACTAATTATTCCGTTTAATAATTACATCTACAGCACATTTCTACACAGGGACTTATTTTCAGTTCTACTTCTGTTCCACAATTCTAGCATTGGAAATGAACATCGTGACCCGCGATAGAACCTTTTTTCTATTTCACCAGTGCATGTCATAATGCTTGTATGGGTGCACAGTGACTATGTGACCTTTACATTCAGGTAAAACCTCACAAGATAAAACATGATTTTCCACGTCAATACAGAACATTTGAGGTACTGCATAAAACACCTAGTTGAAGTAATGACATGTGCTTGAATCACTGAGGTGAACTGGTAGCAAATGAACCGTTGGAACAAGATTTGTTGAACATGTTTTGTCCATCTGAATAGTTTACTGTTTCCTAGTCACGCCGCTTCGGCGTCTCTGGTTCCTTGACTGTAACCTTACAATTGTGATTAGTACCTTAAGAATAGTGTTTAGTTCCATATATTTTGGTATGAAATCATGCAAATATTTGAGATAAGTGTGTCCGTAGTCATGATATTGTTGGGATATGCTACAGAATTCATGAATGACGAATACAGTGGTTTACAATGATATGTAGTCAAACTGAAATAAACCTTAACAAGTGTTATTTTTTCAGAGAGTCACTGGAGCTATCAAGGATCTGTTTGTGTGTAAAACCAACGAGTACAAAGTGAGTGAGTGAAATACAATTTACCGTCGCTTCAGTATTGTTTCTACCAAATATGGCTTCATGGTATGATGGGACTATTTAACGGAAATAGGTTCTAGAATTTCCGTCAAATGATCCAGCTTTTTACAAGTGCAATTTCGGAATTATGACATACAATAGTTCAATCCACATCAGAAGGAATATAACGAGAGGCGATGACAGTCTGAACAATATATACATCACAATCGGAAATAAATGCCGTTTAATAAACATATTTCTGTTGTATAGTTATTTACATTTGTTATCCGTAAATCACTATGCTCAGACTATGTGAATGACAGGAACATATATTGCCTTCCGACTTGACAATATAACCGGACATTGACCACCTGCTATTATTTGCTCGTGGTGCATCACCTGCTATTATTTGCTCGTGGTGCATCACGACTTGCCTTGTGGAAAGTAGGGTTCCGTTTCATGATTCAACACCGCCAACGTTGTAAATGTACATCTGATTTAGGCTGTATATCATGTCTTAGACCTTGTTAAATCTAATCGCGTGTAAGTGGAGGTCTTCGGTAGGAATAACAATGTGTCTTCATTTACGTCAGTGACGATTTCTTTTGGCTTTTTAAACAACCATGACAAATAGCCGCAATCGATTGAAGTGGTTTCATGTTTTAGGGGAAATGAACCTATCTGAAAACATGATTTACATGTGGGATTTCAAGTCCACAAAAACACATTAGCTACAGCATATCAGATTATTCTGAGCATGGCAAATGCAAATAGCTCAACTGCAGTACCACAACATCAAAATGCATATTAAAACGGCATTTGATCATCAAGGCTTTTCATCCGTTTCCCTGGATTTACAGATGCAAAGATTTTGTTAAGTCGAACCGGACTATTTAATTGGTCACGCAGTTTTCTTAAACAATAACTAGTACGTTAAGCATAAAGCAATCGTGTATTTTGAATATATCACACTGGTATAAAACAATTTAGAGCTTACATTCTCATTTTATTCGCCTGGCAGGTAACACACATGTGTGTTACGTTTAAGCATATTAGTAGTGAGCATTCAATACTAGTTTATGGCACATCATCAAACAGTACCCAATACAGAGAAAACTGTTATGAGTGAGTGAGATTGCAAATCACATCGGCAATATTTCAAATATTGTTACACATGTTATGAATGTATGTATGCTTTTACTTACTTCATAAACATTACGACCCCAACTTTACTGATATCCTCTTGAATAATCTGCCACGATTCCAGCACCATAGCCTTCTGTGGTTCTGTGATTTTTGGTGCATGCTCGAGGGGATCTCTGGCAGGTGCCACAATATGTCCATTACACGTGTGTCCATTTGTGGGAAGATACTTCTTCCCTTTCCCTTTTCCCTTCCCATCTGCAGAAGAGGCCCGTTTGTTCCTGCTTTTCTTTGAGTGGTGAAGTCCCATAGCTATAAATGATAACGAGCTTACACGTGAGACAGAAATCAAGGCAACAACGAACTGTTCACATGGCGCTGCTTTCTGGAAACGCCCGCTGTAGGATCACCAATCAATGTTGGGAACGAGACGATACTATTTCACGAAGAGATATCCACCAGTGACAACTTCTAAACACACAAACAGTAATTGCAAACGGAGCATGCTTTATACACACATGCTGCTACGTCACGTCCGGTCTTCCGCTGCCAGCCAGGCACTGGTCCCGCCTCATTATCGGATCACCAGTGGTTCAGAATTGATAAATCCTTCACGTACGGATTTGATCTTACAAATTTGTTCTCTCCAGATTAAGCTGAATAAGACAACACGGAAAGATTTAGTTTGGTCAATACAGAGCCAAACCCAGCGGGTTCATTGATCTACTTACGACACCTATCAGGAATCGGCCTCGCTGCGTGGGTTTTCCAGGAGGAGTGGAAACAGGAATGAAAGAGGACTGCCGGACACGAGGGACAGCTTCCGCACAAATGGAACCCAGGGGATCGCCAAACATATGCTACGCTGATATTTGGCATTACTTTGTCGAAATTTATGCACAAGCAAACGTTGTACAATCAGGTTTCAGTACATCCAAGAAATAACTACACAATAATAAAAAGGGAAAACGGTTTCCTAAATAATGAATATCGAAAATGATTTATTGGTACGTTTACGTCGCAATATGTTTTGTGCCATCACTGTCATTGACTGTATAGTCAATAACATGCAGAATCGTAATCATAATCATAAAATTTCATTCATATATCCCCGTGGTCATATGATTATTCCTATAAGCATTGTCATATATATATATCAATCAACGCCTCCAGTCCCTGTAGTCTGTGATCTGGTCAATCAATACTACAGGGGGCATGTTTTTGTATAATTAACACCCAAAAACTAATTCTGTAACTTCAAAGACATCCTGAAACCTAACAAAATATAACTTCTCAAAGCCGGTTAATAGTGTATATGTAAGATGATCAATTGGCTAAGATAATCAATACAGAGGCATGTATAACACATCGGATGATCGATGGGCCCTTGTCGGAGGAAGGCCACCTGTGCAAGGCTATTAGCGAAGTGTTTCTGCAACATTGGAGTAACAGCTGTCGCCCTTCAATCGACAACTCTCAATTAATTGGCATTAGTTTCCTTGTGTACACGTATAGTTAAAAGGTTCGTGAAAAAAAGAGTATGTATTTCTTTAGACCACAACAGGAAGTGTCGACGAATGCATTTTGTAGTTCAAGCCAAGCAGACTTCAACACAAGGAAGAACACATTTCATCTTTTCAAACTGTGATAAATATCAGCATGCACATAGATATGGAGGACGTACTGCCGGGTTTTTCTGGAGTGAGTGAGCGAGTTAAAATTTAAAGTCACTTTGGCAATATTTCAGCCATATTGTGACTAAATCAAGTTATAGATTAATAAAAATTAAAGGAAAATTATAAAAACCTGTCAACGAAGGACAGTAAAACAACTAGATTATCACAGATGGAAATTTAAAACTAGTAATTAAATCTAAAACATTTTAGCTATACATGACAATACAATATAAAAAAACAGGCTATAGATTGCAAACAACTGAAGGTAGATCACCATACTAGGGACCATGAGGACTTACAGTACATTTGCTTCCTGATGGGCCCCAGTTGGATTTACATCATCCCTTCAGCTGGTAGCAATTTAGATAAATCTAGCCATACATTAAAAATAAACATATTCTACGATTAAAAATGTGGAGAGTTTCAATTTACTTTGAATGTTTTGGGACTTACGTGCCCTCTAAGGAGGGGTTTATCTGGGGCGTTGATATTAGTTTTAACAAATGTAACAGACATATTAGATGCCGTAACATTATGTTCAGTACTATAAGTGGGAGTTAGAAATTATTTAACAATGTCTGGTATATACGTGTAAAAGTTATATAATATAACATACATAAATATTCCCTTGGTGCCTGTCACATGGGCCACCGTCAGTGCAGCAAACCGCGAGGGCTGGAGTCACACCTACCACCAGGCTGTCTCCTCCTTTGAAGACTCTCGCAGGGCAAAAAAAAACACGAGGCAGAGGAGGAAGAACCGCGAAACCTCAGCACCAAACCCAGACCAGATCTTCACCTGCAACCGCTCCGGCCGAACCTGCCTGTCCCACATTGGCCTTGTCAGCGTGCCTGAAGTCGATCACCCCCTTCACAGATCTTCGTTCGCGAAGCAAGGCCATGATGATGAAATACATATTACATTACTCCAAACATAGTTTAGACTCACTTATAGCATTCACTTTATGTTATGCATATATATGGAAGATGAATTTTTCCACTCACTTGGGGGAACCAACTGCAAACCGTATGCAGATGAATTGCACAAGGATCATGCATCAAACTGGTGAAAAGCATGAGCAAATATCCTGCATGTGAACAGCTGCGTTTTGGTGTAAAATTGTGTTAAGAATTCGCCACGTTACATCATTTATTGAACTCATGACAATAATCTTTTCAACTTTAAGAATATGTTTTACAATATATCAGTTCATGTGTAAACAGTACCTTTAAACAATATGGAATTTTTGCAAAATCTAGTTAAGAACAGTTGACTGAAGTAAGTGGCTACTTTTACACTAGTGAGTCTAAACTTGTGATGGGTAGAATACATCGGTTTCCCATACACCAGCCTTCATTTGGATATAGTCATGTCGAATCATTCTCTTGGGGGACAAACATACCGTGTTGTGCAAGATGGTATGCCATCATTGCCTGTGATCATTGACGTTCGTAATGATATGTACATAATAATTCTATGTATATACGATTACAAAAGGACGTTTCTTATTGTATCAACTATATCATGGAATGCTATATAACATTTTCCAACAGGTGCCCTATACAGTACCCCTCATTGGTATTTCTTAGCACATTGTGATATGTCGTTAGAATTTGTCAATATGATGCTAAGCATTTGTCTCTCCTTTTGGCTCTTCAGCAGTGTCATCAACAACCAAGTACATATGGAAATCCTAAATAAAGATTTACATGAGGTGAGGTGAGGTGAAATTGGGTTTAACGTCGTGCTTGAGAATATTTCGCTCATATGACGACGTGCATGCGTGTGTATGTGTATGTGCGGCTGCTTGTACTAGCCCAGACTTAAGCTGGTTTTATAGTGCTAGCTCACTGAGATACCATGCCGCAGTGAAGCATGAATACCCCACTCAGACACATTATACTGACTCCGTGCCGACCAGTCCTTGTTGTACCCATTAATGCCGAGCGCCAGGCAGGGACCAACAAGTACCATATTTTAACGTCTTTTGGTATGACGCGGTCGGGGATCGAACCCGCGACCTTCCGCTCTCCGGGCGGACGCTCTAACCACTACACCACGGAGGCGGTCGATATGTCGTTAGAATTTGTCAATATGATGCTAAGCATTTGTCTCTCCTTTTGGCTCTTCAGCAGTGTCATCAACAACCAAGTATATATGGAAATCCTAAATAAAGATTTACATGAATTAAATGAGATCAAAACGTACGTTAGGACTTGAAACGGTGAGGCTATTATTTCCAGTACTATTCGCATTGGGGTTTTTTTGCCATTGAGTCAAATTGATCAACATGCAGATTCTATATGTGATACACACTTTGGTGTAAATCTAAACTTTAAGAGTATAGACTTTTGTTGTTACAAGGACTGAAGTCAGACAACAAGAGTTCATGTAATTAAGTCCCAGGCTTGGTAGAAGTATATTAGGAAGGGTTGGTTGGTTTGCTGTTTAACGCCGCGCACTCAGCAATATTACCGCAAGATGGCGGCGGTTTTCAGATAACGAGGTCTGGACCAGATAATCCAGTGATCACAAGCATGAGCATCGATCTACAGAATTGGCATACGATGAATTGTGTCAAGTAAGCGAACCTGACCACCCGATCCCGTTAGTCGCCTTTTACGACAAGCATGGGTTACTGAAGACCAATTCTAACCCGGATCATCACGGGTTCATCACAAAGGGAACATCCACAGAATGATTTCGAACTTGCGAAATTGCTTGAAATTGCATGTCACAGAACACGCAACTGAAAATCAGTTCTTATCATTATGACGACACAATAAATAAACTGATATTTCATGTGTTCTCATTGCATTTTGTTCGAAGTATGTGATCTCAATCTCTTAGTAATGTTGATAAAAACACAAGCTATATCGCATAAGAAAATAAATCCTCAATGTATGTTTTAAAAGCTAAGGAGTCTTGAGTGACGAAAGTATTTTTACATTACATTAAACTACAATTATCATTGTAAATTATATTTATGTGTTTAACATTACAATGAAGCAAGATTATATCGAAACTACATCAAACAAAAGAAGCTTTATAATGTTCTCCATCCCGAGACATATTAGAGATTAGCGTGTGAATACACCATTGGTATGTCGAATCTTTTAAGGTTAACCTTTGAAGTTTCATTTCCAATAAATATCAATGCGGTTACTCAAGTTCAATGTTCCAGCGTTCTTTGTGTTCCCAACGCCATCCCGACCTACCAAAGAGTATTGTTTTTACTGGAATCAAAGAAGATGTATTTCAAACTTCAAGCTGATAAAACAAGCAAAACATTTATAAATTAGAGACCATTTTTTAGAAGAAAAGGCAGCATTTTAATTAACCATTTTGTTTTCCGTTCAATTATAATGAAAACATTTAAGTCTATTGTTATGGTCTTAACTTTCTAAAACTATTTATAAACCTACCTATGTATGCACTCTCCGTCAAGTTTAAGCAACTTATCCAATCAAGCTGTACAAATAAATTCTGTTATACGCGGCCTGGAACGCAGATACGTTCTGTTCTGCCTGTTACATCATACATGAAGGCACGATAACGTAATCTGCCTAATTTATCTAATCCTGGCTGTCTCAGTCTGATGAGACGGTACTCGTTTGGATGCAATGCGTTCTATTAACAAAACCCCACAGGTATTGAATGGTCGAAGCATCGAAGTAAGAAAAAATATAAAAATAAGTGGAAAAGAAGAATATATAACAATAATATGACATTTTTACGCCTGTAGAAAGACTCACTTTTGGAATACACCATAGAATCGCGCTTTGTACCTATGTGGGAACTCGAACCTAGGTCATCGAATAAACAATAAGCGAAAGAACACGGTGATGACGAGATTTCCCCATCGACATTTATTAGTTTGTCCCAGGTGAGCATTGTACAGCGCTACGCCTTGTTAATTGACAAGAGTCAGTGTTTTCTATATTTAGATTGCAAATATATATTCAACCAATGACGCTTCAACCAATATCTCAACCAAACCAAGACTTTGTGTTCTGTTCTGACTGTGCAACGGGCATACATAGTTTGTAATGTACAGCTAGTTTACCTCTAGATTCATCCACACCAAAGTAAAATATTGAAGCCTCTTGATTTCACTCAATTCAAAGTAGGGTTAGCTTGAAATATTTATATGACAGCATATTCTCTACATTCCTCACACATTATTTTTGTTATGTCCAATTGCTGTTGTGATTACTACAATCACTGGTAAACAGATCTAAAAAAACATGATCGTAAATAAGTAACACTGTTGATTAGAAACTTTATCCAACGTCATCCTTGCAGGAAAGAAACTCGTTGCTTGGGAAAAAGCACAATGACGTCATCGCCTCCAAGCTGTGACATGTGTGTGCTTTATGAATGGAATAAGTACTTTCGTCACGTAAATCATGATTAAAGTCCTTTACCAATACAGAATTTACCACAGGGCACACACATTTCCTTAATTTACCAATTCATAGATGTTTGACATTCTGTTTACATTGTTACGTCGACTACTATTGCCAGTGTAGACAATAATCAAATCAACGAATGAAAAAATACCCCCTCCATTGGGAATAAATAAAACAAATTCTCCCCAGAGCGAGGTGCTTCAGACAGAAAATCGCTCGGGATTCTTAATTCACAATTCAAAAGGGCTCGTTTGTTTTTGTCGAAATCGTTCTGTTAATAACCGTATAGAAATTCCCAGTCGTCCCACAAATAGATGAAAGAGGTTCAAGTCTCTCTGTCCTCTATACTGTCATTTCTGATAGAGGTATTGAGACGTACAGATCATATGATGACGACCCGGCTCCTTTCGAGTGTCTCGGGCTCTCATTTCGCAATTCAAAGGATAACAAATGGCTCAGGCGTTACTTGTAGGGCTGAACAGATCTTGGAACCGAGTGTTCCTAATGGAAGCTTCTGTGGTCTCATACACTGACTCTTTAGACGACAGAAAGGGATTGGTCTAAGATTATTTCCCAAATAACACATTGTTAGGTGACGTCTGGGTGAAACCGATTCTTGTAGGGCTGGGTTTGTGCTGTGCGTCTTGTGTCTCATTATGGGAGTCAGCGAGTGGGCTTTTAATATGACATTACTGATTCCTACAATTAGGTGCTCGTGTAATAGCTGGATGCTTAGGGAAGTGTCAGAAAAGCACAGTATTTTTTCATAGTTCAAGCAGACTGGCCCAAGTAAAGACTAAAGCTGCTGACTAAGGTAATGATTACATTGTCTTGTTGTTGTACGTGTCCAACTTGACATTTGCACAACACACGTAAGGCGAGGATTTGCTTGTGTGAACTAACAAATTAACTGAAGTAGAATAACACAATAGTTTTAATTAAATTCCTGAATGTCACTGCTTGTTAATGAAATGTACGCTAATTCCAGTAACATAATAATACTGTAATTCAGGTCACATTCCAGTTTATTAAAGCCTATTCTGTACAATTAACATGACGAGACAAAGTTGGGAAATGTATTGCATTTCATAAAATAATTTTGTTACCAGGCAATACCCGCTTGAGCACTGTTGCATCCCTCTCATCCAAGTGTTTCAGTGTTGACATACTCTTCATATTCCATTGACCTGCAGCAGCAGCCATCCTATTTGCACCCAAATCATGATGACTGAGAGAGTGGAAAACTGGCAAAGTGAGGCATGATGGTGCGCAATAACTGAAGAACTCTTTAACAAGGAGCTCCAACCAAGCCGTGTTTCATCGTCTCATCCGCAACAGGAAATCACGGTCCTTAAGCCCAGTTGAGAATTACAAGATGATTCGTGTATGCTATTAAATCTCATAACCATCGGATCAAAATTATTTGCACATATTTTTAACGGGTCAAGGTTTCGAAAGAAATTTGTCTTGTTCCCAATTACTGGGATTCCGTTTTCATTGCGAGATTGAAGCTGTCTGCATTTCAATGTTAGGTTTATTTATGAAGTGGAAACGTTTGAAAATAACAGCTTGACTATTTGTAAAGATAATACCTCCTTTGTGGGTTGAGAAGGTGTGATTATTTTCCATCGGTGACAGACAGGAGGATGTGACTCCTGACCTGAAGACGTCTTGGCTATATAACGAGCTGACAACGGCGGAACATTAAGCTTAAGTAATCACAATTTTATCCTTTAACCACAACCAACCAGAATACAGCCACCGAACACCAGGATGGTATTTAATTAAGCTTCTCTGCAATATTATAGCATATTTGTCACATGCTTTATTCTGCATCAGGTTAATAGTATATTAATCATATCTCAGATGATATTCCGATCACGACATTCACAGTTGAAAGTATCAATATGCGAAATATACGAAAATAAGTAAACTATGGACTAGTACATAATTAGGGAAAAGTAAACATATTTTGTCATAAAAACAGGTTTAACAATGTCAATAACGGTCATCTACTATAAAAGACGTTTCCAAGGAATACGCGAATATTGGTGAGTTTATTGGGCTTTACACCGCCCATAATGATATTCGGGCAATGCCAGTATCAGAGTGAGTGAGTGAGTTATTATTTAACGTCACATCGGCAATATTTCAGCCATATCGTGACGAGAACATATTTGACTTTGAAATGGAATATATGTATATCATAAAAACCTGTCGACTAAGGACAGTAAAACAACTAGAATATCACAATTAGGATTAAAACTAGCGTGGAAAGTTAAAACTAATAGCACTATTTGGACAATACAATATAAAAACAGGCTATAGATTGCCAACAACGATGGTAGATCACCATACTAGGGAGCATGGGGACTTACAGTACCTTTGCTACCTGCATGGACCCTATCTGGATTTACACCATCCCTTCAGCTGCTGGCCATTGTAAGAAATGTTAGCCAAAATTCAAATAACAAGAATACTACGTTTAAAAATCCCGGTAAGTTTAAATTGACTTTGAAAATTTTGGGACTTACCCTCTCAGGAGGACGCCAGTATCAGAGATACCTAAAATGGACATCTTGAACTGAACACAAAAAGGGGAATTACATGCGGCGGATGGCAAAAAAGCCTTGATCACAAGGCTAAGCATCAATACATATTGTCCATAGGGCACGGATATAGGTGAAACTATTTCAGTAATAATCACTGAGCATTCATTTTTGCTTCTTGCTTCTTCCAATCGATGGAATAATTTTCTTTGTTGAGAAGACGCCTATAGCTACATGACGTCATAAGAACGTATTGGTGCCAAAACTGTGAGCTGTTAACAGTTCCCTCACTCGGGACTGAAGCAGGAACCAATCAATCGATAGGTAAAGATAAATGGTGACAATGGTTGTTTCTGACATACCTTATGTAAAAGGTACATTGACTACCCTTTAAAACATTGTTCTTCAGAAAGACATTTCATATCGAACACAAAATGAATATTTCTGACAGTGAACTCGACAACAGCTGTGTAACAGTGTAGTAGCGTTAGGATGGGGTTACTTCTGTCTGGCGAGAACCTCAAAGCAACTGTGGTGTGAGGCGATGGACGTTTATTACGATGAATGTAATATAGCAAAACCCTGAGCCAGGTTGGTATCACCTGAGCTACTGCATACATAGGCGACGCATCAACGTCATGTCTCCGTCATCTTATATATGCATGAAAAAACAGTCCAGATCACCATGATCTTGATCTTATAGAATATGGACAAACCACAACATGCGCGATGACAACCACATAAGATACTGACTAAGAGACTAGATGAAATTAACCTTTAAATACCTTAATACCTTATACGCTTGGACGATCACAGAATAATTGAACCTCCACACAAGCCTAAGAAAGGGACATGCTTTAGATGGGATTGCAGGGAGAATGAGTATTGCTGAAATAGATTACTTTTAAGATTAGATGGATGTTTAGAGGGCTAATGGTGAATGTTGAGTATAAAATAATTGATAAAATGGTTAGATATAGTTTATTTAATAAGATTGTATATCTCACCAAAATATGACAAACAACTTTAAATGATTCACATTTTTATTCACAAACCTATATACATTTGTATTCATATCTATAAACTATATTCAGCACAAAGTTGACTCTGCCACAACAGTTACTGTTATGACAGGCTCTTGGCCTATTGTTGCGTCGGCATTTTCATGGCATCCGCTTCACATAATTCTACTGAAAGGCATGCAGAATCTAATAAATGTCAAACCCATTAAGGCGATTCCTCATGTCCATCAAGTTATACACACACTAACACCCGAGGAAATCCACGTATTAGCCGAGACTGATAAATCCCAACGTTGATTAGATGATATTATGACCCATTGTTCGTTTTGGCAGAGACATACAATATTGGCTAGTTGGGTCTGGTAATCCATGAGCAAGAACAATATTGAAGATGCACTGCTTTGACCTTGTCTGATCAAGTCATTTAGTTGTTTATCTTTTGTGTTGCTCCAACAATGCATTGGGGTAAAATAATCCTGCAACTATACACGAAGTAATATCAACCATTATGAGGTAAATGTATCACGAACTCAGATCCATGCAGGTATCTTACATTGTAAACCAAAAGTCACTGTGTTCTTTAATCTGATTGGTTGAAAAACATGATCAAATGGTATTCGATTCCCGGAATTTCGCTGCGTTTTAATACATACAAACATCGCTCACACCATTGTATTGTTACGTCGTCAGCTGTGATGACGTCATTAAAATCATATTGTGACGTAAAGTCCGAATGACGTCACAAATGAACAGTTCCAGATGTTACCATAGGAGGCAGCCGAAACGGCCGGCTGATGACATTTCACTGCTGTACCCATACTCGGTGTCAATGAGTGCAGACACAAAAACGTGTGTAGACCTTTTGGTTTACTTTTGTGTTTACAATGTCGATAATATTTCATTTGAAACCTCCGGCTGACGCCGTCGGTTCCAAATGAATTCCCGTGCTTCAAATACTCAATAACACCCGGAAATTGGCCCAAACATGATGTTTATCTCCTAATTCAAAGACGCATTCGAAATGGTGATGCAATGGTCTGACACACGAAAAACGAAGCAATGGAAACATTAGTCATCACAAATACAAACATTACAAATACCACTTCGAACCATCTTGACATTATCTGCACCCAGTCAAGCAACGTTTAACATACATGACTGCAGTTACCTGTGGCTTCTCATGTAACAGACAGAAGAAGATTCTCGTTTGAATTAACAAAACATAACTGACCTTCATTACTCTCTGGTCGGCATTTCCTGCATGCGAGGTACCAGTGACACTGAAAACTTGTGATACACATATATTTCAAAAACATGTAATCATTAGTAATCATTCGATAAAACCAACATTACAGTATCATAAATAACTACCCTGAAAACACGAAACCCTAAATGTTACTATCATTGTCATGCCAAAATATTGGCTATTCCATGACCCTTTGACAAAAATATTCGACAACCATTATGAGCCGTCTCAGTTGATTTTGTAGAAAGTCCAGCCTTGCCTAGTTAGTTCAGCACTTTAGTAACTGTAATCACAGGCCTCATTACTTAAAGCGTTAGGCAACTATTACAATGAATACAAGCTATACGCACCTCCGACTTCAACAGACTTTTTACAGAGTAGGACCTTGATGTTAAGGAACTCTTCGACTGGCATGACTACGAATCTTATTCTCTAGTAACGGATATGTATCTGGAATTTAATTCATCATTATCTAGCTTGTGTCTCCCGGTTCAGTTAGCTTTGATCAGTATCAGTTCTATCAGTACCAAACGACTTGATCCAGCACGCCTTTGTTCTATTTGTGCTCTCTACCTTTATGCCTGTACAATCCTTGCCCACAGGAGCGCTGCTCGTACTCTTGTTAATCACAATTATATGATGGATAAAAGGACTGAGCATGCATGCTCTAATGGCAAACATTAAGAGGGTTTCACTGTATAGCCGGGGGCTACCTATGTTAGTTCTTTCAATTTTTTATACTTAAAGGACATTGTAGGTCATGTTTTCTGATGGCTCACGTCCTTTCCGTTTCCAGATAGGTCGCATTTCAAGGTCAGTTGGGTAACATGTCAAATAAGCGAGGTGTTACATTACAATTAAGGCCAGAATAATTATTTACTCAGCTGACCTCCCCGGACGAACATATTTATGATCACGCCTCTGTTAGATGGACAGGAATATTTCATTTTTGAAACAGATGTCATCGTTAGATTTCATTATTTAATTGGTAATCGTTACATTTATTCAGCAAATGCATCCGCGTATGTACTGTCATGCAAAGTGTGAGTGGAATCTTCCCCCTGTGGTGTGACGTGTAAATCTCTGTAAAATAGCTGAAGATAATACATGGAGTTACATAGTGTGAGAGCAGTTGGTCTTCGCTTTGGCTTTGAACAATGTTATTATCTCACTGCTTGCCATCTTAATGTTGACAAAATGTTGAAATAATGCAGTTCTCAGATGACACATAATCAGAGGTTTCTGCATGTTCAGTCGCGGAGTTACATTGAGAATCTCACCCGAGTGTCTTTTGATATCAAATATATCACCACGACTTGATAAAGTAACAAATGTCCAAATCTTGCCGAGGATAATTTTACTCTTATCAACGAGTGTTGATATGTAAATAAAACGGCACCCGTGAAGATCCACCTCCTCGTGGTGGGTCCTGGGTAACGCTAAGCGCTCTTCAACCCCCCGTTGTGTACCCGGGGGTATATTTGGTCCACCAACCCGTTTGCCGTGGGTTGCGCCCCTGTGTCGGTGGAGGAAGGGAGTCTGGTGGTTGAGGGCACTGGTTCCAGGAACAGTGTTCCTTTGCCCAACACACCACTTCGCCCCTTACTTCACCTAGACGGGTGGTTGAATGGGCCCGATTCAATCAATCGGCTGGTCACGCCAAGCCCTGTGTATGTATATTTTGATACACAATTTCGGACACTTTGTATAATGTTTTGTGAGATGACTTGGCTTATGATTATATATCTGAATTTGAAAATATTTCACTTTTGTAATTTGCCTAGACTCCTATACCCAGAAGGCGGTGGCTCATGGGCCAATCTGGTAGGATCTATCGTTTTTCAAGGTATGTTTCTGCTTGAGTATACCCTCCTAGTATCCTTGGTGCCGTCTGCTGGAGACCAACAGACATAAGGCATCGTCCTTGTTGACACTCCATGGTGGGTGGGGAGCTAGGAGAGTGAATTATATTCAATACAGCCATGGCACCCCCATTTAAAAAACGTTAGCACGAATCTGATTCGTGTTCATCGGAGGATGAAGCTTCTGCTGTTTTACCAAAGCCTGATACCTGATCTCGTTTTCTTGTGATGTCAGCACCAGATCGTGGCGCTCTGAAATGAAATCCTTTGCCGTAGCGAAAGGCATCGAAGGTTTGGCAGGTGATGTCAAAGAGATTAAAAAAACTACGATCTGGTTCACTGCTTATTGAGTGTCGGAAATTGATACAATCCCAGATTTTGCTCTCGTCCAAATCATTAGCTAATGTTCCTGTGGATGTGTCCCCTCACAGGACATTGAACAGCAGCAAAGGCATCGTTCGTGTGAAATTGTCGCAGAATTACATTCCCAAGGCGTGACTCATGTCAAACGCTTCATGTCCTGCTTGACTGTATTGATTTTTCCATCACAAGGGATAAGTATTTCAATGTAAAAACTAGTAAGGATCTTTTTAGTACTGTTCATTTTATATTTAATTATTGAATTTTTAAAAGAAATAGAATTATTAGATAAATTTTGTTGAATAGTTTGTACATAGATAAATATTTTATTATTGGTAGATTTGGTTAATAACTTAGATTATTAGTGGATGTACCCTTAAAGGGGGTTGAAGTATCGTAACATTATAGTCCTCCTGAGAGGGTACGTAAGTCCCAAAACTTTCAAAGTTGATTTAAACTTACCAGGATTTTAAACGGAGTATTATTGTTTTTTTATTTTTGGCTAACATTTTGTACAATCGCCAACGGCTGAAGGGATGTTGTAAATCCAGCTAGGCTCCATGCAGGTAGCAAAGGTACTGTAAGTCCCCATGGTCCCTAGTATGGTGAACTACCTTCAGTTGTTGGTGATCTATAGCCTAGTTTTATATTGTGTTGTACTCTTTAGTTAAATTGTTTTAATTTCAATTACTAGTTTTACATTTATATCTGTGATATTCTTGTTGTTTTACTGTCCTTCGTTGACAGGATTTTATACTCTATCTTTTTTTTATATCTAATTATTTTTAATATATATGTTGTTTTAGTCACGATATGGCTGAAATATTGCCAAAGTGACTTTAAATTTTAACTCACTCACTCACTCACTATTAATAAAACGTTTTGATATCAGGAGACACGAGGGTGAGATTCTATTTATCATCAAAAATCACTCTTCATTAGTTTTCAATGAAAAATGTACATCTCTGAACACAGTACTGCCAGTAGACTTGCAGTGCAGCGATGTCATAGCTTCGTGACGTCATCAAGTTCATGACGTCATAGCATTGTCAGGGCATTGTGCAAAATCTACTATCAAAACGATATCTCCGTCTGATTTCTCACAAGCAATATCTCCAGTGGAACACAATTTTGGATGATAAAATATATGTTCCCAATTACACTCCGTATCATTTTCCAATATTTTAACCATTCACCTCTGCCCTTTTACATTTGGCCGGAATTTGATCACGTCTTCAACATTAGCAGTCGTTCACAGCGACTTTACATGTGTGCCCATCGGCCAAATGGTGTAAATTAGGCTCAGATTTAATAGTTCTCTTTCACTGATATCTCTCCTTACCTCCAGGGGATCGCAAGATCCCTCGTCTGCCACCCTTAAGGAGTCTGCTCTCAGTTGGGACCCTCATTAAGCTTCTCCACAACTGTGGCCGTTCTTTCAAAAACACAATTCCTCTTTACTGTCATGATCTTTATATTCTTATTGAGGAATTTGGCTCTAGAGAATGAAAATAATTACCAAGAATGTTACAAGGAGGTCGTCGCGAGGAAAACATTCTTTAGTTGGGACTTTAATATGTTCTATAATAGACTACTTACAAGGCAAGCCCAGAAAGCCCTAAATCCTCGATGGGTATAACATCACTGTCTCTTTATTGTGTTATGGCTGCAGATGTTAGACAGAGTGATGAAGTGTTTAATTCGATACAACGTTTGAACCACTGGGACAGATCCAACTTAATTGGAGTTTTAATCGTGTTAGTAATGAATTAGTAGATTCCACATACATTCAGGCAGAGTATACGTATACATGAGGGGCTCTTGTTATATCCCGTGAGTTGGATCTTTGAAAACTAGACATGCATTATGTTCAACCTTGCTTTCTTTGTTTACTGGAGTGCATGGGTAGCCTAGTAACAAAAGTTACCACATGGAAAGCATCTGGCTATTCCTCTTTTCAACTTTGTTTGAATTGGATTTTACATATTTTGTGCACTGCACTGTTTTTATTTATTCTTATTCGTACAATCAATAATTACAAATTCAACATTAACTGCTGACAAATGTTGCAACGAAAATTTAACCTGCAGCTAATGAATAAACAAATATGGCTCCAAGATGTTCAACTCTTTTCCGACTGGAAATCTATTAAATAAATTATGCATTTAAATGCCAAAGTGTCTTCAGAAAGATATTTCACTATGAATAACTGATTAAACCATCTGCACACCTACCTGTAGGAATTCGGTATAGATGCAACCTAACATATTAACTATAGAGCTCGTAAGACGCGTCGTAATGGAACCGGTTGTTAGGATCGATAACATATTAACTATAGTCTTCTGAATAAAAGTTATAACAATACACGTATTTTAACGCTGGCTTAAGACAAGCCTTCTACTTCGATTCAGAAAGGGCCGTCGGGACAAGCACGGGTGAATAGTTTGCTGTGACGTGTTATGCAACAGAATGGAGCATAATGGAGAAAGAAACTGGAGGAGTACAAAATACTCTTGTTTAACACGGGCGACTTGTTAAGCAGTCCGATGAATCATTTCCTAATTCATATCAGGAAATTCATTATACTGAACACCGAATGATTCGGATTCATCACACCAGACAGATTATTATTTGCCAACTTGTTATGGGTTCGCCATACCAGGGCACACATGTCGAGGTTTATTAGTAAACCAAGTCTCATATAGCGTCTAATGTTTGGACTGCATTTGAAAGTTTCCCTCCAAAGCAGAACCGGCGAGACGTTTCTAAACATAGTGTCTATGTCTGGGATGGAGGTAAACAGGCGTTATGTCCCACTGGCTTCGAGCTACTCCGTGGCACTGGGCTGAAAGTACATCGCTACTGGAGACAGTATATAACGTTATTAGGGTCACCGTGTCATGATGGGTGCTTCAAGGCATGGCGGCTGTGTGTTTGTAGTCAAGATAAGTAATTGATCGTTACAAACGGTTAATCTTGTTATCCCCCGCAACGCGTTTTGCGGGGGGTATTAAATTGGACTCCGTCCGTGCGTGCGTGCGTCCGCGTGCGTCCGTCAGAACTCTAAAACCGTTCACTATTTCTTGCACATTTGTCTTTTCCGGAGCAGAACTCTAAAACCGTTCACTATTTCTTCACCAAACTTGGCACATAGATATAGATATCTGGTGGTGTACTGGTGCCTTTTGGTAGTTTTCCATGGCAATTTGACTTAGACTGAAATTGGTGGTAGTGCTCTTTTCGGCAGAACTTTCACATTTCTTCACCAAACTTGGCACATAGATTGGTCTGGTGGTGTACTGGTGCAAGGTTTTGGAATTCTTTAAAATATTTTGGCGTTTCCATGTCAACAAGTTTCACTTTGACTGAAATTGGTGATAGTGCTATATTCTGGAGCAGAACTTTAAAAACCTTTCAATACTCTCCTTCCACTTTTCTATATACACACCTAAATATTTGACATAATCATAACTCGTAGGCATAATCATGAAGAGTATTTTGCCATTGCGGGGAATATTGATGACTTTGTCTTCTTGTTGTCTAAGAACTGTATTATTTGTTCATTTTTAGCCATGGAATATCTGAAATGCTGACTGCGAAATTATATAGAAATTCATTTGACATGCAGCGGTATGCCATGGCACTCAGAAAGTACAGGGTGTGTGAAATACCCACAAAAATATAACACATTTGCTACAGCTTCTACATTTGTTATTCGTTGTTTTATTTGTTTGTCTTAAAACAGAAATCAGATATGCTGTATTGAATGGCTCAGTGGACAACGTAGAAGCTGGTTAACTGTTTGAAGGTTTTCCTGACATCCCATGGAAGTACCCTTAATTATCCATGTTCATCCTAAATACACGTATAAGTATTAGCAATAAAGTGTAAAACCAAATTAGATTTTAACAACGACAAGGGTATTATCACACTGTGAAAGTAATTAAGTTGAATTTTGAATTCAATCCTACGTGCAGCATAAGAAGCATCAAACAAATAGTCATCACATGATGTTAACATTACTTCCCGTTTTGCAAACGCATGCTGCAATCATTAATTTCCAATGATCACTTCACGTTTCCCCCACTCTTTTACCTTTTAGGCCCAAATAGATTTCAGTGAATAAGCGACACTAATTTGGCGTGTGCTTTACATTTTCGGCTTCAAAAACGAGACTTCTAAAAGGGGACCCTAATTACTTCCATGTTGCAATATAGTCATTAATCTCACCTTAGGTATGTGAATGTCACTGTCAACTGATTGAGGCTCTCGGCACTGCGTGAATGATCCGAAAATGCACGCAACGGACAACTGAATTTGACTTTCCCGCCCCCAAAGGATGTTAAGGTATTTTTGGATGACAAACTTATGACCCATCAATGCAAGGCATTATGTATGTTCTGTGTATATCATCTGTATTATGTATCAAGCATGCTTAAATATCCAAAACAAGCGACAAAAGCTTTGTTACTGTACACAACATGTTTCAGAATCCACCACATGTTTCCGACAATATAATAAGCTTGGGCTCACGAAGAAACTTTTAAACAGTGATGACACCAATTCCAGGCGTTCGCAATAAGCCTAGTGCATCTCGCTTCACTGTAGTTAAGTTTACAGTGGCAATATTTCACTAAAAGAATCCTGATGACTTCTCATGATTAGCTGTCACGTTAGTTTCACTGCTTATAAACCGTGAGCCCGTGAAGATCCGGGGTAGAATAGGTCTTCAGCAACCCATTCTTGTCATAAAAGGCGACTATGCCTGTCGTAAAAGGCGACTAACGGGATCGGGTGGTCAGGCTCGCTGACTTGGTTGACACATGGCATCGGTTCCCAATTGCGCAGATCGATGCTCATGCTGTTGATCACTGGGTTGTCTGGTCCAGACTCGATTATTTACAGACCGCCGCCATATAGCTGGAATATTGCTGAGTGCGGCGTAAAACTTACTCACTCACTCACTATAAACCGTGAACTGATACTTTGTTGATCGCTTCTTACAGACCGACCATACGTTGTCTTACAGCGTACTGAGATTGAAACCTGTTTGATTGTCAGATGTTGTGCCGTTAGTATTAATGCCCAGAGCCTAGATTTTCGAAGCTCCCTTAGCGCTAACATAGTCGTAAGTGCCATACATTAACCTTAACTTACGACTATCTTAGCGCTAAGAGAGCTTCGAAAATCTAGACCCTGACTCATAATACGATGGTTCGAATCTAAAACATTTGTCCTGATTATGATCTTTGGTTTGGTCTTTTGATCTGTAAATCAGTGGCACAAATAGTGCAATGTAATTTCGTCATGCATAAATCCAACCCGTGAAGATCCGGATTAGAATTGATTTTCAGTAACCCATGCTTGCGGTAGAGGCGACTAATGGGACCCGGTAGGCTCGCGTGACGTGGTTGACACATGTCATCGTATCTCAGTTGTGTAGGATGATGCTTATGCTGTCGATCTCTGGATTGTCTTGTCCAGACCCGATTATTTGTAGACCGACACCATATAGCTGGAATATTGCTGAGTGCGGCGTAAAACTAAACTCACTCAATCACTCACATAAAACTAAAACAAGCAGTGCTACAGATGCACGACGTTCAATCTTTCTTAAAATAATATTCTGGTGCTGTTAAAAGACAGAGTTAAATATTATTTAGGAAATTTAAATGGATCTATCCCATATGAATCTCAAAATGAAAACTGATCAATCATATGATTATTAAACAAATTGCATGGCGTTTTAGAACAATTTGGGTTCAATGCATACATTTCATGTCCGTTTTCACAGAACTAGTATCTAGAAAGCCCAAATATTTTGATTCCGTTGAGACTTTCGCAGTAGTTGAATGATCAATCTGCATGTAAATCCAGCGTTCCTACACTGATAATACCGGTATGGCTGAACAGCCTAGTAAAACAAATCAAGACCAATTGGCGTAATTAAGTTGAAAGTTTGAAAGTGTTTTATTTACATTCAAATGTTTAATTTAGATATTTTTCTTTCATTTTTTTCGTTTCATAACGAAAATTAATGAGGATACTGATTTTAGCATATTGAAAACCATTAACTTTTACCATTGGCTTCTGTGCGCAAAACTTCCCTCAGTTACCATCGCTCTATTGGGGACGCACCTGCTGAAACCGTTGCGCGGGTCATCGAGTCTCCACGCAGACATGTCAACTGGCAAATTTCAATGTCCTAGGCATACGTTGTATGATCGTACACTGCCTGTTGCTAGGGTAATGGCTCTTTGTGGCAGTCTCGCCATCCTTCACTACTCCTTGATACTGTCATTAACAACCACTCCCCAATGGCACATTGAGTTATCAGCAACAACCCAACATCTTCCATATCAGACTCGATTCCACTTTCCTTCGGCCTAGACAACATGTTCCATTTGTTACCATGCCACACGCCTCAACCAACTGTCAATCTCAGCACTTGCCCAAAGATGTATAAATGGGTAAGATATGACATCTCACTCTTCAAACATCACGATTGACATCATTATATTGATGAGATATCTTTCACTGAAGGACGGGCTAAGAAAAGAAAAGCTCTTTGCATTCTTCTATGATGTTTCTCGTGGCTGACTTTGAATGGAAACATTTGAAAGCTTGACAGAGATGGAATCAGAGCAATATGTAGAACATGCATCCGATCAGGATGCTGAACACATCGTGTATCTCCTCCATATATACACAATTCTTAAAAGTTAAGTCTGGATACTCCGTAGACGTGTTGCCGGGTTCGATTCCCCACATGAGTACAATGTGTTAAGCCCATTTCTGGTGTCCCCCGCCGTGATATTGCTGGAATATTGCTAAAAGCGGCGTAAAACTAAACTCAGCCGTAGACGTGTTGGAAGTGAAAATTTCCATCCTCTTTTCTATAATGCAATGCGGAGACCTTGCAAGTAAGAGATCCGCTGAGTTGTTATAATGACTGTCTCAATCCTTTCTATCCCTATAAACTGTACTGTGTATTGTGAGTTTATCTTGCTGCGAGAAAACAACAACACCCTATTAGTATGGTGTCGACTGATGCAAAATAAGAGTTTATATAACTGGTGTTACACCTATCAGGTCCACTGCGTGTCGTTCGAATGGAACTGATGCTAGTCGAGGATCACGAGCTGAGGTTTGGCTTCCTCACTAATCACACATATTACTATTGTTCTGTTTGTGATAATTGCATATGACTGGTGGCTCGTGGCATGTGTCTAGTGGTTTCTGATTTTGCTTTGCTACATAATTGAGGCATTTAGCTGTACGTTACAATCAGAAATGACACTAGGAGTTTGTAAACCCCTAATGACCATTTAATAACTGTTTACTCCGTTAGTACATTACTTGGATATCATGTGTGAGGGAAGAGGTCAACCAGATGTGTACCGGTGTGTATTTCATATCATGGGCAGTATGATATTTTTCACAGTAAAGTACTGATTCCACTACTGTGGCTAGCTTGAATACCGTCCTTCATTCGAACTCACACTCTCAGAGTAGTCATAGCTTTCGGCCATGGGAGCGGCCAACTTACATTTGTCATTGATGTACACAAAGTACGTGATCTGCCTGCTAGTTATCCGACTTCCATTTTTGTGGAAGCCGCTCTGGCTAATTGGGTTGGATGGCTGACTTTGTGAGCAGGAGATTAGGTTCCTCACCATGAAATTGTGAGTTCGAATCCCAGGTAAGACCCACCCTAACAAAAGTACTAGAATCTGTACTTTTCTGGAAAAGTGTAATCCCAAACATAACATATTTTACCCCTGCATTTCCTTTATATTTCTCCTGAATACCAAGGATGGAAGTCAGTCAGCATTTCCTTTTATAGCCACTCATTCAACTGAGTATTTTGCGAGGGAGCAGTAGCATCTTAAAGTCACCATAATGTATTCAGGACGCTGAAGAAAGGCTCTGAAACGAAAATGCATAAATGCAGTCAGATGAAATTGCACCAATGGGTACTGGCCTCAACGTGACAAATTGGACCAACGGTGCCATCACCTCAAATAGTTTCAACACGACATGTTCTCTTCTGACAGTGAAAAATATTCCTGAAATATTCATTGCAAAAGTGATATCGTCTATATTTGGTGCTGGATACAAGATGAATTTCATGTTAAGGTAAAACGAAGACGCAATGGCAGATCACAAAGTATGTATATTAAGTTTTAGTATCAGATACACTGTACCTATGTGGGGACTCGAACCTGGCCTTCGGGGTGACGCGCGAACTCTTTAGTATCCTATAAAATTGCATGCATACATCTGGCATCACGTTTACAGCATCCAACAATATTGAGAGGAAGACTGGAAAACTACGACTCCTGGACAAGATCAAAACAGAAATATCCTCAATGGCAGACAACACGCACTCATGGAAAAGACGGGAATAATTCTGGTTACACCTTCTCAAATAGAAAAGTCAGTAGCAATGATATGACCAATCGTCTTGATTCCTAAGGACAGTAAATTTGTGTTGGCTTATAACAATTCAATATATATTACCACGTAAATGATGATAAATTAAACCATTGAATTTTTTTCTAAAATATACATATAACAGCCATTGTAGAGTGAGTGACGGAACTACAGACCCGTGCCAGATATATTCGGACACTTGACGTAATTTCATAGACTTACATGTTATTTCAGTGTAGCATAAATAAGTTTCATGAAGTGAGTTTAGGATGGATCTTTGTATAATTTGACAGGCAAATGTGAAATCATATCTGCTCTGCGCACATTATTTCAGTTCAGTTTTCCGACCACTATATATTTAACTAATGACATCACATCTATCAACTCACGTATGGTTCCACAATGCACAAGCCCATAGGTCGCCTTGTTAGAGGAGTGCACGGCACTGTACACATATTGATTAAATTGTTGCCATTCGATAAATAAACCACGGAAAAAAACAGAAATTGTGTGATTGTAGGTAAGATGATTCCTCACAAAATGTTCAAAATTTTACTTGGATCTTACGAAAATTAAATTCATGAAAATAATTTATGCTACACTAAATTAACATACAAGACTATGGAAATTACGTCAAGTGTCCGAATATAACTGGCACGGGTCTGTATGGATCCTGCATATCATAAGCGTAAGAAAATAATAGCAATGTCCTAACAACAGAACTCTCAGTGAGTGAGTATGGGTTTACGTCGCTTTTGGCAATATTCCAGCAACATCACGGCGGGGACACCAGAAACGAGCTTCACATATTGTACCCATGTGGGTAATCAAACACGAGCGTGACGAGCGAAAGCTTTAACCACTCGGCTACCCCACCGTCCCCAGAATTCTGAAGTCTCACTACAACTGTAATCTCTACTTAAGGGTTTAGCATCTCTTAACGATAATATCATTTGTTTGAAGATTGCAACTCGTACCCTTCATCCGTATTATCTTATTAGGGTTTGTTTGAATAAAGATTCTCAATACAAATTGACAAGGACTTTGAGAAAGATTACCATTGGTAAAGTTGGATATATACTGGACAAAATAAGTAAGGGATATTGGTATGTTTATGATTGATATTTTATCAGTGTGTCAATGAATAAATAGATCCTTATTCATAATTTCAAAATTTACATATATCCCTAACTTTTTGTCCAGTATATATAAAAGAATTGTTGCATGTTTTCATTTGACAGACCAAAGCTAAGTGGTTTTGGAAACAGTTCCAAAACTGCCTGTGGCAAGCAAAGTAGTGACGTCTTGGTGCATTGAAGGACGTTAACTCTTGGTGTTTATTATTTCTTTGTAGAACCAAATTAGTACTCGAAATTTATTGACACATCACTTGGTCTCCAATTGGTCAATTATTACGTTTGAGGGACATTACAAATGTCACTGTCTAAGAAGACTGTGACACCCTTGATTCATTGCTGTGTAGTTCTTCATGATGACAGTCAGTGCAGATGATTGCAAGGAATATCACATGCATGAGTATCATGGCCTCCGGGTGCTCTGGTACACATAGGCCAATTCTTGTTACAAGGGCGGGTGCTCAGAAATACACCGTTCATTGATCTTGATATGTTGGACTTGGTGGTTTGAGCATACAGTATCTTCAATGTCATATCATGACATCCTGTTGTTTACAAATCATCTAAAAATCTCTAGTGTATCTCTTTTCTCTCTGTCTCTCTCTGTGCAAAAAAACCCACGAATCCGTTGGTATATGACCAGGTGGTGGCCACATGATTACGTGAAGTGGCTACAAGAGTTGTATACCCCCCAGGGAGTTGATAATACGATGTGCCGTTGAGATTGACATCCAATGATCGAGGGAAAAAATACCAGCGCCTTGAGCATGCACTAGTTGCCTGGATATGTGCGCTATATAAATATCCTATAATAATAATAATAATTAAACAAGACATCCAGAGTCTTGACCGTCTGACCAGAAGGATCATGTCTGATAACAGAGCTCAACACCCTCGTTCCTCTCTTAACCGTTTATACATGCCAATCAATTCTGGAGGTCGGGGTTTGATTAATGTGGAGGCTCGTCATGATAGAATTTTATTGTGTACTTTTGCACATATTTATTTATCGGATGATCCTCTAGTGATTCATGTGAAGACACATGATGAAAGCAAGGAATTCCACAGCTATTTTAAGCGTGCCAAGGTTGTTGAACAGAATCTGAGATTTAAGGTTGATTTTGTTGATGGCGATGTACTGCTGGACGGTAAAGTGATTGGAGTAAACCAGGTGAAGTCCTTCACCAAGTCTGCCCAGAGTCGGTCTTTTGTGGAGAAGCTTTCTGAGAAGCCATTGCATCGTGTGTACATGCAGTGTGTTGAACAGAATAGCAATCCAACCGACTCCTTCGCCTGGATGAAGTCGGCTGGTCTTAAATGTGAAAATGAGGGCTTCCTTTTTGCTGCTCAGGACCAGTCACTTCCCACTCGCAATCGCCTAAATGTGATTCTTAAAGAAAATATCAATATGAAATGTCGACTTTGCAATGAATTCATGGAGACTGTCCAACACTTGTCAGTGGATGCCCTTCCTTGGCACAAACATCATATCTTAAACGACATGATGGCATGGCTCGTTGCTTTTACTACCGTCTCCGACATGCCTGTGGCTTTGACTCCGATGGCCATCCATGGTACGACCCTGAACATGTCCAGTGCGTCATGGAAAATGATGCTTTCAAACTTCTCTGGAATAGGCCCATATACAGCCTGAGAAGAATTCCCGCCAACAAACCTGATCTTGTCCTTTTTGATAAAACCAATGAATTTATTTATATCATTGAATTTTCTGTCCCTTTTGACACCAATGTGATTGGCAAGATTCAGGAAAAGCATGATAAATATGCGGACCTCCCCTTTGAAATGTATCGCTTGCATCCGAAGTACACTGTCGCCAGGCTCCCCATTGTTCTCGGTGCCCTTGGTTTGGTACCTCGAGATCTCTTGGCGCAGATCAGGAGAGTGCCCGGATTCTCCACCGGGAGTACAGCCCGTCTGACACTCTGGGTAATGCAGAAGGCTGCAGTGTTGGGGAGCCTTCATATTCTCCGGAAAGTTCTTGGTGGGTTCGACTAGGCAGCGTTTCCTGGGAGAAGTCCCATTCGCTGTCTGGGCTGCGTGTAGAGGGGGCAAGGGCTCGAGCTGATGATGAGCCTTACCAGCCTGACTGTGCCAGGATCATCCGAACCCTCTCTGCTGCATACTATCTTTAATCTGTAAAACATAATAATAATATATATGGGATTTGTTTGTTGTTGCTTTGTGGGTATTTTATGTCTTCTATATGTATTATCGGTGTGTGAGAGTGTATGTGTGATATCACCATTATAGTCCCATGTTTGTTAACCACATATACTTAAAGGTAGGTCTAAACACACCACGCGTGGTTTTTCCTCCAAATTCTACTTGTAACTGGCTAAGTTATATTAAGGTAGTATTAATCAAATTTGGAAATATAGTTTAGAGTGCACATAGACTGAAACTTTGTACATATCATTCAATGTTTTTCGGTAAATAACTTCCTTGTCATACTGTTGCTTTGTCCATGGTTGCATTATATCAATTATCAACGATTTCCATTAAAACTTATGAGGACAATTACATTTTCATATAACAAATTACTTTTGATCAAAATAGTATATTCTTTTGAGATGAAGAGCAGTCAATCATCTAAACCAACTCAACCGGAAAGGGTGTAATTGTATGAAATTTCAAAACTCAGGGTGGTCAAATGGAAATCTAAAGACATTGTTGTATGACAAAAATATTGTAGATAGTGCATGTCCACCAGGCAGTATATATTCTACGCTCTGTATTTGAAAAAGGTTTGCTGGGGACAATTGACTGAATAGATAGCTGTTGAAAACATTCAACGTTCAAATAAAGTGGTGGCGTATGAGTGTTCAATGTCCATTTATCCATTAGTTTGTGGTCTTCAAAACGCAGGCTTACACATCATTTACTATTGTCGTTCCCGTCAGAACACGCGTTCTGGAAGACAAAATACCGTTTTCGAACAGCTTTCACCCATTAGGTATGATAAGTGCGATTTCTTTAAAGGGCAGTGGACATTTGCTCTGCCTATTTCTGTTTTAGACAAATTGATCTATCTCAATGCAGAGTGACGTGGGACTGCTTCCTCTGCTGATTCAAAACGACTTAGATCCTTTGTTGGTTTCTGTGGAAAACGTTCCTTCAATTACACTCACTCTACCAGGGACTTAGCAGCTGGGTCCATTTGGGTGAGAGGGCCACTTTGGTCATATTTCATATGTACCATCACATTTTCGTGTCAGGAGTATCATAATTGCTATAGCGTTCAGACTCGCTGTCCTTCAATAATCTGCGATGCTGTTATCAACAAGCACTCAACACTGTCATGTTGATTTATCAACAACGACCCAATCTCTCTTACCACGACCTTTCATTGCCCTTAACAGCATGTTCCATTTTCTCCCATACACCACAATGTAACCTCCTGTCAATCTCAACACCTAAACATAAATATATCGACGGACAACGTATTGAAATCATGCACTCCAAACTAGTTGATAGACTTCTATATTGATATATGGTATCCGTTGATGTTTCCAGTCAATGGGTTACCAAGTCGTAACCTTTCTCAGTCATAGGAGAGACATGCATCTCCGATCTCCTTTGGTGGTTATGGAAGCATTTACAAGCAAGAAGAACATCTGTCAAGCTTCACCATCAAGAGCATAATGTGGTGCCATATTTTGTTAAATTAACTAGCAAGTTTCAGTGTTTCAGTAGTTCAGATCGAATACCAACTTACACATTGAACTCACCAAAAGCCCCTTCACTCAACAACTTAAGTAGATCCAAGGAGTTTGTGTTCATGTTTGTAATGGTAGAATGGCTATATATATATATATAAATGTCACACGTAGATTGATTTACCCACGTCAAACCTAGACATTTCCAGCGATTTTACCTGAGGCCACGCACATTTCCTTCAACTACCAATCCATATTGTTTCCATGTCTTATTAACACTATTATATGTACACATGTGATTAATATAGATCAATAACTTCTCCCAACGAGTTATGTGAGTGGGTTAATATCAGCAGTAGCTCAGCCATATCGTGACTAAAACAGGTTATACACTGGTTATAGAGTCTTTGGTTATAGAGTTAGATTATGAAATCTACCAGGAAAGAACAGTAAAACAGCTATAATATCACCGATAGAATTTAAACTAGCTATCATATAACTTTAGAATAAGAACACTATTTTGGACAATACAATATAAAACCGGGCCACAGATCACCAGCAAATGAAGGTAGATCACCATTCTAGAGACCATGGGGACTTACAATACTTTTGCTACCTACGTGAACGAGTTGTGCTTCAAACAGAAAAATGGAATTTGGAATTCAATATGATTCATTCTGTTGAGAACCGTATAGACATTTCCAGTCGTCTCACAAAGAATTGGAAGACGTTGAAGACCCCCTGTCCCCAATACTTTCAAGTCTGATAGTTGGATGAAGAAATCCAGATCATATGATGACGAACAGGTCCCTTCAAGTATCTTGGACTCGCATTTAACAATTCAAAAGTTAGAAATGGCTTGTGTGGTACGTGTAAGGCTGAAATGATCATGGGACTGAATGTTCGTAATGGAAGCTTCTGTGACTTCATCCATTGGCTTTTTAGACGACAAAAGGGATTGATGGAGAATTATTTCCAAAATCGATTTCCAAAATAGCATTATAGAAGGTGAGGTCTTTATGAAACCAATACTCGTAGGGCGGTGATAACACTGTACGACTTTGGTCTGATTATCCGAGTCTGATATTAGTGGGGGTTTAATATGCCATTATTGCATCCTACAATTAGGCGCTTTTGTAATAGCTGGCTTCCGAGTGCCCGAGGAAGTGTCAGAAAACTACAGTAATTTGTCATGTCGTCTGCTGGAAATGTCTTAACTAAAGACTAGAGCTGCTGGCTAAGGTGGTGATTATAATTAATGTATACCCTTACTCTTGTGCTATCGTATTCAGGTTGGTATTTGTACAACACAGTGGTGTCTTCATGTGTATTATTAGATGAACTAAACGAAAACAATTTATTTGTAATATTTGAAACCCTAATGTGAATGTAATTCCACTGCTTGTCAATTCTATGTACGAATATTCACTAATGTAATAATCCCGTAACTCAAGTCAGTTTGATAGTATGTGTACTGTACATATAAACTGACAAGTTTGTAAAGTAGATTCTCATGTTTATACGGTATTAGGCTATACTACTTTTAGGAATTATACATTAAATCCCACCGATAATTTCAGTGTTAACATATTACGTCTGTATATCCGACTGAACTATTTGCACCTAAGTCACACTGGCAGTGAGAAAGGAATACGAGAAAAGGTTCTCTGTGATAGCGCTCAATAACTGAAGAAAGTTTTACAAGGAATTCCATACATGCCGTGTTTTCATGGCGTGTTGCCGGGGGAATCATGGTCCTTTAGCCCTGCTGAGAATACAAGATGACTCGTGTATGATGTTAACTCCTCACAACCACTGAAGCAAACTTATTTGCATTTTTTTTACTGTTTCGAAAACATTATCTCTTGTCACTGATAAACATAATCGTTTATTTCATATCATTATTAAGGCTATTTGCATGGCAATGTTTCATGCTGTGAAAAACGTTCGAAAGTATCGGGTTGATTATGTGCAAAGATGATGCGGAATTTGTGGGTTGTGGAGGTGTAATTATTGTCCTTCATTGACGGACAGGAGCATGTAACAACTATTGCCCCGTATGGCACGTTGATGGAAGACGTCTTGGCTTTAACGAGCTGACAACGGCGGGAGAAGCTTAAGTAATCCCCTAACCACAGCCAACAAGAAAACAGGCATCAAATACTGGGCTTCTAAACAATATTATCAGTTAGTGTATTCTACAGAAGGTAAAAGGTCAAGACATTCACAGGTGAATGTTTCAACATGCTGAAGATAAATACATCTATCGAACTAATACAAAGTATTTTTACCCAGTCAAGTAGAGTTTACCCTTCCTAACTGCAACTGCCTGTGGCTTGTCAGGTGGAGGAAAACAGCCTCGTAGGCATCCGTGTAACGCAATAGACATTTATAGTTAATCTGGTCAACAGTTTTGCATCTTTGGTACAAAAGACACTGAATACATGTCATCATCAATGTTATATGATTTCAATTTCCTTTCATACACAGGTATTTTAGTGGGTCTGCTCTTTTCAATAGGCAGGTAGCTTCATGACATTCGACAATGTAGTAGCATTATTGCCATAGAGAAATTTCACACATTTTATCGCCCTATGAGCTCAACTAGAGAGGATTGTGTTTGGAAAAACTGCTGATGTTGAATGTCTATTATGATGGAGTTTCTTTGGTAAGACTTACTGTCTGCATGCATGTCTAATCTTGTCTTGCTCGTTAACATTTCTACAACATTGGGCACCCGTGAAGAGCCACCTCCTCGTGGTGGGTGCTGGGTAACGCTAAGCGCTCTTCAACCCCCCGTTGTGGACCCGGGGGTATATTTGGTCCACCAACCCGTTTGCCGTGGGTTGCGCCCCTGTGTCGGTGGAGGAAGGGATTCTGGTGGTTGAGGGCACTGGTTTCAGGAACAGTGTTCCTTTGCCCAACACACCACTTCGGCCCTGACTTCACCTAGACGGGTGGTTGAATGGGCCCGGTTCAATCAATCGGCTGGTCATGCCAAGCCCTGAGTATAATTTTGTATGTCCAAATATATATTTCAGAATTGTTGTTTCATTTTAGGTCTTGGCCCAGTTTGTTTATCAAGCTGAACTTGATTTCAAAAGTTTTCGATTTCTAAACTGCCTAGAGTTTATGCCCAGAAGGCGATGGCTCGTGGGCCAATCTGGTGGTACATTCTCTGTAATGCTACTGCTTGAGTATACCCTCTTGGTATCCTTGGTGCCGCCAGTTGGAGGTCCACTGGCATTAGGCATCGTCCTGGTTGACACTCCATGGTGGGTGGGGAGCCAGGAGGGTGAAAAACAAATATACTACCATGGCTAACCAAACTCCCAAAAACAAAAACGTTATCATGTAGATGACTCTGATGATGAGGAAGACACGATTACGAGATTGTGTTATTCTGAACGTGAAACCTGGCCTCGCTTCATTATTGCAGAATCTAGTGAGAAAAATTGACTTCTTGTTCTCCTTTTCTGTTGGAAAAAGCTATCCGCGGTATTGCTGGAAATGTTAAAAATGTGACTAAAACTAGATCTGGCTCACTTCTAATAGAATGTGTGAAGAGGGATCAAGCTGCTAATCTCATGGAAGCAAAATCCTTTGCAAATGTTCCTGTCAAATGTTATCCACAAAAACACTGAACTTTAGCAAAGGTATTATTCGTGACAGAGACAGAAGTCTTGCTGATCTCTCCACCGATGACATCGTAAGTCAGTTACGAATGCAGGGAGTAGTTGAGGCAAAACGTTTCACCTTTAAGAAAGATGGTGTCTATTCACCTTCCAATACCTGTTTACTGACTTTTGATATTCCAAAGCTGCCCCAATCTATTAAAGTCGGATGTTTTTCAATGAAAATTGACCTATATGTCCCTAATCATCTCCGGTGCTTTAATTGCCAGAGGTTTGGGCATGGACAGAACACATGTAAAAATCGTGCTGCTTGTTATCGTTCTGGTGGCGACGATCATGACTCTAATGCATGTTCATCTGAACCAAAATGTGTGAATTGTTCTGGTTCGCACATGGCCTCCTCAAAAGAATGTCCGGTTTGGCAATTTGAAATGTCTGGTCAGCGTATCAAAACGGAGAAGAATATAAGTTTTTCAGAAGCAAAGAAATTGGCTGCTTCAACTTCAACTTCTGGCAACGCTTCCTTGAGAGGTAAATCAACATACCCTGAAGTATTGAAACCATCCATGAAGTCCATTGAATGTCAGACTGACCTGACATGGATGTATGCACAGAAACCTATGTGCGTTTATGATCTGATTTCTCCTACACCAAGTCAATCTTCCTCCCAAAAAACACTGAAATCATCAGAAACACAGACATCTACACCAGTTGTGAAAAAGAAAAATGCAAATGTCGATTATTCTAAAAAGCAGACAAGATATGAACGCGTACCTAAAGGACAAAGAGACCCTGTGTCCATTCTAAATAGGTTTGATCTTTTAGATGACATGGAAGTGTCATCCCATGTGAGCACCCACTCCAAGAGCCATTCTCCAAAGAAGAAAGGTCGGGAGCTTTCTCCAATAGCACATCCTAAATGACCGATACCCTAATATGATGGTACTGAATTCATCCAGATCTCCTATTGAACCTCCATGCGTTCTCAAAATATAATTCAATGGAACTGTAGAGGAATAAGGAATAATTTTAATGATTTACAACTTGCAGTCCAAGATTTGAAACCATCAGCTATATGTTTACAGGAGACATATCTCAAGGCCACTGATACATTTGGCTTACGACGGTATAGTTCATATCATCGATTCTCCCCTCCAGGTCATAAAGCTACTGGAGGATCTTCAATTATTGTGAAGCAGGGTATAATCCATAGTCCTGTCTCACTTAATACCCCTCTACAAGCAGTTGCAGCCAGGCTTACTTTGAATTTTGTCTTCACTTTATGTTCTCTTTATATTCCACCCTCTTCATGTCTTCAGCAATCAGATCTTCAAGAGTTGTATGAACAACTACCTAAACCATGTATTATTATTGCAGGTGAATTGAACGGCCACAACCCATTTTGGGGTGGTACAGTTATAAATACTAAAGGAAAAATACTTGAAGATTTCATCTCCAATAATGATTTATGTATATTCAACGATAATTCCCATACGTATCTGCATCCTGGAACTGGAAGTTATTCTTCAATAGATCTTTGCCTTACAGACTCAAACTTATTAAATGAATTTGTATGGTCGGTTCATGATGACCTTTGTGGCAGATACCATTTTCCTACTGTTCTATCAACTGTACATCCAAGTGACACTCCACCATCATCAAGGTGGAACTTTACAAAAGCCGATTGGTCTCTATTTCATACATTATGCACTGAAAGATTGCAACCCAACTTATTCCTAAATGTTATTGATCCTATTCAAACCTTTTCTGATGAATTAAATATCATTGCTGATGAATGTATTCCAAAATCCTCTACAGTCTCACACATTCGTAAACCATGGTTTAACATTGATTACAAACAAGCTAGAAGGGATAGAAAAAAGGCAGAAAAAATATTTTCGTCGCCATCCAACTGTCCATTATTTGAATCAATTTAACATTTCTTTTGCCAAGGCTCGTCGCACCTTTAAGCAACATAAACGACAGTCATGGCAAAACTATGTTTCTAAAATCAACTCACGAACACCAATTTCTAAGGTTTGGAATATGGTACAGAAAATTAAAGGTAAAGGATCAGAATGTACTGTTCACCATCTCAAGGAGGGTGACACTTTTCTAACTGAAACATCTGATATTGCCAATAAAATTAGTGAAACGTTTGCTAAACATTCCTCTTCGTCTAATTATTTACCTGCCTTTAAGAAATTTAAAGACCAACAAGAAAAATTTTTAATTAATTTTAATTCAGACAACGGGGAGGACTATAATGAATTTTTTTCCATTCATGAGCTCCATACTGCCCTTGGGCAAGCTCATGACATTGCTTCAGGGCCTGATAACATACATTATTAGCTCCTTAAACATTTACCAGAATCGGCTTTAGAAACATTGTTGAATATCTTTGATAATATATGGACATCTGGTCATTTCCCCTCTTCATGGCGAAATGCTATTGTCATTCCTATCCCTAAACCTGGTCGGGATCATGCTCATCCCTCTAACTACCAACCGATATCACTTACTAGCTGTGTTTGCAAGACTATGGAACGTATGGTTAATAATCGTTTAGTTTGGTGCCTGGAAACCAACAACCTCATCACTAACATTCAATGTGTTTTCCGAAAAAATCGAAGTACCACCGATCGTTTTGTACGTTTAGAATCTTTTATTAAAAATTCCATGTTAAATAAACAACATGCTGTATCAATTTTCTTCGACCTTGAAAAGGCATATGATACAACATGGAAGTATGGAATTCTAAAAGATCTCCATGACTTTGGCTTGAGGGGTCGTTTACCCCAATTTATATCTCAGTTTTGAGAAGACAGACAATTTCAAGTCCGAGTGGGCTCTACCCTGTCTGACCATTACAATCAGGATCAGGGTGTCCCACAAGGAAGCATTTTGTCTGTTACCTTGTTTAGCGTTAAAATCAACAGTATATCAAAGGTTTTAAATGATTCGATTGATGGATCACTTTTTGTGGATGATTTTAATATTTCTTGTCGTGGTAAAAATATGAATACTATTGAAAGGCAGTTGCAGTTGTGTTCAAATAAGATTCATAAATGGTGTCTTGAAAATGGTTTTAAATTTTCAAAAGCCAAGACCAACTGCATTCAATTTTGCAGAAAATATAAGCCACATAAGGACCCAGATTTAATACTGGATGGAGCTCCTATCAAAGTTGAAAAGAGGCCAAGTTTCTTGGTATTGTTTTTGATCAACACTTGACCTTTCTACCGCACATAAAACAGTTAAAGACTAAATGCCTGAAGGCACTGGATTAACTAAAAGTAGTTTCAAATTCCAAATGGGGTGGGGGTCAGAAGACCCTCCTCCAACTGTACAGATCACTCATCCGATCAAAACTTGATTATGGCTCCATCGTATATGGTGGAGCCTGTAAAAGCAACCTAAAACTTTTAGATTCAGTCCACCACCAAGGTCTAAGACTTTGTTTTGGATCTTTTAGAACTTCTCCTGTTGACAGTCTCTACGTCGAGGCAGATGAGCCATCTCTTACACAACGCCGTATAACATTATCCCTACAACATATTACAAAACTATACTCTAACGAATCAAACCCTGCATATAACTGTGTCTTCAATCCCATGTACGAGGATTTATACAACAAGAAATCTTCTCTTGTTCCGCCTCTTGGGCTCAGAATTACACCATTCATTTCTGCTGCTGGCATTCAGCTGGAAAATGTGTCTCCTTCCCGTCTTCTTTCTTCTTCTCCTTGGCAGTCGGCGAGGCCACAAGTCGACCTAACACTGACAACATTTAAAAAATCAGAAACTAATGAATTACAATATAAGCAAGAATATAGTCAATTAAAAACTAGCTATAATACATACAAATCCTTATTTACAGATGGGTCCAAGGACGGTGGCGCGGTGGCATGTGCCACTGTCATTGGATCCAGAACAGTGTCTTCTAGAATACCTGATGACAGTTCTGTTTTTACAGCAGAAGCAAACGCCATATTAATCGCTCTTAAATATATTCAAAGACATCCTAAACATAAACAATACATAATCTTTTCTGACTCACTTTCTTGACTTCAGGCTATCAAAAATCTATCTTGCAAACATCCACTTTTAATTGAAATAATCGAATTATATAATGATCTTACTACTGGCCAATGCGACATCGTCCTCTGTTGATTACCCAGCCACGTTTGCATTTCTGGGAACACAATGGCCAATCTTGCTGCCAAGGTAGCACTCAACAAATCTGTGACTCCACTTCCTCTTCCATACTCAGATTTCAAAGCTAGCATTAGAACCTACATCCGTGATCTGATGCAGAAGAAGAGGGACACCCAGGCAGGTATCAATAAATTACATGAAATAAAACCTTATGTTGGTTACACCTACTTGGGTTGTCAGTCCAGATTTGAGGAGGTCATTATGCGACGATGTCGCATTGGCCATACGCGTTATACTCATAAATACCTGTTAAAAGGTGAAGATCCTCCGTTTTGTATCCCTTGTGATGAGAGAACGACGGTCAAGCATGTCTTGCTTGACTGTGTTAAATTCTCCATCATAAGGGATAAATATTTCAATGTATAAACAGTCAAGGATCTTTTTACAAATGTAAATTTTCATTTAATTATTGGGTTTTTTAAAAGAGATTGATTTATTTAATGAATTCTGATTAATGTGTTTTGTAAATAGCTATATGTTAAAGATTGGTAGTTTAGATTAGTAACTTAGATTGTTAAAGGCTGTACCCTCAAAGGGGGTTGAAGTAGCGTAACTTTATTGTCCTCCTGAGAGGGTACGTAAGTCCCACAACTTTCAAAGTAAAATATAAATTTACCACATTTTAAACGTAGTAGTTTTGTTATTTTAACTGTTGGCTAAATTTGCCTCCAATCGCCAGCGACTGAAGGGATGGTGTAAATCCAACTAGGGTCCATGCAGGTAGCAAAAGTAATGTAAGTCCCCATGGTCCCTAGTATTGTGATCTACCTTCTGTTGTTGGCGATCTGTAGCTTGTTTTTATATTGTATTGTCCAAATTGTGCTATTAGTTTTAACTTTCCACACTAGATTTAATTCTAATTGTGATATTCTAGTTGTTTTACTGTCCTTTGATGACAGGTTTTTATAATATACACATGTTCCATTTCAATGTCAAACGTGTTCTCGTCCCGATATGGCTGAAATATTGCCGATATGACGTTAAATATTAACTCACTCACTACAACATTGCTTTTTGCTAGTGGTACGCGCCCATTGCTCAAAGTCACCACAGAGAAGCTTATGTATGTGACGCGCGTGACTCTCTAAGTCATAACAACATGTGGCGCTCAGCGTAATTAGACTTAACGGTTTTTGTCAGATATATGAAAGGACACAGGGCCTTGCTATGATCTGGACCATATCAGATCCGTCCTCATGTGGCAATTAAGGGGAAGGAAATGTTTCAAGCATCGAGTGCATCGAGTACTGGGTCCACTCGTGTTGCTTTGAAACAACTTTAGAGTTTATTGTTTTCTTCAATCCATTTATCAATTGGGATTGATCTATTGTGCGTAGTGTGACCAATGCTATCTGTTTCATGGAATTATTCGTATCGTGGTTTTTCTTTATTAAAAAATTACCTTTGATATTCATGATTTTGTAAAACAACAGATCAAAACGAATCATTTGATAGAGTTGGAACTAAACTTTTTATACCTTCAGAACCATTGAAACCCTGAAACTATACTATTATTGAGATGCCGAATAATTGGCTATTTCTTGTACTGGTCATAAAATACTCGATAATCCTTATCAGGCATCTGAATTGATCACATAAAACGCCTTGCCTTGCCTACAGATCACAAGATCTAGTTAGTTCAGCACAGTCATGAGTAATTTTCATCACTGGTCCCATTCTTTAAAACATTCAACGACCAAATGAATACCAGCCATCATATTATCTTCAGAACCAAGGCCGCAGCTGGTTTACAGAAGAAGGCCATGAAGTTAAGGAACGCTACGAATGGCATGAGTAGGAACCTTATTCTCCACTAAAGAATATATGTCTGGGATTACATTCATCATTATCTACCCGATGTCTCCGGTAACAGTTAGCTTTGATCAGTATCAGTTCTATCAGTACCAAATGATTCGATATCTCTTCAGTACGTCTTTGTTCTATTTATGCTCTCCACCGTTATGCCTGTACAATCATTGCCCACAGAAGCGCGGCTCGTGCTCTTGTTAATGACAATTATACGGTGGATAAAAGGACTGATCAGCCGTGCTCTTATGGCAAACATTTATGCTTCATTGTGTAGCTGCGGTATACTTATGTTGGTTCTTTCACTTTTATCTCGCTTTATAGGCCATGTTTGTCGTTTCTTTTGTGGTCGCATTTCAATCTCATTTAGACAAAAAGTCAAACAGGTGTTACATATTATATTAAGGCTTGTGTCTTTTCCTCGATGTTGTTGTAGGAAATGTTTATCACTGATAAATTAGATGCCTTCCTCGCACGAACATATCTGGGACCTCGTCCCCGCTTAATGTACACGCACATTGCAAGTGTGTCATGTTGGGTATCCTTAAGTTCAATTATAAAATTGATACACATGGCTGATTCATTCAAATGTAGCTGAGGATGATTATGTGATGGGTAACGTCTCCTCGGCTTATCAGCTTAAACTGGATAGAAATACCGAAGTGATGCACGTCTCAGCCATTTACCACATCGATGAAACCCACGACAATGGGTATAGTGCCGGCAAACCAGAAACCATTCGCCTCTCCTCTTTCACAAATTGGTCACATTTGATCACGTTTCTAACATTAGCAGTCGTTCCCGACGACTTTACATTTGTGCCCGTTGGTCAGATGGTGCAAATGAGGCGTTGATTCAATAGTTCCCTTTCACTGTTATCTCTCCTCACCCCTAAGGGACCATAACATCCCTCGTCTGCCACCCTTAAGGAGTCTGCTCCCAGTCGGAACACTCATTAAGCTTTTCCACAACTGTGGCCATTCTTCTAAATACGGAATTACTTTTGACTGTCATAATCTATACAGTGAAAATAATTACCATGAATGTTACAAGGAGCTCGCAGGGAGGAAAACATTCTTTTGTTGGGACTTTAATATGTTCTATAACTAGCTACTTGCAAGAAAGGCTGAGGAAGCCCTGAAGCCTCGATGGGTATAACACCATTGTCTCTTTATTGTGTTATGGCTGCAGATGTCAGACAGAGTGATGAAGTGTTTAATTCAATACAACGTTTGAACCACTGGAACAAATCCAACTATACCGACTTTGTAAAATATGCTGGTACTTTCGCTGAATAAGTAGATTAGATATAAATGCAGAGAGACTACTTGTGTTATTCGCGTTAAATTCTGTTTCTTGGATCTGAAATGTAGATTTAATGCAGACGCCATTTCTTTGGATGAGATCTTCAAAGCTCATCCTTGCTATCTATCTTCACATTAACAATGTTCTTTCGTGCTTTCGTGGTTAATGTGGATAGCCTTGTGGTTAAAGCGTTCGCTCGTCCCGACAAAGGATCAGGTTCGATTTTACACTCTATGAACCGCCCCGGTGGTGTAGCGGTAAGAGCTTCCGCCCGGAGAGCGGAAGGTCGCGGGTTCGATCCCCGACCGCGTCATACCTAAAGACGTTAAAATATGGTACTTGTTGGTCCCTGCCTGGCGCTCGGCATTAATGGTACAACAAGGACTGGTCGGCTCGGAGTCAGTATAATGTGTCTGAGTGGGGTATTCATGCTTCACTGCGGCATGGTATCTCAGTGGGCTAGCACTATAAAACCAGCTAAAGTCTGGGCTAGTACAAGCAGCCGCACATACACATACACCCGCATGCACGTCATCATACGAGCGAAATATCCTCAAGCACGACGTTAAACCCATTTCACCTCACCTCACCTCACCTCACCTCTATGAAGCCCTTTTATCGTGTCCCCTGCTATGTAACTGTTGCAGCATTACTGACGGCGGCGGAAGTTCATAATCACTCACATGTCCATGATATTTGGGAAATAAATGAGCTATATTCTTTCAATATCATGGAACAGGATCCTCACTTTGTGTCCACCTGAAGAATCGAGTCCGTAATAAAGCAGCTTTATCTATCCAACCACCCCTTAGTGCCACGTCTACAATCGTTCGATACAGAGAACGTTAGGTTAAACAATGTTATGAACATAGTAAAATAAGCTGCTTGCGTCATTGAAAAGCCAATTTATTATGTTATACCTTTACAGTTGTAAAGAGTGAAAGGTGAAGGATATTTTCAGAGAAACAGAAACATACTCATATTTGAATCACTTGCGATGGTACTTTCAACACATAACAGTTTTGATAATTCTTTTCAACTTCGGTTCGATGTGGAAGGACATAATCTTATGTGTATATTTCCTCCTTGAACCTTGAACCAACATTTGCTCATCACGTCCAGCGGACGTTGTAGTGGTAGACTGCATGGTGGAATCTAGTCCAAGATTAAACACCACGAGGGAAAAAGAAATGAAGAACAAATATTATTATATAATGCATTGTGCTTAACACCGAATGATTTGGATTCACCATACCAGGCAGATTATTATTTACTTGCATGTAATGGGTTCGCGATACCAGAGCATACATATCGAGATTTAGTAGCAAACCAAGCCTCATACAGCGTCCGGTTTTTGACTGCATCTGTAAGGATTCCATCCGAAGACAAACCGCGAGACGTGTCTTAACGTAGTGTCTATGTCTGGAGGTAAACAGGCGTTGGCTTCGAGCTACTCTGCGTCTGGGACTTCATCTCATCTAGAGACAGTGATTACAGTATATAACGTTATTAGGGTCACCCATGTCATGATGGATTCACCCCGAGCTGGCGGTTGTGTGATTGTCGTCAAGATGCGTAATCGATCTTTTCGAAAGGGTAATCTTTCTGTCATAAAAACTGTATTATTTGTACTTCTTTAACCGTGAAATGTCTGAGATGCTGAACAGACAGTAATTAGTTTGCGATAGTTTACAGCATAAGTGTTTCAGGGCGATAGTTTACAGCATAAGTGTTTCAGGGCGATATTATAACAGCAAAACCTTTGTCATGAGACGATTTGCCGTTGCACTCAGAAGGTACAAGTTAATTGCTAAAGTACTTTTCAAAGTGAAACAAATAAGTAACCGGATGTCGAAGTGATTTCCGCTTCTGCAAACGCCTACTGCATTAACTAGCTTGGTATTTGTTTTATAAATTCGTCTTTGAAACTGGACACTAACTGCTTCCATATGTCAATACAGACATTAATTTGAGTTGTGGTATGCGGTATGTGGTATGATGCCCCTATTCAAACTATATGTTGTCGCCATGTATTTGCGAGGTTTGGTACTCCCCGATTGCAATTCTTCCCAAATGTGAATTATGCCAATAGTGATGACGTCATATCTGCTGAAAGGGCGTTGTATAACACCAGGAAGAAGCCCTCCACACTAGTAGAATACAAGTGCTTCAGTGTCGTTGTAGCAATGTGTTGACCTCGGACGGAATTATCCTGAAAATTACTTCGCCACAACTAATTCTACGTCATTCATCGTATTTAGCCACACTCGTGTCACACCCGTGTTCTTGTAGAAGGAGGGCACAGCTGCAGCAGCCATTATGATAGTTTGTTTCAGAATACGTATTTCACACTTCCTGCAAAATATCGAATTTAGATAATGTGTGGATGAAATTATTCCTGACAATAATTACTGGTTTCTGACCAGAGTTTATACCATTTACGGCTTACTATGTATATTTTATTCCTCATTATACACCGTTATATGGAAACAATATATTTCAACCAATGAAACAAGGGTAAAAAATATATCGAAATGACATTTATAGTCCTCAATTGCTGACGTCAGAGATATGGTTTATTTTGTATTGAATTCAACAAGAGTCTTATTTGTTAAGGGCTGTACTATATCAGGTTCTCTGAAATGTGTCAAACACTTATTTTTGTTTTGAACTACAGAAGTAATATGTCTGTGGATATAACAGGCCTCTGGCAAACATGTATAGGTACCATATGGTGTCATCTTAAGTGATATTTTATTATTTGATCTAATTTGACATTTTTACATACTACATATTTGCATGTCAACTACCCTGAGAGAAAGCTGCCATGTAGGTGCCACGTAGGCTTGTGCTGTAGCGATCCATTGCTACTGTTCAGAAACTAAATATAAACTAACAGACCTTTCTTATGGATGACGTTCGTACCAGAATCGAACCCGTGAAGAACCCGGGTTAGAATTGGTCTTCAGACACAGGAATGGGATGGTCAGGTTTGCTGACTTGGTTGACACATGATGTCTGACTTGGTTGTCATCGTATCCCAACCGTTTAGATCGCTGCTCATGAAGTTGATCACAGGGTTATCTGGTACTGACTAGATTATTTACAGACCACCGTCATATAGCTGGAATATTGCTGAGTTCGGCGTTAAACAGTAAACAAACAAAATAAACACTGTATCAGAATCGACATAATGACATCGTCAGTTTAGATGAAGAGAATAACCATATTTAACTAATGGGGTCATCTAATAATTCAGCTGACATTCTCAAGCGCATTCGGTGAGGTAACATCAGCGTTCCCACATAGTATGTTCTTTACAGCACACCCAGTATAATCAATATTCAGTAAGGTTGGTTTTACGTTGTCGTTTCATTCATTTTGTTTCTTGTGTCAAGAGCGGCAGCCTTTAAATAAATGTATCCTAAATGTAAACATATCAGTTTAATTCACTAAATGAATAGCACATGTAAAGCGAAGGCCACCTCGGTCCGCGTTACACTTTACCAATCATACCTTGCGAAGATATATGAGGTGGAATGATTACTTTTGTAACTTATTGAAAACCACTTAGTTCTACAACTGGCCTCTGTGCCCAAGCCGTCCCAACTAATTCATTCAGTCTATTAGGTACGCACCCACTGAAACCGTTGAGCAGGTCATCAAGTCTCCACAGAGACATATCAACTGTCAAATCTCAATGTTCAAGGCATACGTGCTCGGCTTGTTGGAATCGCAATTGCTATATCTTAGAGTCTCGCCATTCTTCACTACCCTGTGATACTGTCATCAACTACCACTCACCAATGTCACATCGATTTATCAGTAACAACACACCATCTCCAATATCGGACTCGCGTCCACTTTCCTTCACCATTTACAGCATGTTCCATTTGCTTCCATGTCATACACCTCAACCAGCTGTCAATCTCTACACAAGCATCAGTGGGTAGCATATTGAAATCATGCACTCCAAAATAATTGACGAAATTATCATATTGATGAGATATCATTCCTTGATGTCTTAAGTAAAGATCGGGTTAACAAAAAGAAAACTTCTCCGGGAGAAACATGAGAGGATTTGTAAATGAATAAAAATCGTTGAAGACTTCACAGAGATGGAATAAGAGAAAAAACTGCACCCGATAAGATATGTTACCACTATGAACTATCTCCTTGGTGGGACAGGACAAAATAAGGCTACAAAATAAGGATTTTCTGTGGCTGAAATCAAATTATATATACACTCTCCAAACATGAAACTTGACATAGACTTCCAAAGTTGAATACCAAACTGGTAGACATGACTGAAGCAACAAATTATCATGACACTATCTAAAATAGACAACAAAAAGAGACATGTGCCAAACACTGTCTCTGGTATCTGAAACATTACACAGGCATGTGAGTGACACAGGGGTCAGAAAAATATCGGAATCGGTTATGAAAACTACGAGCAATGCTGACACCTTGAGACCGGCGACGGATGAAAGCAATCAAACGTTGAGCAAATCGCCGTGGAACACATTGTTCATCCAGTGGACCCCGCAGAAGTTCGAGGGACAAGTCCGGCGAACGGGCAGGCGAAGATAATGTGTTGACGTTGTGGCGCTGTAGAATCCCCTGACAAACACGTGCAACATGTGATCAGATTCAGGTTTGTCATGATGGAACAGTCCACCTTTGAAACGAGCGTACGTCTCACCCTTTGCTGGCATCACTGCACACGCTCCGTAATGTGAGGTCAGGAACGTTACGTCGCATAAGCCTTCCAGCGAAAAGTCATGCCTCCCTCAACCGATTACCAACTAGTCGGACATTCTATGCAATCCATGGATTTGTGTCTCTGTGGTCGTGGTTGCTGTGGTGGTTCGATTACGGGGATGACGTACCCAGATGCATCGATCTTGATGGCAACTCTGAGACGCCCTGACCTTGGCCTGTCATTATCACTTTGAGCAGTGATGTACCGTGCCCATAAAGTAGAGATAGTCTGTCTCGACACGCCAAAGTGTCTTGCCACAGCGTGTTGAGGTGTCGCTGCTTGCAATCTCCCAAATGCATTTTTGTGTTGAGCCGATGTCAATCTTGACATTATTTCATCACCTACAGTGTTGTTAGTGCCGTTTGAATCACTACCGATGTGGCCTTTATGTCCCACTAACGTAGAGTTCGGCATGCGTAGTAACAGATCATGATGGTGCACGGGCTTCTCTTAGGTTGATGTTTTTGCGTTTCAGCACAACGTCGACCGCGGCTACATTTTGATGCGGACATGTATCCAACCGCTTTGTCATCACCATACGCTCATTTACTTGATTCTCTATACGCTGTGTTTGATTCTGTCACAATAATCCGATTGCATCATTTTTACCTATGTCAGGTTTTGTAGAATGTGTGCGAAGAAGAGTTTGTGTACATGTGTACGTGTGTGCTCATTGCCATTCACAGCTAATCATGAACGATATATGTCATGATTCGTGAAGTAAATCTAGAAAGTCCAGAAGGCATATTGAAATTAAAGCCCTCAGGATAATTTTCAACAGAGTGAACCTCAAACGGAAGAGCACCACTGTGTTATTAAGGGGATTGTATCAAACATATTTCGTCGTTTGAAATGTCATCTACTGAGAGGTTATCTTACACAGGAAACACAACTATGCTTACACTTTTCGTATTGCACTATCGTTCTTACAATATGTGAAGGTTATGATGTTACAACGATGTTTATTAGATTCTAAAATGTGAGTCTATGTCACTGGTGATACAACCTCTGCTTAAATCAGGTCCACTGTGTGTCATTCGAGTGCAATCGATGCCAATCCAAGGATCACGTGCTGAGACCTAGCTCCATCACAAATCACCCATATTAACATTCGTCTGTTAGTGATGATCGCTTATGGCTCTCGTGGTCTGTTGAGCGATCCTAACAATTTTGCCTTTTTCCATAATTGAGGCATTTAGCTGTACATTACAGCCGGAAACCACAGTAGGAGTTTGTCAGTGACAGCCGTAAACCATCAGTGATCATTTACAGAACGGTTCACTCGGTCGGTACAAAACCTCAACATCATCAAACAATATCTACAAAGTACCATCAGATGTCTGCCGTGTTCATTTCATGTCATGGACGGTCAACATATAGAAGTGTGTAAATGTATGATATTGTTCTTTGATTTTGCATAAATCATAAAAGCATAAATGCAGTCAGCTCAGATGACACAATTGGGAATTGCCCTCACACCGTTCGCATCAGATCAAACAGTTCAGATTCATGTATCGACAGAAAAATGTTCTGTTCTGACAGTGAAAAAGCTTCTTGAATAATCTATTGTAAATGTGGCGTCTGTATGTTTGGTGATGTAGTGGAAGACGAATTAGATATAAAGGTAATACTTATGCGTAATGGTAGGTCAAGGCCTGCGAATCCTCCTCATCCATCGAGACTGCATCCAACAACGTAGACATCAACACCGATCAAAAGTCAAAACAGAAACATCATTAATATCCCGAGGTTAGATTATCCAAGAATTATAATCAGAATCAATAATACTATTAATTGTGCTGACCCTAATATAATATGCTGATATTATTTTAGAGTACAGTGTTATGTATTGTAACTAAACCAGTAATGAACTAAAGCATTTAAAACATTAAAAGAAATCAAGTGTTATTGTCGGGTGACATAGACCACATTAAAGTTGAAATCACTTCTCACTTTGGACGTTTATAAGTAAAACTATAACTTTGTGTGGCCTACATATCCTTAACGCCAGAAAGCGATCTCCTTGTCGATAAGACGCAGAACCAACTCTGATTATAACAAAATCTTTGGTTACAAAGGATTTCAACCTGTCTGACACCCATTACGGAGCAAACTGCAGTTGTTGTGTGTGATGAAAGAAAATCCAACAATCTTTGCACAATACAGATCGCACCCTTAATGGGAATTAAATCACTTACGTTGTCTGACCACGGTTGTCCACAGCAGTCTTCACGTGTCTTTGATAGATATAAGTATCACGAGCTGGTTTAAATATGCATAAATACGGTTGCATGTTTCCATATGACAGATATTCAAGGCTAAAGGGTCTCATAAACAGTTCTATTTCTGACACATGACAAGCAAAATAGTGCGTTCATCGTACATAGAAAAGGCTTAACTTTAGGTGTTCAGTCCTTCTTAAAATAACCAAATTAGCACTCGAACTATTTGGTCGCCAATATGTCAACAATTAAGCTTGAGAGACATTACAAATGCCATTGTCTATATTAGGACTGTGGTGCCCGTGGTAGTGCTTCTTTACGTCAATCAGTGCAGAAGTATAAATCAATTGATTTTCTGAATCATTGCAAGGGACAGCACGAGTTTGTTCACCTCCAGGAGCTCTGGTACACATTCGCCAATGTTCAAAGAGTCCGTTTTCAAATATGCCACTGATTGATCCGTCGGACAATGATCAGCTTTTAATTTGTTCATTGATATCACATTGTTTTAACCTTGTCAACAGTATTTAGCCCTATAAACTATACCTGTCATGAATGTTGCGATTGCTGTTCAGATGAATTCATAATCACATACACAAATGGTTGTGACGGTTTTGCACGAATTGATGATTGTATATACATGTATTGCTGTGTGCGGGAATGTGTGTATTTTATACTTTGGGTATTAAATTGCCTGAATTTTGTTCTATTTTGTTGTACTATTTTGTTGGTGTGGTTCAAGTGTTTATCCGTGTCTGCATGATATTGCATTTAGAGTTCCTTTTTTGAAAACCTATATTTTAAAAGAAGGTCTATATCAAAATATAGTTGTCCCTCAAGATCGTACATATAATGGCGAAGTAATTAAATGTTGTATTAATGTATTTCATTTAATGATGAATACATAGTTAAGGTACAAGTTGCTGGAACCTTCTGGTAACAACTTACAAGTAGTAATCAATGCCCCATAAATACTTTTTGGAGACTTGATTATTCATTTCTTTAAGTTCACAATTTCCGATACCGATTCTTATAGATTGGGAAAGCGTTCATATGTGACAACATGAGGTTGAACATTGACGGTATTGGGTTTTAAAGCTATATCCTATTGATGTATATGTCAATTAAAGTGTATATGTACTTACAATGTGAATTGAATCTTTACGCAGTGAATTCAGGAGAGCACTTCCTTTATTACACTGTTACTTTACTTTACGTTTGCATTATAGCTACCTCCTTCCTAAAAATAGAAGTTGTTTCTACATTCTGCAAATTACTATTGATCAAAATGTAGTTCATATAGAAAACTAATTTTAGAAAACAAAACAGCCAATAATTTAAACCAAATCACCATCAAATCTCTTGGTAATGACGTAATTGTATGGAAATGCAAGGGAAGGGCAATAGGCCGTTGTGGCCGGTTAAATGTATGCTAGACTTCAGAACACACTATTATTTAAGATAAGGTTAATATCAAAATTCTCATTATAAGTATTAGAAAATATGGCCACAGTAAATACCAGATGGGGCACTTTGGTCAACCATCACATTTCGGTGTCTGGAAATCCTCCAATCCAATGAACTGTGATACCGTCATCAACAAGCACTCACCACTGCCACGTTGATTTATTAACAACGGCAACCAAGTTTCTTCTAACTCGAGCATCCATCACCCTGAACAGCATGTTTCATTTGCTTTTACACATCACAACTTCTCCGCCTGTCAATCTTCACACATACCCATAAATATATCGATGGGCAACATATTGAAATCAGGCTCTCACAAGTAGTCTACGGACATTTATATTGATGTATGGCATCCGTTTATGTTTCCAGTAAAGCGTGGGTTAACAAGATGTAACTTCCACAATGACATTGAGAGAGATGCATCTCCGATCGCCTTGTGATGTTGATTAAAAGCTGACATCTGAATGAAGATCGTTTGAGACTTGACAGGGTGTGGATGCGAGCCTATTTGTCAAATACTTGACACACACTGAAGTCAATCAAACATGTCACACTTTCACATATACTTTCCTTGGTCTCGGTAGGATGATGATTATGTCATGGTCCGAGAGTTTACTTTAACCTGTTGGAGAAATTACAAGTCTGCGCTGACAATTGAAGCCCTATAATGGCACAAATGAGAACATGGGCATGTGCACATGTGTGATGTTTGCTATGAGACTTTTATAGATAATTCACCTCTTAATCGCGTGCATCAGATCGCCTAGCGAATGTTTATCGAGACACCGTTTACCGTTTCACGCCATTATCGTTCACCCGTGTAAATTGCCAGATTGCTAATACTATATACATTGTCACTGATATTACTGTAAATATCGTCAACAGAGAGAGAGATGGGGTGGGGATGGGGAGGTGTCACACATGATCTAAATATATCAACACATTACCAAGGCTTAGTTGTGTAATGTGTTAGTGGAAGATTCCCACACAACTGGCACAATTTAGCACGCAACCTTCACCCAAATTACACCTAAGCCTGTACGTCTACATCAGACAATTTAGTTTGGCCGCGGTAAGTCCTATCATCTATTTTTGAGAAGGATATTGTGACAAAGCAGAAATTGGGGTATCTGTGTAAATCTTTTGCTGCTCGTTAAGATCAACAGCAGAAGCCATACAAGAATATAATTGGTTAAGCTACAATCTGATAATTGAACCTGTCGGATCCTCTGGAAGCCTACATTTACAGTTATAAATTTGCAATCGGATATTTGCAGTTAGAAACAGGATTAGGTTTTGTTCACTTGAAGACAATGAATTTATCTTCTTCAAATTGAACTAATACAATAATGCTTAGTATCGTCCTTGACATTAAAAACAGGGTTCTTTCTACGACTACGCTTAGGTCTGCTTCTAGGGTAGGTTCCTTTGGACCATGAATTACATCTCAAATTGTCTGTTGTACGATAAAAGCGATTTTTCATACCAAAAGACCATTAAAGGCTGCTGAATAATGGTCAGTGTTTTTCATTCAGTATTACGTAATTTTGTCTTCAATGGCACAACGAAATTATTGAGTTTGCGATAACGCTGTTGTGCGTTATTATTTAATTCATTGTAATCGAGGATTATCGATTATTCTCAAAATAACAAGAGCCTAATTGTTGGGAACACAGCGTGTGGTTTTTGTTGTATTTTTTGTGCTGCTCGTTAAGATCAGTAACAGAAACCGTACAAGAATCAAACTACATCCGATGGTTAAACTTCAATATGGTAGCTTGACCTGTTGGATCCTCTGGAAACCAATATTTACAGTCGTAAATTTGCAGTTAGAAACAGAAGTAGGTTTTGTTCAGTTTTAGACAATGGATTTATCTTCTAAACTGAACAAATACAAAAATGCTTAGTAACGTCCTACGGCAAATAGTTTTCTTTTTCTGTGAGTTCATGTCTGGTTCATTTGGACCATGAAATGCATCTCTAGTTGTCCGTTGTTCGATATACGCGATTTATCACATTAAAATACAATTATGGCCGCTGAATATTCAAAGCAAGATCATTGTTGATGCTGCTTAAACACTCCAGCTTTGTACGGCAATGTTTATGGAAATAATGGCGGGCAACCATGTACAAAGCCTACATGTGAGGTTCAGAGTTTGTCTTTCCATGAATTTTGTCAACTCCTTCCACGTTGTGGAGTTTTGGCAAATCAGTGAGTTTACAGGGTGACGCTATACAGCGTTACCTAAGCTGCAAATCATTTATTGAAGCCCGACAAATTTAAATGGAGCAAATGCATTTACCGAGGTGTCCTCTCCCACGTACTGATATAGAACATGTCAAGTCAGGCTGACATTCCCTGTTCTCGTTGAAAGCGTACATTTGGAACGAATCTTGCACATAAAACATTTTAATTACGAGGGGTTATACTTTATGAATAGTGCTCACATGGAAAGTAATCGCTAGTACAGAAACAAATCCGTCTCCCACAGTCACCCATTATATGGAAAACTATGAGCGAGGTAGGTACATAATTACGAAGGAAAATGAAGCGTTGCTGAGTGTGATTGCTTCACCACTGGAAGGTTTTGTGTGCGGGAAGCACTGCAGATAATCTAATCATCTGAAACTACATTAGTCGACCAAAATAAATGACGCACAAATGTATCTGAACCGCAAAACTGATTTCTTTGAAAAGACGATAAGAACGCGTCGACTGGTGTGTCCGTTATGATCTCCTAAAGATTCAGCATCTCTGAAAGAACAAATCTAAACTGCAGCAACTACATATCTTATGTCAGTTTATGAATGTATATTGGAAACGTAGGGAATAAGTGTTTTCATAGAACAGTCGTAAAAGTACGTTATCCTCTCGCATTTACATTGTATCACAGATAACAAAGTTATCCAAGGTCAACGTCATAGTATGTTATTGTAAATTAATCACCTCTATAGACCTTGGTAAATTTGTAAGGTGTTACAGTGCAAAACTGGAAATAAACCCATAACTAGTACTGTCTGAAACATGTTGCCTTTGTCAGAGGGTTCGTAAGTCTGTGCATGCAGTAAGATCCAGCTTTGGTTCCATTTTGGGACTTACATATCCTTATTTTACCCTTTTATTTTATTCTTTTAATGTTAAAAGGTCCAATAATAGGTGCCATGTTTCCAATCCGAAGTCACTTTTAAGTGTCGATTCAGGCCTCTTGGAAAAAATATTGGTTCTGTATTCTACCAAAAGTGAATTATTTTATTTAAATCACATTGAAGTGTGTTTTTCTTTTATGTTTCTTTATTGATAAGTATGAACTTGTCCCGTTTACACGTTGTATTTCCTTTGAATGCCTTTATATAAAAAAGTAAAAAGACAAACTCTTATCCATAATAATAAGAAATCTCTGAATATTCTTTTCAGTCCTACAAGTGAAGAACTGGTAACAAAGACTCCTGGTACATGAAGGTTTGCGATGTGTTGTGTGTTTGTCGGTCATGGGGAAGCTCTTTAAATCGTTCTGGAAGACCGTTTGTTTCCTGGGGACCTCATGTGGTTGTTTTTCAGAAGCCGGTTTCCTTAAACGTGTCAAATTGTCGACTTCTTCTCGGTGCTGATTTCTGGTTTTAGCTGAAAGGTGAGAGATGTCCCTTACCAAGTAGGTAGATATATGTTAAAATCGGAAATTGAATATGACCAACAGTGTTGTTAGTGTCTGTTGGTTTTAATGTCGGTTCTGACACCTTGAATACAAAGTGAGGATCATATCTGCAAAGTCTTGCAAACATCATTAATAACAGATGAACTGGACATGTTTTCTTTATATTTAGTTTTTGTTTGTGCGTTGTTTAACTCAACATTCAACAATTTTCCAGCCATATAACGGTAGTTGTAAGTTGTAATAACGAGTCAGTACAGTAACTGACATTATGAGCATCGATGTGTTCAGTTGGGATACGATAATATACGGTGAGCAATCCTGACCACCAGCCCACGTGAATCGTCGTTTATGAAAACTTATTTTTAACAAAACCTTCAAGAGAAATTTACAATACAAATATGTCAGCTTTTGAAGTCACCTGCTTGTTTTCTCATTTTCAAAATAGATAACTGTTTCTGAAACCCAGAACATTATACTCCTGCAAATATTTCAATCTTAATCCCCAATTCTATTAAGCGATGAAGCCACAATTATTATACGAACTAGATGCTTGGCATTTCAGGAAGGAGTCGACAGATTCAGGATATATGAATTTAAATATGTCTAACGATGTTGCCATTGTCACCCCATATCAAGAAAACATCTCTCGATCCTCAAACGTTGAAAAACTACCGGCCGGTCTCCAACCTGCCCTTTCTTTCCAAAATCCTAGAAAAGGCTGTCAAAACTAGGGTCCTGGACTATCTCAATGCACCCAGCCACTTTGACAAGTTCCAGTCGGCTTATAGATGAGCACACAGTACTGAATCTGCCTTGAACCGAGTCACCGTGGATAATGGTGACTTGGCAATGCTGGTACTTCTCGATTCGATGTCAACAAGCTGATGTTGAAAACAAAACAGAGGCTATGATGGACAGTCCTCCAGTTCGCCTTTGGAAGTTTGGACATAACCACATAACAGTTGATGGATCTGACATTTCCTTCTCATCCTGTATGAAAAATCAGGGAGTTTATTTCAACACCTCACTTTGCATGGAACAACAAGTGGCAGCCAAAGTCAGGATATGCTACTTTTACATGAGAAACATCGGCAGCATCCGCAACCTTCTCAGTGATTCATCTGCAGCAGCACTAATGAGATCTTTCGTCCTCTCCAGACTCGACTACTGCAATAGTCTTCTTGCAGGAGCATCTTCAGAGCAGATACATCGCCTACAGAGGATCTAGTGAGTGAGTTAAAATCTAACGTCACCTCGGCAATATTTCAGCCATATACCATGGTGTAACGTTTTTCGGGGTAATAACGCAAAAGATGATCATGTAAATTATTGCGTATCAGTAGATTATCAAAACTGTAATTCCGTAATTAAATATCACCTTTTATAAATTTATTGTCAGAATGTTCTGTCGTCCGCTGGTTTCCAATGCAGCACACATTTTGTCTCTGTCCGCCAGCGCGAGCGGGAGAAGTGACGTACTATGCTCTCGGGTTATGTTACAGCGCGGGGTCACGACCTTGTATGAAAGCCCAGGTGATGCATTCTTCTCCCAAGAAGTCAACAAATACAACGTGGCATTTTAATAAAAAGTTAAGCAAACTGGTCATGTTTTGAGTGGGTTTTTTGGGTGAAAATTGTTAATTTTTTTATCTTCAATTACAGCTTTAAATGAGTTGGTAAGATCGTTTTGACTGTAGCGCCTGTATTGCCGAGACGAATTCTACAACACGGGGAAACAAATATGTAAGAGATGACCAATTCGGTCTTCCATAGTGTTTTTTATTGCGTCGCAACATTCCATTAGAGTCACGTGATGTTTATGCTTGGTTTTTCACTCTAGCAGACGATTGTCCGCTTGACAACTTACGAGCTTTATTTCAAAAGTTATGATCACATTTATGAAGGTTCTGAAAGTGCATTACGTTCTAGGGTAGAATTTTAGTACTTTGATAGAAATTTAGGTCACAGCTTACGTGAAAGCTGGATATTTCAATCATTTTGTGTCCCGGTTGCCACGGGGGCTTCTGCACTGGAGACGGTGTTTACAGGTGGCGCTGTCATCTCACTGTACGCGAGAAATTACGGGAAATAGACATACACCGAAAACATGGTTCCCCCGAAAACATGGTACGGCACGGTAGTGACGAGAAATGTTTTACATAAACAATAAATTTAGGTTGCTAAATAATAAGTCATCAAAGGACTGTAAAATAACTAGAGTATCACAGATGGAGTCTAAAACTAGCATTACATGTAAAACTATTTTATTTATGAAGACAATACAATATAAAAACAAGCTATAAGTCGCCAACAACTGAAGGTAGATCACCATACTAGGGACCATGGGGACTTACAGTGCTTTTGCTACCTGCATGAACCCAAGTTGGATTTACACCATCCCTTCAGCCGCTGGCGATTGTTGGAAATTTTAGCCGACAGTTAAAATAACAAAAATACTACGTTTTAAAAAATCTGATAAGTCTAAATTTAACTTTGAAGGTTTTGGGACTTACGTACCCTCTCAAGAGGACAATAATTTTACAATACTTCAACCCCCTTTGAGGGTACAGCCACTAGCAATCTAAGTTACCAATCTAAACTATCAATCATAAAATACATCTATTTACACAACATCTTAATCAAAATTCATCAATTAAATCAATTTCTTTTAAAAAAACAATAATTAAATGAAAATTAACAGTGGTAATACAGAGGATCTAGAATACAACTGCCAGGATTGTAACCAGGTCACCAAAGCACTGCCACATCAAACCGATTCTTAAGTCCCTGCACTGGCTCCCAGTCAAGAAGAGAATCCAGTTCAAAGTCCTGACACTTACCTACCAATGTGTCAACGGAATAGCGCCAAGATTTGTGAATTGGTCAGCGAGTACCAGCCAGCCAGACGACTCAGATCATGTTCGCAACACAATCTTGTCATTCCACGGACAAAATTGAACTAAAGACTTTACCATCAGTGACCCATTTCATACGTCAGCTCAAGACGTTCTTATTCAACTAGCACTTTGTGTTCCACCTGTGCTTCTCTGACATGTACTTTCCGAGCATATATGTGTATGGAATTAAGCGCTATATAAGCAACCTTATTAGTATAGCTTGTTTGAGTGGCAACCTTATTATTATAGGTCTTAAGAAAGACAGAGTATAAAGAATCACCTGCACCTGCGTCACCTATCCTGTCATCAGCTGATCTCAATGTGAAAAAGTCGTCAAAACCTAACTGGTATCATGTATCGTTATATCCTATGAAGCCTATTAGGGCCACAGTTCGAAACATTAATATGCTATACTTTCGTCTATTTAGGTGATACTTTCATCCAGGTAAATATACTTTCATCTACGTAGACATGTGCCTTATCATGGCAGCATGGTTTCATTGTTTAATTTTGTATTTTTCTATATATATTTACGTAAATGAAAGTATTGTAAAAGTTTCGAAGTTATAATACAAAATGTTTTAATTGCAAACAGCCTTTGTAGGGTTTTCTGTTCGATTATGTTCTGATTCTTGTTCCTTGAACCTGTATAACGGTAAGTAACCTTCTGCAATATGCAAAAATTGCACGTTCCAGTTATCAAATAACAGTTCACGACATTTGTATGTGGTTACTTCATACGTTTTTGTAAAATACCTGTCAATATGAAGGTATATATATACATATATGAAACTATATCAGTATAGTATACATTTTCCTTCTATTTTAATATTTGCCATAAACAAAATTTCAAGTATAAGTCCCTAAGTTGTACGGGAAAATACCAGTATGGAATCAGACTATTCGTGTTTCTGTTGTTGTTGTTTTTAATCCTTTAAACTGGAAACAATGCATTCGACGCAGCATTTCAATATTTCCCTATAGGATTCCAATCAGCTTCTTCAACGTCTAACTCGATTGTAGTTACATATCCCTTTGGAATCTTGAGTGACAAATTAACAAAAAGATACAAATACCTCATTTTCAAATATCCCTTTTCCTTGGCTTTCTCTCACCACCTGAATCCTTATTAATCGATTGGGACAGGGGAGTGACAAGTAAATGGAAGAGAAAATGATATAACCTATCAAATGTCATGTAACATCATTAAGAAGGAATCGTTACCCAGTTAGATCCTGACGCTGGGCAAGGCCACTTATGGGGAGGATGGTTGTTGATCAACCTGCCCAAGTGAAAACTTCAGGAAGAGACGTCAGCAACGTAGTCAATACATATCTTTTGGGGGCAGTTTAGAACAGACGTACTGCTAGTGTCATAGAGATAGAGGATAGATAAAATGTACCATAGCTCTTAATGTAAGAAGGGCTGATAGTTGTCACGCAAAACGTGGCGTTTATCCATCTTCTAAAGTCAATAATACATGTTGGATGCTGATCTTATTCGGTCCAGTAATCCAGAAAAGCAAGCCTTTCACAACCCTGGCGTTCAGCTGATGCAGAAAATGCCAACTTGCAACGTCATATAAAGTCCTTACAGCTGCATATGATTGGGACGACCATAATTTATAGAAGATGAAAATGACAGAATGGCACACAATCGGATTATCCCTATTGACTAAGGACTTGCATGTCTATCACACACATTTGTTGAAATAGATCAATAAGAACGAGGGAAGATCATTTTCAGCAAGAGTGTGCAAGTATTTGTGGTGTGTGGTCTTATGCATAGACCGCAGGTCACAAATCAGGTGAAGTTAAGCAACGTTGGTCACGGAGAGTCCTTTGATGGGTGACTGTGTTTGGCAGCTTGACTCCTTTTAGGACTTCTGTCCTGCCCCACAACGACACGCCCATGATGTCACACCTTAGGCAAGCGCGTTTTTTCAAAAATGCCTCTGTTCACCCAGCAGTAATTGGATACCTGGTGGTCATACCTTCCTGCGCCTCACAGACAGCTTGAGTTATCGGGGGTAATAATATAATTTATCCAATTAAGGGATAAATTCTCTTATCGACTTTGAGCTGCTAAATCTTTGATCTGTATGATTAAGGGGAGATAATTCTTTTAGCTCTAGGTAATCAGTAGAAACTCGCGGCAGGACGTTACCGTCTTGTCTGCGTAATGGGCAAGGGCAGGTAACTCTGAAATTCTTTCACTAAGCACATGGTGCCAGCAGGATTGTTAGCACGAGAGGCAGTGAAATATCAACAAGGCAAAAATATTGCTATCATCGGCTCATGCCGGGTAGAGGAGAGACACCGGGGCGAGTGCTCCCAACGAGGAATATCAGAACAAAGAAAGCGGGCGTGAAAAGGCGGCGGATCGAGCAGTGAGACTCAGAGCCAGCAGCGAATGAACCTCAAGGGACAAGTACCAGTATCGATACAATGGCGATGCACAAGAAGGGTGTAAAGGTAAGGTGAAATCTAAGGAGAAAAAGGCAGACAATATCGATGAAAGGGCAAAAAACGAAGCGAGCGGGAATTCAAATGCTTGTAATCGTAATTGCAATTGTACTCGAACGGCCACGGCGGTACCCCACGTGGTAAGTTCACCTTCACCGTCTGAAGGTCAAGTGAGCAATATGCAGGCAGCACCCTCGGTGGTTCCCCACGGGGTAAGTAGGTCAAATGTAATCTCAGTAGATGTCAGTAGGAGTCCAAATGAGATGAATGCAGATTTGTTTCGCAATGACATAGATTTACAAGTTGAGTTTAATCAAATTGCAGATGTTAGTGCCACTCCCATCATGCCAAGCGTATCTATCCAGAGCCAAGAGTCACTCGGTTCACTGATTCCTCAAGGGGTTAGGGATAAAATTCACAATGGGGAGTTTGTGGATATTGCTGAGAAATGACATTCCAGATTGGGATGATACACTGGTGGGGTTTCCTATAAATGCTAGTTGGGCTATTGAACTGGTTAAGAAAAGGCCTATCAACAAGATTGAAACAATCGAGCAATGGACTAACGCATTCTTGATATTTGCAAGTAGGATCTCCTGAAATACATAAGCAATGTGAGGTTAGCCTCACGTTGGGCGAGAGGATTAGGATGCGAACCTATGATCTGCAGTTTCGGGTTAAAATAGCTCGTTTTCCCAACACATCTTGGGGTGGCTAAAAAAGAGGCTGGGGAGTTTAGGCTTATACACTATATTTCTTATGGGAATTCAGTAAATGAGTTCATAAGTGATGAGTCAGCATCAGTCAGTTACTTACACCAAGTTTGATGATGCAGTGTTTATGTTACAGGAGTTAGGTCGAGGTGCCCTGATTGCCAAGGCTGACATCAAAAGTGCATTTAGATTAATTCCTGTTCAACAACAGGATTTTGAGTTACTGGGGATTTCCTTTGAAGGCAGTTTCTATGTGCACATGTGTCTACTAATGGGCTGTAGGATAAGCTGGGCTATTTTTGAAAGATTTGCTAGATTGAATGGGCAACAACTACAAGACTTGATAGAGGGCAGCTATTGCATTATCTAGGTGAGCTTCTGTTTGGAGGCAAGGCTGGCACCGGTGACTGTAACAAAGCTTTGAATATGTTGCTCTCTGTCTGTGGTGAGCTAGGTGTCCCTATAGCAAGTGGAAAAAGAGTCAGACTTTGCACCCAGTTAACATTCTTGGTAATAGAATTAGACACAGTACAACAAGTGTCATGGTTACCTCAAGATAAGATTAGGGCTTGTGTTAAACTTCTTTGTGAGTTTCGGCAACGACGGAAAGTACAGCTCAAGGACATGCAGTCGCTGATTGGAGTGCTGAACTTCATTTGTCGTGTGATACCAATGGGTAGACCATTTTCACGGACGCTGGTCGATGCTACCAGAGGTATATCCAAACCTACACATAGGATCCGGATTACAAGAGCCATAAAGGAGAACCTGACAACTTGGCTGTTGTTTCTTAGACATCACAACGGGATAACATTGTTTGCCAACAGGCTATGGAATGACAACACTAGAATTCAGATGTACACAGACAGTGCAGGTGGTATGGGACGAGGGTTTGGCTTGTAATTCAGAGGTAGGTGGGCCGCTGGGAAATGGCCTGTAGAGTGGCACAGAAATGGTTACACAAAAGACATCACCTTGTTGGAATTTTTTCCCATCTGGGTTGGATTTGTGTAAGCACTCTTGTCTTACGATGATGGTGGCCCTCGGAGCCTGAGTGATGCACACTGGGTCTTGGCCTAGAGAAATGGGTGTCTATGTGGTGGCCCTAGCACTCATATGCCCTCATTGTCATTGGCGGAGGAGAGCTTGTGGCTCTAGTGTAATAAAAGCGGGTCGTAAGACGATAATGTCCATCATGTTGCATGCGTGGAGTTCAGCGCTATGTAAGTGACCATTTATTTACTTACTTAAGCCAACATGGTACCATTCCAACAGGAAAATGGGGTCGTGCGAAGAAGGCTGACTTGCAGTTTCCCTTGATATATACATCATGTAAATAGTCAAAAAATCCCTTGACAAATTTGAATACAAACTGATATGCACAGGTTAACTGACACTGGATTGGTAAAAATGTCCAAATGTCTTTATGACTTTCAGTTTAAGGCCATAGTTATGGGTGAATATGTGTTATGACAATCCTTAAAGTATATCAAAATTGCACATAACATATTTCATTTGGCAAAACACCAATTCTGATATAATGTTCCATGTATCATGCTCGCCTGCTTAAAGGTTTAAAAAAGGAACAAATCGGCCCAGGTACATTTAACGTACTTGAGTATATCAAATTGAGATTTGTCCTTTCAAAGTAGCAGGACCCCTAAAAACCAGAACCAAGTAAACCTAGAATGCATTTTGACAATTCAAAATAGGTTCATTTAATTATCCCTTCCAATCTAAATGCAAGATGCATAGAAGTGAATTGAATGGTGCATTGGTGACCTTTCAGAAATCTCTGATGGTCAATTATTTTTCGTTCATCATTTTATTGTGTACTAAACATTCGTCTACATTCACATATTATTGCATATTCAGGACCACTCCCAACGTTTAGTTAGCTGCAGATACTTAAATGTAATTAACATATCCTATTGCAGCATTTGCATATTGTTGCATAGTAACATACACAAAGATGGTTTGGTAGCTATGGAGACCTAATTGTGACATATCCTATTGCTATCATGTATACTCATCCCTAACCCAAATTAATGTACTGCAGCAATCAGTTGGAGACATATATATCCGGCTAATTTGTTTGAGGATACTTCATAGAAACTCCATCTGTTCTTGTCGTCACTATGTCTTCATAAGGAGTCCCTGCTCCCAGTAATAACCACATAAGGGTTCTGGCAGGTCTGGAACAGATGCCACATAGGACAAAAGGCTGACGATGTGTAGGCTGTGCGATTGTGACTCAAGTGCCTTCACGCACTCTTATCTGTAATGAGGAACTGTTACATCTGATTATTATATTAGTTTGCCGCACGCACAGCTTCGTATGGATTCCTTTTATGTTTATCCTTTAAATCCTGGAGTTAATATAACTCCAGTATTCTATTTCTTCTCGGCCCAGATGTACTCATCATTTGTGATCGATTGTGTGTTTCATGGTTCCATGGTCATATTTCAGCCCATTTCTAAATTCTTCATGCATAACATATATAATGGCAATGGTTGATTTCAAGCATATTCGCTTCTTGGTAAAACCATACAAAGAATATCATGGTTTTTTCTGTTTTTAAATATCAGTTTCGATAAACAGGTGGCGATTGTTATGCTTGATATTATGCTTTAAAACATTATTGTTAGTTATTCGAAATTGAGGCATCTATAAAGAAAGTAATAATCACAGCATTACATCCTAGAAGTTATAATAATGGAAACTGAAATCAATATAGCAACCCTGACATCAGAAGAATATTATTCAAACGGACACGACACAACTGCTGTACCTAAAGGGATGCACACAAGGTGACACTTACTTCACTTATGATGAATAGATGTAGTACATGTCGTTTCAAACTACAGTCAGCAATGTAGACCATCAGCAGAGTAGATTCCTTCCTGAATGATTCGAAATTTATCTGTTGTAATGTTTAGGCATAACTGAAAATACGCCTTTGCTTAAAGTATACAATCACTAAATGAAAATATGTACACAATCATACTGGTCGGCTTCTTTTTAATGCATTTTTGGGTGGTAACTGTTAAAAGCGCCTGGTGTATTAATTCGTTTGGTTCTCGCGGTTAATATTTATAGTATCGTTATACAGCGCTGAACACATTTGTCTTCATTTATACGATGTTGAATAAGGGTGATTATATCTCCTTTGTGTACTCATCACTGGTGTACTCATCACCTGGTGTACTCATCACCTGATGATTGAAGGCCATTATCAGTTCGATATTTCTTTCTTCCATGTGCTTATAATATGAAGCAGATTTCATCATAAACGCAAAAGACTGTAAACTTTTAAATTGAATTTTACTACCAAAACAAACTGATTTCAATTTTTCTTTTCATTTTTCTGCGGTTCGAAATGTGAGGAGGCGAGGGGTTCACTTGTCAAGCAAGCCGTATCCTACAGCCGTATCTCTGTTATAAGGCCAATTACCCCAATTTATGTCGTCATCGTTCGATTCAGTAATAACAAATCGTTGGCCTATAGAATCCACTCTGATGAATACAATGTTAATGTATCATAATTTCTAAGTTACAGTCACTAAGAAAACAGCCTTCAGAAAACGTCAATCGATTACATGATAGAGGTTGTAATGATACGTAATTTAAACAAATTATAACCCCTCAACACTACTACAATATTCTAAAATCATGTTGCAAACACAGACCAGCAGATCTCGATATCGACTTGAGAACCTCATGGAATACACATTCTGTAATCCAAAATGACAAATACTTTTCTTATAGTCCTGAGACCAACCTTACATTACAGCCAGGTGCTGCTTATATAAGTCATGCAAAGCGTAGGTTTTATACACAATCGCTTCAATTGCAAACATATTGTTAATCGACATTAATGTTATGTTCTTAAATGGATAACATTCACACACAACTGCAATATCACATTTGCTTCTGATAGAACCCTATAGATGCCTAGGTGAAAGTTTCTTACTTTTCTCCTTGTTGAGATTTTGCAAATGGTCGTCAGACTTAGAGCGACTCATTTTCTAATTCATTTCCAAATCCTTCTTCAAGTAAGTGAGTGAGTGAGTTAGGTTTTACGCCGCCCTGAGCAAACTGCCAGCTATATGGCGGCGGTCTATAATAATCGAAACTGGACCAGACAATCCAGTGATCAACAGTATAAGCATCGATCTACGCAATTCGGATACGATGACATGTGTCAACCAAATCAGCGAGCCTGACCATCCTTCTTCAAATCGCATTCTTTGGTATTCCAACTGATTGGGATAACAAAGATTCCACCTGTGATTTATCACATATACTTTCTGAGTAAGACGTTTTATTGCAGGCCGAGAAAATGAAAGCTGAATTGTCAATACCTAGCTCGCCATTCATACATCGTAAAAGCTTGTTCTATCGAGATGTATGTCCAGTAACATTCCAATGGTGCGAACCAGCAATGAGACCCCAATGAAAAATCTCTCAATCCTTTGGACATTTAGGCTATCACACTGCAAGATGTTCTTTCATTGCCGGAAAGAGCCTCTGATCGGATTGCTTCGATCCGAAGGCGATCGGTTCGTATCATCCTGTGCAAGATTTACACTCGTGCGGATCGCCAACAGGCGGAAAGGCTGTGGCAAACCCTGAGTAGTGCTTGTATTAGCAGCTGTACAGACCACATTTATACGGCCCTGTTTTATTGTTTCAGAGGGAGTTTAGGTAACACCGGCAAAGAGGGCACGTTTACGCTCGAACCTTAATGGGACGGGAACCAATTACATTCATTAGATAGCAGCATCGATGTGTATTTATAGGTGCATGCAAAACGGAATATTCTTGCAAATTTCAGATAATCCGATTAGGGGAGTCAATTGATTATCTTCAATGTGTTAATGCAAGCGTCTGTGCGTCTTGGAACTTCATTTACTATAACTATGGAGGCTTGTGACCATTTGTATGGCATTTATCAGGTACACTTGCTGTACTATCAAAATATATCTCTGAGGCAGCCTGTAATGTGGAATTGTTTCACATGTCGTACATCTTCTTGAGCCCTGTATTCTGTAGTCTTGGGCAAGATATGTCTCCGTTCATACATCATATGAACCGATGCCATATAAAGAATATGAAACAATTGCATATTCAACCATCATATATATGTTTGGTGTGAACAAATATCATTTTCAATACGTTTGGGGGGACAATGCATCGCATCCAGAAAATGATGCTTCGTGCTCAATAACAGTTACAAAACAAAACCGCAAAAATATGGAAACAAAATTCCTTCTTGATGAAGTTGCTTTCATTACGCCACTCAAACCTGTTTCATGAGCAGTGGTTATGTTGACCGCACAGGGTGCAATATATGACCTGCCAATGTCGCAACTTACAAAAACTAGAAATTCGCCAAACGGTTGATGCTTGATTGCCCTTCAACTGACCTATTAATTCAAATTCGCTCTGTTTCCTAATTCTTCATATTAACCTGTTTAGTTAGACTTCTGGCATAAAACGGCAACGCACCTTGTGCAGATATATGTTAAATGTCACATCCATCGGATTCTACACACCAAAAGGAGGAAAACCCTTCAGGTAACGTTTGAGGTATCAACCCATTAACAATTACATACTTTTAATGGGTGTCTCTTTCATGCTGCGTTTACGCCCACTAAGACACTTATCCCTATACATACAGCGGTCTCTTACAATGACACCATGCTGTTTTCTTCAATGCAACATATTTTCTCCCTGCATGGTGTCTGTTGTCTGGTGCATGTCCTCCCCGTAGGACGTCAACTTCGTACCTACTGAAACCGTTGAGCAGGTCATCGAGTCTGTACAGAGATATATTAACTGTCAAATCTCATTGTACAACGCATACGTGCCCGGCTTGTTGGGATCGCAATGGCTTTATCTTACAATCTCGTCATCCTTAACTACTCTATGATACTGTCATCAACTGTCACATTAATTTATCGGTAACAACCCACCATCTCCATATCGGACTCACCATTTACAGCATGTTCCACTTTGGCAATATTTCAGCCATATCGTGACAAGAACAGTTAATACTATAGAATTCATAAAAATCCGTCAGCAAAGGACAGTAAAACAACTAGTATATCACAGTAAGACATTTAGCATGTAACTTAAAATTAGATACTATGTAGGAGATTACAACATAAAAATGGGCTGTATACCGAAGGTAGATCACCATACCAGGGACCATGGGGACTTACAGTACCTTTGCTACACACCATTTACAGCATGTTCCATTTATGTCCATGCCATACACCTCAACCAGCTGTCAATCTCTACACAAGCATTAGTGGGTAGCATATTGCAATCATGCACTCCAAAAGCATTGACGATATTATCATATTGATGAGATATCATTCCTTGATGTCTTAAGTAAAGGTCGGGTTAACAAAAAGAAAGCTTCTCCGGGAGAAACATGAGAGGATGTTTCTCTGCATTTCTCTATGATGTTTATGGTAGCTGACATCTGAATGAAAATCGTTGAAGACCTCACAGAGATGAAATAAGAGAAAAACTGCACTCGATAAGACCTGTTGACACCATCAAATATCCCCTTGGTGCTGCAGGAGAGACTACAGAATATTGGTTTAAACAGTAACTATATGTATACTTCTACCTGGTTTGAGTCCTCCTGAGAGGGTACGTAAGTCCCAAAACTTTCAAAGTAAAATATAAATGTACCGCATGTTAAACGTCGTATTTTGTTATTCTTACTGTTGGCTAAACTTTCCTACAATCGCCTTCGGCTGAAGGGATGGTGTAAATCCAGCTAGGGTCCATGCAGGTAGCAAAAGTAATGTAAGTCTCCATGGTTCCTAGTATTGTGATCTACCTTCAGTTGTTGGCGATCTATTGCCCGTGTTTTATACTGTATTGTATTCTTTAATTGGAATGTTTTAGCCTTGTTCGCTAGTTTTATATTCATATCTGTGATTCTCTAGCATTTTTACTGTCCATCATCGACAGGTTTTAATCTTTCAAATGTTTACACTTTTTATTGTTTAAATTGTTTTCGTCACGATATGGCTGAGATATTGCCGATGTGACGTTAAATATTACCTCACTTACTCTACCTGGTTTGTGAATTATAAGGTAATACTATTGTATAAAATCAATCAGCTCGAAATAATTACGTATAAATAAATGAGCACATGTTGATGCCCTTTAAACATTTGATGACACTTTGATGCCAATAGACAGACGTAATCCATTGGATCTAATGTATTTAAAGTACTTATATCAATCATAGCACAAGTACAATACAAATACAAGATCGGTCACTTTTGAATGTCAATGACGTGTTTGTCAAAACATCTTTCGCTTCATATTTGTAAAATGACATTAGAGGAAAGTCATTTCCGAATCACTGAGCAACCTATTTCTATTGGCTGAAATCCTACTCTCCAAACACTCGACACTGACTTTCAAATTTAATACAAAGCTGTTAGATATGATACAAACAACAAACCATCATGACAATATCGAAAAGAGATGCAAGAGATATGTGCCACTGGGATGTTTCTGGGATGTGAAACATTACACAAGCATGTGAGTGACACCGGCGTGAGAAAAATATCACAGTTGGTTATGAAAACCACAAGCCATGCTGACAGCTTGAGACCGACGACGAATGAAAGCACGCGAACGCTGTCGAACACGTTGTTCATCCAGTGGACCCCGCAGATGTTCGGGGGCAAGTCCAGCGAACGGGCAAGCGAAGGTAATGTGTTTGACGTTGTGGAGCTGTAGAATTCCCTGGCAAATACATGCAACATGTGGTCTGGCATTGTCATGACGCAACAGTCCACCTTTGAAACGAGCGTGCGTCTCACCCTTTGCTGGCATCACTGCAGACGCACCACGATGTGAGGTCAAAACGTCACGTCGCATAGGTCTTCCAGCGAAAAGTCCCTCAACCGATTACCAACTGTAGTCGGACATTCTATGTAATCTAGGGATTTGTGTCTATGTGGTCGTGGTTGTTGTGGTTCGATTACGGGGATGACGTACCAAGATGCATCGATCTTGATGGCAACTCTTAGACGACCTCAAGTTACAAGGGGGAGGAGTTATTGAGCATCTTGTTGAAGATCAGGCCTACACCTATCTTTGAATGCAAGTTAGAAACAAGCTCCAGAATGCCCAGATTCAAGAGAAACTTCAGGCCGAGTATAAATCTCGCTTAAAGACAAATCTGAAGCTCAGAGCTAAATGCTCGAAACAAGGTCAAAGCCACCAATACTTTTGTTGTGCCAGTCCTTTCCTATTCCTTTGGAGTAGTTGATTGGACAAAACAAGACATCCAGCGTCTTGACCTCCTAATTAGAAGGATCATATCTGATAACAGAGCTCACCACCCTCGTTCCTCTCTCAATCGTTTATATATGCCAATCAATTCGGGAGGTCTGGGTATCATTAATGCGGAGGCTCTTCATGATAGAATTTTATTGTGTACTTTTGCACACATTTATTTATCGGATGATCCTCTGGTGATGCATGTCAAGACTAATGATGAAAGCAAGGAATTCCACAGCTATTTTAGGCGTGCTGGGGTTGTTGGACAGAATTTTAAATTTGAGGTTGATTTTGTTGATGGTGATGTAGTGCTGGACGGAACAGCGATGGGAGTAAACCAGGTGAAGTAATTCACCAAGTCTGCCCAGAGTCGGTCATTTGTGGAGAAGCTTTCTGAGAAACCACTGCATTGTGTGTACATGCAGTGTGTGGAACAGAACAGCAAACCAACCGACTCCTTCGCCTGAATGAAGTCGGCTGGTCTAAAATGTGAAACTGAGGGCTCCGTTTTTGCTGCTGAGAACCAATCACTACCCACTCGCAATCGCCAAAATGTGATTCTTAAAGAAAATATTTGCATGAAAGGTCGATTGTGCAATGAATTTACAGAGACTGTCCAACACCTTGTTAGAGGATGCCCTTCCTTGGCACAAACGGCATGTCTTAAACGTCATGATGGCATGGCTCGTTGCTTTCACTGTTGTATTCGCCATGCCTGTGGCTTTGACTCCGATGACCACCCATGGTACGATACTGAATATGTCCGGGGCGCCTTGGAAAATGGAACATGATGGAAATGGAAAATGATGCTTTCAAACATTTGTGGAACAGGCCCATATACAGCCTGAGAAGAATTCCAGCCAACAAACCTGATCTTGTCCTTTTTGATTAGGTCATTGAATTTTCTGTCCCTTTTGACAGCAGCGTGATTGACAAGATTCAGGAAAAGCATGCTAAATATGCAGACCTTGCCTTTGAAATGTCTCGCTTGCATCCCAAGTACAATGTTGTAAGGCTCCCCATTGTTCTCGGGACCCTTGGTTTGGTACCTCCTGATCTCTTGGCTCAGATCAGGAGAGTACCCGGGTTCTCCACCGGGAGCACAGCCCTTCTGACACTCTGGGTAATGCTGAAGGCTGCAGTTCTGGGGAGCCTTCTGCATTCTCCGGAAAGTTCTTGGTGGGTTCGACTAGGCAGTGTTTCCTGGGAGAAGTCCCATTCGCTGTCTGCGCTGCGTGTAGAGGGGGCTAGGGCCCTGAGCTGATGATGAGCCTTACCAGCCTGACTGTGCCAGGATCACCCTAACCCTCTCTGCATGATTTTTATCTTAGTCTGTAAAACATAATAAGAATTCATTTATATAGCGACTAGTATCCATCTGACTAGTTGCTCACTGGACGCTATAATCAGAATCTAATTATTATCACCCCGGATAATCCAAGCTGCCTGTTAGGCGCTAGAAGGTTATAGTCACATGACTTTATACAACCAGGTACCCATTTTCTGCTGGGTGAACAGAGGCAATTCAAACAAACTCACTTGCCTAAGGTGTGACACATGTATCACATGTGTTTCGCTTTGGGGCAGCACTGTAGTCCTAGAAACTCATTAAGATGATTCTCTCTATACGCTGTGTTTGTTTCTGTTACAATAGTCCGATTGCATCATTTTTACTTATGTCAAGTTTTGTAGAATGTGCGCGAAGAAGAGTTTGTGTACATGTGTAAGTGGGTGCTCATTGCCATTCTCAACTAGTGAGTGAGTGAGTTACAATTTATTATCACATCGGCAATATTTCAGCCATATCGTGACGAGAACAATTAATTGTTATACATAGGAATTTATGGTAAATAATAAAAAAATTGTCAACGAAGGACAGTAAAAAGTGGTGTGTCTCCTATCTACAGGACAGGACCCAGTCTGTATGTGTACAGAACACCATGTCACCTGCTATTATATTGAAGTGTGGAGTACCCCAAGGCTCTGTCCTTGGGCCACTCCTGTTCACCCTTTATACCAAACCAGTCGGCTCTCTCATCAGTGACCAGCATATTTACGCTGACGACACTCAGCTCATGGATAACTTCACCAGTGGCCCCCAGAGTCAGAAGCTGCAGAACACCGCCGCCAGGATTATCACACGCACAAAACTAACAAGTCATATCCAGCCTGCATTGAAGTCCCTCCACTGGTCGAGAATCAGAGAAAGAATAGAGATTAAGATTTTAACTCTAACCTACCTAGCACTAAATGGAACTGTTCCACTCTATCTCCAAGCCCTTGTCTCACCCTACGTCCCACCGAGGAATCTCAGATCTGCCGATCAATCACTTCTTGTTGTGCCTCCATATAAACTGAAAACTTTCGGACATAGATCCTTCAAACCAACTGTGGAGCTCTCTCCCTACAGACATTAAATCTGCTCCGACTCTCTCAATTTTTAAATCTCATCTAAAGACATTCCTTTTATTAAAATAACTCTTCGCTACACAGATATGACTGTCTTGTGTTTGCGCTTAGAGCATGGCCAAGTGTTGTGGAGTCAAGCGCATTACAAATGATCTATATTATTATTCAGCCGTCAGCAATTGAGACAAATCTAGCCATATATTAAAATCACACCTATTCGACGATTAAAAAGGTGGAGAGTTTTAATTCTATTTGAATGTTTGGGACTTACGTACCCTCTCAGGGGGACAACAATTTTACAGTACTTTAACCCCATTTGAGGATACAGCCACTAACAATCCGAGTTACTAATTTAAACTTCCAATTATAAAATATTTATCTATTTACAAATCATTCAACAAATCGATTTCTTTTAAAACCATTCACAACTAATCATGAACGATATATGTCATGATTCATGAAGTAAATCTAGAAAGTCCAGAAGGCATATTGAAATTAAAGCCCGTCATGATAATTTTCAATAGAGTGAACCTCAAACGGAAGAGCTCCACTGTGTTATTAAGAGGGTTGTATCAAACATGTATGTTTCGTCTACTGTGAGGTTATCTTACACTGGAAACAAAACTATTCTTACACTTTTCGTACCGCACTATCATTCTTACAATATGTGAAGGCTATGATGTTACAACGATGTTTATTAGATTCTAAAATGTCTGTCTATGTCACTGGTGATACAACCTCTGCTCAAATCAGGTCCACTGTGTGTCATTCGAATGCAATCGATGCCAATCCAAGGATCACGTACTGAGGCCTAGCTCCATCACAAATCACCCATATTAACATTTGTCTGTTAGTGATAATCGCTTATGGCTCTCGTGGTGTGTCGTGCGATCATCCTATTTTGTCTTTTTCCATAATTGAGGCATTTAGCTGTACATTACAGCCGGAAACCACAGTAGGAGTTTGTCAGTGACAGCCGTAAACCATCAGTGATCATTTACAGAACGGTTCACTCGGTCTGTATAAAACCTCAACATCATCAAACAATATCTACAAAGTACCGTCAGATGTCTGCCATGTTCATGTCATGGACGGTCAACATATAGAAGTGTGTAAATGTATGATATTGTTCTTTGATTTTAAGGTTTTGTTGCTGTTAATTTGTTTGACTAAAGAATGAAAAACTCATTGGTGTGTGATTCATTTCACCGTTGGGGGTTAATGATTATACACCGTTGCTTTTCCATTATACTCTGGATCTGTATTAAGGGGATATAATTCAGGAAATGCATAAATGCAGTCAGCTCAGATTGCACAATTGGGAATTGCCCTCACACCGTTCGCATCAGATCAAACAGTTCAGATTCATGCATCGACAGAAGAGTGTTCTGTTCTGACAGTGAAAAAGCGTCTTGAATAATCTATTGCAAATGTGACGTCTCTATGTTTGGTGGTGTAGTGGAAGACGACTTAGACATGAAGGCAATTCTTATGCGCAATAGTAGGTCAAGGCCTACGAATCCCCCACATCCATCGAGACAGCATCCAACAATGCAGACATCAAAACTGGTGAAAAAGTCAAAACAGAAACATCATTAATATCCAGAGATTAGATTATCCAAATATGATAATCAGCATCAATAACACTATTAATTGTGCTGATCCCTGATAACATATATTGATATTGTATTAAGAGTAAACTGTTTATGTATTGTAACTAAACCAGTAATGAACTAAAGCATTCAAAACATTTAAAGAAATCAAGTGTAATTGTTGAGTGATATTACCCAGTTCACATTGATCACATTAAAGTTGATGACATTTCTCATACGGGACGTTTATAAGTGAAACTATAACTTTGTGTGGCCTGCATATCCTTGATGTCAGAAAGCGAACCAAGTCTGATTATAATAAAATCTTTGGTTACAAAGGATTTCAACCTGTCTGACACCCATTACGGCGGAAACTGCAGTTGTTTGGTGTGATTAAAGAAAGTCCAACATTCATTTTGCACAATACAGATCGCACCCTTAATGGGAATTAAATCACTGACGTTCGTTTGAACAAATATTGTCCACAACAGTCTTCACGTGTCTTTGATAGATATAAGTATCACGAGCTGGTTTAAATACATATGGTTGCATGTTTCCATTTGACAGATATCCAAGGCTAAGGGGTTCTATTTCTGACACGTTACAAGCAAAGACGTGTGTTCCTCGTACATAGAAAGGGCTTAACTTTAAATGTCCGGTCCTTGTTTAAAGAACCAAATTAGCACTCGAACTCTATTTCCACATCACTTGGTTTCCAATATGTCAACTATTAAGCTTGAGAGGCATCACAAATGCCATTGTCTATATTAGGACTGCGGTGCCCGTGTTGCATTGCTGGTAGTGCTTCTTTACGTCAATCAGTGCAGAAGTGTAAATCAATTGATTTTCTGAAACATTGCAAGGGATAGCACATGCAAGAGTATCTTCAACCCCAGGATGTCTGGGGTGGTGTTCAGATATATGCCATCGATTGATCCATTGGACTATCAATATGATCACCGTGTTGTTTCTTCATCGATATCACATTATTTTAACCTCTGTAACAAAAACGTTTTCTAACAATATTTAACCCTATATGCTTTGTTCAACTCATGCTACCTGTCATAAATGTTCCCATTGCTGTTCAGATGAATTCATAATCACATATATATGCACATAGTTGTGAGAATTTTGCACGAATTGATGATTGTATATATTGTTGTGTTTTGGGTACGTATTGCGTGTGGTTCGAGTGTTTATCCGTTTGTGTATGAAATCGCATTTAGAGTTTCTTTTTAAAAACCTATATTTTAAAAGAAGGTCAAGAGACTCAAAATGCTGTTGTCTCTCAAGATCGTACATATGTAAAGGGCGAAAGTAATTAAATATAGTATTAATGTATTTAGTTACCGAGTTAAGGAATGAGTTGCTTGAACCTTCTGATAACATCTTGTAAGTGGTAATAAATACCCTCGAAATACTTTTTGGAACTTTTATTTATCCATGTTCACAATTCACGATACGGATTCTTAAAGAATGTGAAAGCGTTCACGTGTGTCAACGGGAGGCTTAAGATTGGGTTTTAAAGCTATATTCTATTGATGTATAAATCAATTAAAGTGTATCTGTACTTACTATGTGAATTGTATTTTATCAGGAAAGCAACTTCCTTTATTACATTGTTACTTTTCTTTACGTTACTTACGTTTGCATCATAGCGAGTATCAAATGACTTTACCTGAGAAAGGATGTCTGGATGGCCATGATAATTTCTCTAGCGTTCAGTTTCGCCATCCTCCAATGAACTGTGATACCGTTATCAACACGCACTTGCCACTGCGACATTGATTTATGAACAACGGCAACCCGATTTCTTCTCACTCGAACATCCATTACACTGTTCTTCACCCTGAACAGCATGTTTCATTTGCTCTTACACATCACAACTTCTCCGCCTGTCAATCTTCACACATACCCATATCCATCACAAGGGATAACTATATCAAAGTAAACACTATGAAGGATCTTTTTAATAATGTCAGTTCTCATTTAATTATTGCATTTTAAAAAGAATTAGATTTGTTAAGTGATTTGTAAATAGATACATATTTTATTATTGGTAACTGAGATTGTTAGTGGCTGTACCCTCAAAGGGGGTTGAAGTAGCGTAAAACTATTGTCCTCCTGAGAGGGTACGTAAGTTCCAAAACATTTCTAGTCAATTTAAGTGTACCAGGTTTTTAATCGTAGTATTTTTGTGTTTTTAATGTATGGCTAAATCTGAGCATCAACGCCAATGGCTGAAGGGATGGTGTAAATCCAGCTAGGGTCCATGCAGGTAGCAAAAGTAATGTAAGTCCCCATGGGCCTTAGTATGGTGATCTACCTTCGGTTGTTGGCGATCTATAGCCCGTATTTTATTTTGTATTTTCTAGTCTTTTTACTGTCCATCGTCGACAGGTTTTAATCTTCAAAATGTTTCTACTTTTTATTGTATGGCTTGTTTTCGTCACGATGTGGCTGCAATATTGCCGATTGTGACGTTAAATATTAACTCACTCACTCACTCACTCACACATACCCATAAACATATCGATGGGCAACATATTGAAATCAGGCTCTCACAAGTAGTCTACAGACATTTATATTGATGTATGGCATCCGTTTATGTTTCCAGTAAAGCATGGGTTAACAAGATGTTACTTCCACAATGACATTGAGAGAGATGCATCTCCGATCTCCTTGTGGTGTTGATTGAAAGCTGACATCTGAATGAAGATCGTTTGAGACTTGACAGGGTGTGGATGCGAACCTATTTGTCAAGTACTTGACACACACTGAAGTCCATCAAACATGTCACACTTTCACATATACTTTTCTTGGTCTCGGTAGGATGATGATTATGTCATGGTCCGAGAGTTTACTTTAACCTGTTGGAGAAATTACAAGTCTGCATTGACAACTGAAGCCCTATAATGGCAAAAATGAGAACATAGGGATATGCACATGTGTGATGTTTGCTATGAGACGTGTTATAGATAATTCACCTTTTAATCGTGTGCATCAGATCGCCTAGCGAATGTTTACACACCGTTTACCGTTTCACGTCATTATCGTTCACGCGTGTAAATTGCCAGATTGCTATTACTATATACATTGCAACTCATAGAAAGATCACTGATATTAAAGTAAATATCGTCAACAGAGATAGAGAGATATTTACCTTTTTGTTACTTTTGCTCTAGATATTACGCCCCAAATAGTTAATTGAGAGTCGGTAGGTAGGTAAACAATTCAAACGAATAATTATCTATTGTTCAAGAATTTGTTCAATTCAAATTGGCATGTGAATGCGGTGGTTCCTGAAAACAACTCACGGAACTGTGCTTTACTTAAACTGCCTTCATTTACCGAACCAGACTGGGAATATAAAATGGTGACATGCAGACATATTATTTTGTTGTTGAGTATAACTTCTTGACCGAGCAATAGCAAGAAATCGAAATGCTAATCATCCTCTCACTTTCCATGCATCGGTTGTTACCTCGAGCACCTGCAAAAGATTTATTTTGCATAACCAGTCAGGCTCTGTGACATTTAAAGAGCTTTAAAACATTTTCTCTGGAACATGATCCTCTAAAACTGAACATGTAGGAAAGCGAGCATCTGGCGAAGATGACGTCCAAGCTGCACGTGCCTAGTAATACCCGATGGTGTAACATTCTTGATGACATATGAATCATGATAATATAATACCACAAAACCCTTTCCACGTAATAAGAAATCTCTGGTAAAAACTGTGTCGATTGTAAAATTCCCACAGTATCATGAGAATGTCTTTATGAATCACTGTCAGATAGTGATGATACAAGGCATTCGTGAAAAGGTGAGCGTATCCTGTACAACCCGTCATATCTCTGTCCTGCCTTAACTTGACCATGAGGGCTGTGATCTGCGTGTTATGTTCACCTACAGTAGGTGGATGTCCTATTCACTCTGTTGGTTGCTATTTGTGATGACAGATCGGATCAGAGGATTCGACTTGGCTGACATTATTAATGGCGGCAAGGCTTAGTTGTGTAATGTGTTACTGGAAGATTCCCACACAACTGGCACAATTTAGCACGCAACCTTCACCCAAATTACACCTAAGCCTGTACGTCTACATCAGACAATTTAGTATGTCCGTGGTCTTAGGTCCTATCATCTCTTTTTGAGAAGGATATTGTGACAAAGCAGAAAATGGGGGCATCTGTGTAATCTTTGTGCTTGTTTAGATCAATAACAGAAACCATACAAGAATGAAATCCCACCAGCTGGTTAAGCTACAATCTGATAACTGAACCTGTCGGATTCTCTGGAAACCCATGTTTACAGTTATAAATTTGCAATCGATTTTTTTAAGTTGTGTTAAGTTTTGTTTACTTGCAATGGAATTTATTTCCAAATTGAGCAAATACAAAAATTCTTAGTGACGTCCATTCTCTTCCCACAGAGGTTACTCAAGTCATATCTTCCGTAACCTCTGTTCTAATACGGCCCTTTCATGGTGCGAGTGTTCGGGATTCGTGATTGGTTGCAATCAGATTAAGTTGTGCAATCAGCGACGTTGTTTCAAAAGTGACCATTTGCCTGCGCGATGCGCAAACGTTTCTTATTGACAGAACTCCGTCATGTCATGGCGTCTCCATCGCCCTCGTTGACAACGAACAAGCTAGACAATAAATGTCGTGTGTGTCACATCAACATAAGTCATCGGCAGAGGAGGGATATTTGTGGCCCCACTTTCTATTGCTAGTTTCTGATTTTCAGTTAAACATGAAATACCGAATCTATCCTTCGCATATTGATCAACTAACTCAATGGCGGCCGCCATATTGGATCTAAGTCGATGTAACACGTGTTCTTATTTGATAGAAAGAAGGGAGAAAATTCGTGTTGCGATTTGTTGTCGCCTGGGGATTATATTTACGAGAACCGGGAAATATGTCCGTATTAGAAGAGAGGTTACGTGGTGAAGTTATGACTTGTGTAACCTGTGGGAAGAGAATGAGTAACGTCCTACGGCAATAGAATTATTTTCTGCGAGTACGCTAAGGTCTCTGTCTAGGGCAGGTTCCTTTGGGCCATGAAATGCATCTCGAGTTGTCTGTTGTGCGATATACGCGATTTATTGCATTAAAATACAGTTATGGCTGCTGAATAATGGAAGCATGAGCAATGTTGATGCTACTTAACAATTCCAGCTTTTTAGAGCAATAGTTATTGAACTAGTGGCGGGCAAACCTCGTACAAGTTCCATTCAAGTGTAGCATCTAACGCCTACATGTGGGTTCAGAGTTTGTCTTTCCGTGAATTTTGTCGACTCATTTCACGTTGTGGAGTTTAAGCAAAAGTGTGAGTTTACAGGGCGACGCTATACAGCGTTACTTAGCTGAAAATCATTTATTGAAGCGCGACAAACTTAAATGTAGCAATTGCATTTGCCGAGGTGTCCACTCCCACATAATGATATAGAACATGTCAAGTCAGGCTGACATTTCCTGTTCTCGTTGAAAGCGTGCTTTTGGAACGAATCAGGTAGATAAAACGTTTTAATTACGAGGGGTGATACTTCATGAATAGTGCTCACATAGAAAGTAATCGCTAGTACAGAAACAAATCTGTCTCCTACAGCCACCCATTATATGGAAAACTATGAGCGAGGTAGGTACATATTTACCAAGGAAAATGAAGCTTTGCTGAGTGTGATTGCTTCACCACTGGAAGGTTTTGTGTGCGGGGACCACTGCAGATAATCTAATCACTTTTAGGCTACCACAAATGTATCTCAGCCGGAAGTTCCTTGTAAGGGGATTTCATTAAGAAGATAAGAACGCGATCATTGCTGTGTCTTTTATGATCTCCTGAAGATTCAGCTTCTTAGCAAGAAAGAAAATCTAAACTGCAGCAACTAAATATCTTATGTCAGTTTTTAAGAATTCAATGTATTTTTGAAAGGTAGTGAATTGGTGTTTTCGTAGAACAGTCGTAAAACTGTTTCATGTCTCATTTATCAAGCATACATGGTCAATTCAATGTGTAACAATCATCCATTTTCCTCACAAATATCAGTGGGTATGAAACCATGATGAAAAGGTATCCAAGATCTAAGCCCTGGTATGCATTGTATGTTATTGCAAATTAAACACCTTTTTAGGCGCCAGACTTTGACACTCTGGTAATTTTGCAAAGTGTAACAATGCAAAACTGGAAAACACCCAAACCCCACCACCACCAGCAAACAACCCCCACCCCAGTGTCTAAAACATGCTGCCTTTGTCAGAAAATTTGTAAAGCTGTGAGTGTAGAAAGATCCAGCTGTGGTTCCATTTTCTGGCTTACATATCCTTTCTTTTAATGTTGAAAGGTCCAATAATATCCCATGTGATTTAAGGGGCGATTCAGTATATATTAGTTCTGTATTCTACCGAAAGTGTATCAATTGCAGTATGTGTTCCTTTTTATGTTCTTTTATTTTAGGGGTAGCCTAGTGGTTAAAGCGTTGGCTCTTCACGCCGAGGACCCGGGTTCGAATCCCCACATGGGTACAATGTGTGAAGCCCATTTCTGTTGTACCCCGCCGTGATGTTGCTGGAATATTGCTAAAAGCGGCGTAAAACCAAAACTCAGTCAGTCTTTTATTTTATGAATATAGGACATGTCCTTTTTACACTTGTATTTCCTATGAGATAAACTCCTCTCCACGGTAATAAGACATCTCTGAAAAAACTCAAATCCAACAAGTGAAGAAAGGGTAAAAAGACCTTTGGTGTATGAAGGTATGCGATTCCATGTAATAATTTCGTAACAAAGAGTGATTGTCGATCATCAGGAAGGGCACTAAATCGTCCGGAAAGACCGTTTGTTTCCTGGGAACTCTCATGTGTTTTTCAGTCAGAAGTCGGTTTCCACAAACATGTCATGTTGTCGATTTCTCGGTCCTGAATTCTGGATTTAGCAGAAAGGTTTTTGAATGTTCCTAACCAAGGAGTGTATGGTAAGGGCGGAAATCCAATATGACCAACAGTGCTGTGAGTGTCTGTTGGTTTAAATATTCAGGCTTTCACACATAGTAACCAACCCATCGGTTCTTACATCCTGAATTCACATTGGGATCAAGTCTGTAAAATCTTGCAAATCTCATTAGTAACCGAGCACGATTTATATTTAATTTTTGTTTGTGCGTTGTATAACGCCGCACTCAACAATTTTCAAGCCATACTATGACAGTTGTAATAATGAGTCAGTCTACTGACTGACATTATAAGCATCGATGTAAGCAGTTGGGATACGATGATATCCAGTGGGCAACCCTTATCGTCCGCTCATGGGAATCGCCGTTTATTACAGCAACATTTGATATTACACAATACCTACAAGAGAAATTTACAATATAAGCATGTCAGTTTTTGAAGTCACATGTTTGTTTGCTCATGTTCATACTAGACAGGTGTTTCGTAAATCTAGAACATTATGCTCCTGCAAATATATCAATCTTATTACCATTCAAACAGACCGCAAATACTCACTATTCTTAAGCGATGAAACCACAATTGTTTTACCAATTAGATGCTTGGCATTTCAGAAAGAAGTCGGCAGACCCAAAGTATCTCAGAATATATTAATTCAAATATGTTTAAAGATATACAGCGAAGTGAATTGGAATTATCAGAATTAACTGAAATGATTCCTTTCGATTTTCTATTCAAACTAATTTTACAGCGTTATTTGAAGACTTCTGTTAGCCATATTCACAGGATTTATTCACACACCTGATTTGAGTGTACTTTATTACAACTCCACCAGATCTTGTCACGCCATGTTTCTATAAGAAGTCATTTTTGCCTTGCAAGTAATAACAGTCAAAGTGATCTGCATCCGGCAGAGCTGGACAATATGACACACATGACAAACGGATAGATATTAAAAAACACGGAGTACAGAGTGGCACCTGCACCACCTATCCTGTCAACAGCTGATCGCAAAGTCGTCAAAACATAACTGGTATCATGTATCGTTTTATCCTATTAAAGCTATTAGGACCACAGTCTCAAACATTTGATAAGCGGCGTAGAAGAAACTGTCATCTGTGTAGATGATACTTTCACCCAGGTGAAGATACTGTCATCTACGTTAACTTTTTGAAATATGCCAAAATTGCACGTTTCAGTTCTCAAATAACAAGAAAATACCAAGAAAACTATTTCAAGACAGTATGCATACTTCTTCTAATTCAATATTTGCAAGAAAAATAATTTCAAATATAAGTCACTATGCTGTACGAAATACAAATATGGAATCAAACTATTCATATTTCTTGTTTTATTAATCCTTTAAACTGGAAACAATGCTTTCGACGCAGCAGGTTTACAAACAGCTTCTTCAACGTCTAACTCGCTCAAAGTGACATATCCCTTTGTAATCTTGAGTGACAAATTAACTCAAAGAAACAAATACCTCATTTTCAAATATCCATTTTTCCCTGGCTTTCTCTTACCATATCAATCCTTGTTAATCGATTGGGACGGAAGAGCGACAAGTAAATGGAAGAGAAAATGACATCAGCTATCAAATGTCATGAAACATCATAGGAAGTAATCGTTACCCAGTTAGATCATGACACTGGCCAAGGCCAGATATTGGGAGGATCGTTGTTGATCAGCATATCCAAGTGAAATCTTCAGGAAGAGAAGAGTCACCAATATTGGCAATATATTTGTTGAGGACAGTTTTGGACAGACGTAATGCTGTGTCATAGCGATAGACGATAAATGACCGTAGTTCTTAATGTAAGAAGGCTTTTAGTTATCACGCAACACGTGGTGTTTCTACAACTTTATCAAGCTTATAAAGCCAATAATACATGCTGGATGCCGATCTTATTCAGTTCAGTAATCCAGAAAAGCCGGCCTATCACAACCCTGGCGATGCTAGACAATGCCAGCTCAGTTTCATATAACGTTCGTCAGCTGCATATGATTGGGACGACCATAACTTATAGAAGATGCTAATGACAGAATGGCACACAATCGCATTATTCACACAATCGGACTTACATGTCTATCACACACATCTGTTGAAAAATATCAACAGGAAAGAGGGAACATCATTTTCTGCAATACTGTGCAAGCATTTACGTCAAATGTAAAATTCCTATCGGAAACTGGATTCGTGCAAAGAAGGTTGACTGGCATGTTTCCTTGGAACATACTAAATGTTTAAAAGCCCTTTACAAATTTGAATACAAATTCCGTAAATGAAAACCGTGAGTTTTCTTAAGTGTGTCAGTATCTCAGTGATTGCAAGATAGATATGAACAGGTTAGCTGACAGTGGATTGGTAACTTTTCCAATTGTCTTTATGAGTTTCAATTCAAGGCCTGAATGGGTGAATGTATATAATGACAATCCTGAAAGTATATCAAGATCTTACATGGAATATTTCACTTGGCAACCCACAGACTCTGATATACTAAGTAATGTTCCATTTGCCCTCGCCTGTTTAAAGGTTCAAAACAGGATCAAGTTGGTCCAAGTACATTCAGGGTACTTAAGTATATCAAATTGGAATTCTGTCCTTTCAAAGTAGCAGAACCTGTCGACAATGATAACCAAGTAAAACTAGAATGCGTTTTGACAATTGAAAATAGGTTCATTTTAATTATCCCTTCCAATCTAAATTCTAGATGCATAGAGCTGAATTGTACGGTCTATTGGTCACCTTTCAGAAATCTCTGATAGTGAATTATTTTTCATTTGTCATTGTATCGTGTACACGTGTACCATACACAGAGAGGAGACCTAATTGTGACATATCCTATTGTCATCATGTATAGTCATCCCTACCCCAAATTAGTGAACTGCAGCAATCAGTTGGAGACATATATATCCGGCTAATTTGTTTGAGTATACTTCATAGAAACTCCATCCGTTCTTGTCGTCACTATGTCTTCATAAGGAGTCCCTGCTCCCAGTAATAACCACATAAGGGCCCTGGCAGCTCTGGGCCAGATGCCACATAGGACAAAAGGCTGACGATGTGAGGTTGTGCAGTAGTGACTCAAGTGCCTTCACGCACTCTTATCCGTAACGAGGAACTGTTACATCTCATTAGTATATTAGTTTACCGCACGCTCTATTGGCACAGCTTTGTATGAATTCTTTATATATTATAATAGAATCTAAATAAATGTAGTAAAAGTATTTAAAAAGGCATGTAAACTTTGTCAATCATAAGTGTCACCTATTTTCGTTATATCACGATCTATCTGCAAATGTCCATCCATATTTTTAACATTAAACTAAATAATAAGATTACACCATCATAGGCAGTTACCTGGTTCTGAAGGTCATATATCTGAGTCAATTTAAGGGGCATATTCACAGGTGATAACTATGTTTTATCAAGCACCGAACGTTCGCGGTAGCAGCATTTGTCAGACATGACCTAATTACCAGTGTGTGTCACTACGCTATTTACATCCATGAAGGATTCTACTACTGTACGTGTCATTCTGTACTGTTATTATACAGGCTTATCTATTTCATGCCTCCAAATGATATACTTATTCACTGTCTTGAATCATTGTGTATTTTTAGTGATAACAACAATGGTGTCAGGGACTATCCGTTGTGTACACTCCTGCTTCGTGGCTATTTATAGAAAGTAAGTGGGACTTTTGACCCAGATAAACAATGACCTATTACACTAGTTAATGACGATTTTCTTATAACTTTCTTGCTCAAAAGTGTTTTAAAGTGTATTCCATGATGGATACTAATGAAAATTACACTTGATTGCACTGAATAACGAATTTGATCTGTTTGACATTTCTCAGGTTACGGTGACCTGTCAACAACATTTACGTTAGGCTGAGTGACTAATTATAAACTGGATGTCCGTTTTATATCAAAGCCACATATGCATTATCTGGTATTTGCCAGCATACTATGGTAGAAATGCATTGTTTTAAAACATAGATGACAATATATAATCTCCTGTATTTCCTACATGTGTACCTGTATTATGACAGTTGTTCTGTATTTTAGCAATCTTGTTAGTGTCCGAATTATTTAAGGAAACACAGGACAACATCAATTCCTGGACACAGGGCATATTGATGCTACACTGGGCCAAAGTTGTCAATGGTCTTAGCATACATTTGACGTCTGTCAAAATGTCGTCCCAGTCGGTTGGTTTAAACATATCGTTGTCCTTATTCTTGTTATATCAGATGTTAGCACAAATCTCATTTGTCCATCATGTTCGATCTTTTCGGACACTTTATATCACATAAGGACAATACCATATGATAAAGGAAACTGATTCTTTTGTAAATTTCACTCGTCATAGAGCCGACCACCAACCAAGATGGCGGCCACTGACGCTACGTTAACGGAAATATATTGTCCGTTTAATTATAACAAATTGTCTTGATGTCCTGATTATTTCTACTGTGTCCTAATTGTATTCGGAAAAAAGGACAGCATAAGGACAATTAGTAATCGCTTACTTGTGTTAGAAATGACACTACCTATTCAGAGATTCTTGTATGAAAGCCATCAAACCTGTATTCTGATTGGCTGGGAAAGGTCACATGACCTCCTGATGATGCCTATAAATACGATCACTGGTCAAGGCCCAAGTCATTCACATTTGGCATTCAGATTAACATTCTCATTCACATTCAGAATCAGAGTCAGATTCAGATTAGACATTCAATCTGACACTTCACTATACTTTGACATTCCATCCATAGGCTCCTACTCTTACTTATACCTGGCACCTCTACCATCCTCATATCATCTTAACTGTCACTAGGTATATATATATGTGTATGTGTGTATATATATATATATTTAACTCAAATTTAGAATCACTTGATAACATTATATACATAGTATCATTTTGGCAAGATATTCGAGTTGAAATAACATAATAACTATTATTTACTTGGAGACTGAGCCTTGTCATTAGATCTATCTATAGGCCGAGTAGTGTTTGATCAGTACTGGGGATATATATTGGCATCATTTCTTTTATCCCATTGTTTATAAGTTGCATCTACATTGTTGCCATTAAAACAAAATTAAACATAAAGTTTGCATGCATCACTGCAAACTTTGCTTCTCTACTTCATCATCTCCTCGTGTCATTCGTCTTCACACGTGCACCCATAGGGTGTTACAATATTTATCCTTTAAATCCTAGAGTTAATATAACTCCTGTATTCCATTTCGTCTCTGTCCAGATGTATTCATCATTTGTGATTGACTGTCAGGTTTATGGTGACATGGCCCATTTCTAACTTCTTCGTGTAGAACTGATATAATGACAATAGATGATTTCGATTACTATTCGCTTCTAGGCAAAACCACACACAGAATAACCTGTTTTTCTGTTTTCAAATATCAGTTTCGACAGGTGGCGATTTCTATGCTTGATATCATGCTTGATAAGCACTATTGCTAGTTATTTGACATTGAGGCATCTATACAGAGAGTATTCCTCACAGCATTACATCCTAGAAGTTGTAACAATAGAAACTGAAATTAATATAGCAATCCTGTCATCACATCAATATTATTCAGACAGTCACGCCACGACAGTCGTACCTAAAGGGATTCACGCAAGGTAACACGTTCATCACTTAGGATGAATGGATGTAGCAGATGAAACAACACTCAACAATGCATACCAGTGAGTACGACATTCCTTTCTGAGTATTCAATCACGCAAAGAAAATATGTACATTATCGATATGGCCGGTTTCTTTTAATGCATTTTGGGTGGTAACTGTTAAACACACCTTGCGTATTCATTTTTCTGGTTCTCGCGGTTCATAGTTATATATCGCTGATGCAGCGTTGAACAAGTTTGTCATCATTTATTCGATGATGCATAAATGTGATTATATCTCTTTTGTGTACTAATCACCTGATAATTGAAGGCCATTATCATTGCGATATTTCTGTCAGTACAAGTGCTCACAATATGGAGCAAATTTCATTATAAAAGTAAGAAACCGTACAGTTTGAAAAATTGAATTTTACAACCAAAACAAATGCAATCATTCTCAAAATGAAATCAGTCTGAAACTATTTGCTGGGACAAATCTAACTCAGGACCAAAACACGCATAAGCGTATACTTTCTTTCGCCGGCATTTAGTACTCCTGGCCAACTATACTATTCACTCTTTGCTAAGGATCAAATCATTAATTCAACAGGAAACAATGATGTGGGGTCAAATTTGGTTTACATATCTAGGCTTATTGAAGCATGGATCCTAGGTTTCAGTATGTCATTTCATCTTGTGGAACTTATACCTGCTATTGACAGGTGTTGTGTACTTGTCACTGACTCATTCCATGATTTGCAAAATGGTTGATTGGTGCCATGAAAACCATTTTGATGGTTATTCATGTATATAGTGCATAAGGCTAGATTAAAGTGACAGTTTGCCTAAAGAGGGGTTACCATATTATTATTTATCCAGTTTTAAATGGATACAATTTCAAATGATGAATCTACGTTTCAGTAAAGTTGTGATTTTTTGTGAGTAGTATAATTAATACAGAAGCACAGGAGGAGCACACGCTACCGATTGTAAACTGTGCATCCGTTTGTCCTACACCTAGACTATTAACGTTCACAGCGCAGATAGTTGCCACCAAGCTATTACTTCAGGTACACGGACGATCTCATCATGGAAATCACTGCTGGAGTAATCAGCTTTAAAATTGCGTTTAGCCTGGCACGCAGAAACAAATTTACCTAAGTCATATATATGAAATAACATCCTTAAAAGGATGATGCTCATCATGACGACCCGACCTTTGGGCAATCAGAAGTGGTGCCAGGTTGTAACATGCCAACGGCACGTTCACGTTGGTTGAACCACTGGAACTAAAATGGGGATAAGTCTGAAAGACGTGCAAAGTAACACAGCTTTACATTGCTTTTAACATTTCTTCAGTATTATAATGGCGTCAGTTGTAGAAGGAAAAACAAACAGTGAACGTGTCGAGCCCCGTTTTCGTGTGGATGGATATATCTTGATAGGACGTTCGACTGTTTCATCATTTTCTAGGTAACTAATGACATCTTTCTTGAGTGGTGAAACGAAGCTTCTCCGGAGGCATACAACCCTGATGTGTCAGCACCATACACGTGTATAGATAATATGTTTATCGCAACCTTGTCTTCGAGGGTCTACCCGTCGCTGTGTCGTTCATGAAAATGTTAATGTTATGGCACTCAATGAGATGAACATGTTATTCGACTAGAAAGGACACCCCACACCCCACCCTGCGATACCTTGTAAACCCCTAAACATTGTTTTCTTTGTCAGGATGTATTATTGTCCATGTGTTCTAAGATATGCAGTGAAATACCTTTGTGATATTTGCACAGTGTGCAATGGGTGGTACTTGAAGCAGATTGGTCAATCACGCACAGATCATCTTTCACTGTATGACGGGTGTATTTTTCTCTCATTGAGTTCAGTCACAACGCTTGGCATTCTCATGTGTTACGTATTACATGTACGTTAAATAATAACACTGATTCCAGATATCACTGATTCCAGATATATCAGACGGGAGCATAGTTTAATTACAACAAAGCTTTTATTTCGCATGAGTTTAAGCATACAATATATGTAATTAAAAAAGTAGGTCCTGCATTTGTAAATACTCATAGCTAACTATTTAACACCTTCCAAAGTAAATGCCCTCGTCCAAGCGGACGGGGATCTGACAGGAACATATTTAAAGTCTTTGTTCTAGAAACTGCATTTCTCCTGATTGAAGTTCCAAGATTCAAAACTGTTTCTAGTACGTCAAGATCAACACCACAAAGTCCGAGTGTGCCAGCGTCTGCACAGAGGACTTACTGTTTGACGAGTTTTCGAACAATGGACAGAATGCAGACATGTTTGCCTTTGAGCACATGATGACATCGAGACTGCCAAAGAAAATGTAATCACAATGGAAATAACAAAACTTGACATACATTTTGTGCACAGATTTATTCTGTAAAATGTAAAAGACACAAGAAAGTAGGAAATTAGGCCCAGTTAACTAAACATTATTCTTTGGGTTTTTTTTCATTCGGGCATGGTTCAGAATACAAACTGCAAAGGGTAGCACAGAGCGTAACCTAAAACGACATGATTACAAACATGTATATTTATATATAAAATCTATTTATGTATTTTGCGAAACTTAGCTTTGGTAATCCAAACACAAATTAGGAAAAACAACGGAAAAACTTAATTTACCTATTTTTCATGAGGTTTCTCCAACTAGAATGTCTTCTGAACATTCTTCCCATGTTATTGTCACAGGTTTTTGCATTTTGTCGACTTGCACGTGAACAAATTGACAACTTTTCCGTGTTTCCTCTTCTTTATGTGAAATGCACGTCTGCGCGCGACAGCGGCTGTCTCTCAATCACAAAATCTTGTTTAAACTTGCCTTGGTAAAAAAAGAGCTTGTTGAACCTATTTTAGCTTTCTCTTAATTTGATTATATTAATACTACAAAGTGTACCTTTCCGTAAATCACAACAGTATAACTCCAACAATATGATGTTTTTTTAACAGAACTATATTGTTCGCGTAAACGTTAACTGAATCATGCGTTAGAAGTGAGAAAGCAGTGTTTCTTTACAGATACACAGTAGCTGATCAGCGAGAGTAGTTTTATTTCTTTTCATTGCCACTCGTGGTGCATTTTGTGAATCACTAACCTAATCCAGTAATCGTACCACCAGCCAGGAGGTTTTTCGTTTCATCTTGTTTCCACAAGAATTCAGAAAAACGGATGTGACCGAAGGCCCGAAACATCCATATCTATGTTATAACGCAGTAAATTTATGTCGTCATCGTTCGATTCAGTAATAACAAAAGGCTGTCCTATCGAATCTACTTTCGTGAATACGAAGTTAATGTATCATAATTTCTAAGTTACAGCATCATGAGCAGTGATGGTGGAATGTCGTAAGAACGGAATGTTCTATTGAGTAGAGACGACTGTTTCCTAGAAAACAAGCCGTCAGAAAACGCCACACGATCGCATGATAGAGGTCGTCATCATATGTAATTTGAACAAATTAAAAACTCTCAACACTATTACCATATTCTAAAATCATGTTGCAAACAAGGGCCAGCAGATCTCGACATCGACTTGAAAACCTCATGGAATACACATTCTGTAATCCAAAGTGACAAATACTTTCTTATATTCCTGAGACAAGTCTTACATTACAGCCAGGTGCTGTTTATTCAAGTCATGCAAAGTGTAGTAATGTTATACACAATTTTAAACGATCGCTTCAGTTGCAAACGTATTGGTAATCTACATATATGTCATTTTTTATTTTTTTTAAATGGATAACATTCACACACAACTGCAATATCACATTTGCTCCTGATAGAATCCTACATATGCCGAAGTCAAATTTTCTTACTTCTCTCCTCGTTATGATTTCACAAACGGTCGTCAAACCCATTATCTAATTTATTTCCAAATCCTTCTTCAAATCACATTCGTTGGTATTCCAACTGATTGTAGAACCTCCTCTGCTCAAACACATGTCACATCCCCGCTCTAACCTCTTGTCAAAGCCGTGTTTTAATTAAGATAAAAGCGATGACATAGATTCCATCGGTGATTTATCACATATACTTTCTGACTAAGACGTTTCATGGCAGGCCGAGAGAATGAAAGCTGAATTGTCAATACCTAGCTCGCCATTCATGCATCGTAAAAGCTTGTCCTATCGCGATGTATGTCCAGTAACATTCCAATGGTGCGAACCAGCAATGAGACCCCAACGAAAACTCTCTCAATCCTTTATACATTCAGACTATCACACTGCAAGATGTTCTTTCATTTCCCGAAAGAGCCTCTGATCGGATTGCTTCGATCCGCAATGTGTTAAAAGGACGATCGGTTGGTATGATCCCGTGGCAGCTAGATTTACACTTGTAATCGTGTGGACTCCCAACAGCAAGGAGGGTGGTGGCAAACCCTGAGTAGTGATTGGATATTAGCAGCGCCACAGGCCCTGAAGGGACACACATTTTTATACGGCCGTGTTTTATGGTTTCAGAGGGAGTTTAGGTGACACTAGCTGAGAGGGCCCGTGGACGCTCGAACCTTAATGGGACGGAAACAAATTGCATTCATTAGATACCAGCATCGCTGGGTATTTATAGAAGCATGCACCATGGAATATTTTTGCAAATTGCAGAAAATCCGATTGGGGGGAGTCAATTGATTATCTTCAATGTGTTAATGCAAGCGTCTGTGCTTCCTGAAACTTCATTTACACTAACTATGGACGATTGTGACCATATGTATGGCATTTATCAGGTACACATGCTGTGCAGCCTGAAATGTGGCACATCTTCTCGAGCGCTCTTCTGTAGTCTTGGGCAAGATATATTTCCGTTCACACATCATACGAATCGATGTCATATAAAGAATGTGAAATAATTGCGTATTCAGCAATTATGTATATGTTTAGTATGAACTAATGTCATTTTCAATACTTTTTGGAGAGCAATGCATTACGTCCGGTATATGATGCTTTGTTCTCAATTACAGTTACATTACACAAAGCCGAACAAAAATATGGAAACAAAATACCTACTTAATGATGTTACTTTGATTTCGCCGCTCCAAACTGTTCATGAACAGTGGCTATGTTGGGTGCAAAATATGTCCTGCAAACATTGCAGCATTACAATAAAGATACTGCAAAAGAGGCTAGACAAGCTAGTTTTGTATTGTAACAAGTGGAAATTGAAAATAAATATTGATAAAAGTAAAGTTATTGTATTTAGGAAGGCTGGTCGACTAAGACATTACGAAAAGTTCCATTTGAATGGACAGTTGCTTGAAATTGTTGCATCATATAAATACTTGGGTGTTCACTTCTCTTCCTCTGGATCATGGTATGTTACACAGAAAACTTTGGCTGACCAAGCATGGAAGGTGTTGAATATTCTCAAATCATCTGTTAAGAATTTTTATAATCTACCAATTAATGTTCTGCTCCATATATTTGATGTCAAGGTTTTGCCATTGTTACTATACGGAAGTGAAGTCTGGGGTTTCCACCCGTCGCCATCTGTATTGAATGTACACGATAGGTTCTGTAAACAGGTTTTAGGTCTTTCAAGATACACGCCAAATATTGCAACGCGTGCTGAGATTGGTCGTTATTCATTAAAGGTAAATCAGTACATTAAGATTGTTAAATATTGGGTTCGCCTCCTGTCTCAAGTTGAGAATGTAATCTTAAATAAGGTATATGAGTATCAGTATTGTCTTGCTGAAAAAGGTATAGATTGTTGGGCTTTTAAGGTGAAATCTCTTTTGTACAGTTATGGTTTTGGCAATGTGTGGGCCAGTCAAACTGTTGGAAATATCTCTACTTTTATATCATTATTTAAGCAAAGATGTATTGATATAGATAACCAGTTGTGGTCATCTCGTATTATACTTGTTTCGAAATTGGATTTTTATCGCAGGCTCAAAGAAGGTGTAGCTTCGAATCTTCTTAAGTAGTTTCGAATCTTCTTAAGTAGATTTCGTTGCTCAAACCACAATTTGATGATAGAGTACGGTAGACATTTAGGTCTTAAAAGGGAGGATCGCCTGTGCCCGCTTTGTATCATACCTAATATAGAAAATGAATATCACTTTTGCCTGGAATGCCCTTTTTATGGGAAATTAAGAAATTATATCCTCCCTAAATATTATCACATATATCCATCTGAAGTGAAATTAGCTCAGTTGTTTACATCAAAAAATACTTATATTATAAATTGTCTTGCAAAACATCTATTTTTTGCCATGAAAATAACGAAATAAATTTCTTTCAGTCTTCGTACCCACAAATGTATAATTGTGTAGCTCTCATGTACGGTGCTCTTATGATTGTATATTCTGTACACCTTATGTATAATGGGCCTGTGGCCCCTTTACTGAATAAAACTCTCTCTCTCTCTCTCTCTCAATAACGATACTAGAAATTCGCCAAACGGTTGATGCTTCATTACTCTTCAACTGACCTTTAAATTCAAATTAGCTCTGTTACTTCACTCCTCATGTTGACCTGTTTAGTTAGACATTCGACAGAAAAAGGCAACATATATCTGGCATCTTTTGCAGATATATGTGAAATATCACATCCATCGGATTCTACATACCAAGAGGAGAATAACTCTTCAGATATCAAACATTCAACATTTCAGGTATCAACCCTTTAACACTTACATACTGTTAATGCGTTTGTCTTTCATTCTTCATTTACGCCCACTAAGACACTTGTCCCTATACTTACAGCTGTCTCTTACAATGACACCAACATGCTTCAAGTCTTCACAGTATTCTTCATCGATGAAGGTATGAATATTTACAGAAACCAACGCTGATTTCTTCAATGCAACATATTTTCTCCCTGCATGGTGTCTGTTGTCTGGTGTATGTCCTCCCCGTGGGACGTCAACTCTCATCTATATTCATGAAAAGAAAATCAATCACTGCCTTATGCACTGAATGCGTGAATGTTTATTGTTCGTTATAAACACATTAGTTAGGAATGAAAATTCATTTCATCTCTTTCTTTGTGTGAGACCTGAGGATAATTTTGATTGGTGAGAAGAAACATACTGTGATAACCAATTAACTATGGTAACGTTTTCCAGTGTATATTGAACGAAGAACCAAGAAGCAGAAAGTCAACAATTTGCGATGCCAAAAACTAAAGCTGAGACACAATCCATGCCTCTGTAATTTTCCTCAAACTGTTCGCATGACAGTAAATGATGTTTATGTGATATTTATTATTTTAAAGCAGCATTATTTTGATTTATTTAAATTACATATGCCAACATATACCATAAATGTAGTGTGCGGGTTTGGTCAGAAAAAGATGGGATTTGGGGATAGTTTTGTGCTAACATGTTGAAGCCAGACACTGTGCTGTTACAGCAAGGCATTAATCTACACTCATTCTGTCACTCGGTATTGGGTATCGTTTTTAACTTTAACAAGACATAAGCACTGATGATATCAACAATTAATTAACTAAAGCAAATGACCCATGGATTTCCTTAATACGAAGGACAATTCATGACGACATGATAAAAAGGGAAAAAAGTGATTACATGAACCAATGCCTAATGTGCTGTTTTTTATTGTAAATTCATTATTCCATACATTGGACACACTCGAATTTAATGTCCTTCATTTCTTTAATTCTAAATGCGAGATGGCTTGATACCATTATTGAACATTCAATTTATGAGTAACTGTGAAGCAGTTTGAGATATTTGGCAAAGATACTGAACCTGAGAGGTGTTCGAAACAATTGAAACAGTCGGAAATGAATACCAACAACGAGCATTGTCACTTGTGTGTAACGATCATGTCGACATGGAAAGATATTTGAATAACCTTCAAAGGACTTGAGTAACCTATATTGCTGTGCTTGAGAATTAGTCACAGATGGAAACCTGACGAAATTTGAGTTTACTGTTAATAATCTTAAAGAATACAATGTCAAGACAATTTCCTTACATTGGAGGCCCTGGTAACCTCACAGCTGAATCAAAATGAACCTTCAATTTCGAAAACCACGTTCGATCCATTCACGTGAATATCCTTAGCACAGATATGTCATCCCAAAACACGATATGCCAAGTTCTCTTTGTGTGTTAATAACGTTTGGTGCCGTACTACTGTATTTAATCATTGAGGTTTTTCAGTAGGTATCGACTTGGAGACTTGTTCCATTTCATTTAATAACATTTCTATAATGTTCAGTTGATTAAAACCATTTATGGCTCGTGCATTGATTTGACTCTGAGGGAACTTCCTACATCTCTAAATCACGATAGTGATTTTAAGTGAATATTACGATGGTTATATAACGCGTCGATGTACCCGATGACGTCACAATGGTTTACAAGGCACTGTGATGTCATTTCATACCAGCGATATTTCAAAGGGTTTATTCCTTGATCTCACACACATGCAGGTAATAACTCCTGTGGAAACAGTTTCGGATCATAACTCAGAAACACATCTAACATATCTCACTGACATAAATATACATTTGAAATCCATGTCCTATTGTGAAACAGGTTTTAGCAGTAATGACGGGTTTTATCCCCAGGGCAATTTAAGATGCCATCGTTAAATAGACATTGACCATTATATTTCATTTTATATTTCCTTTGCGAATTCTCGGAATAGGCTAAACTTGACATCTCCATAAACCTTTGCACACACTCCAGTGATCAAGAAGGGTTAATCATCATACTTGTTGTTGCTTTTCCATGCTAATAATATCAAAGTATTTGAGGAGAAGACCTCATGCAAGTTCTATCTGTAACAGTTTACTCTATCTTTGTCTCTTTTATAAATTTTCATCAGTAATAAAAATTGGGGATATGCACATCTTTTTACTTCAAACGCAACAGTGACGCAGTAACCTTTGAAAGTGTGTGAGTATGCTTATTCCGTCTTGTCAATACTCAATGCCATGCATGGCATGGAGCATGAGGAAAAGGACTTCACCCAGATTGCACGTATGGTAAATCGACATTCGGCTAATTCTTTGGCAAATAGCTTTGCTACGCCACCACCCGATATATTTCAAGGGTTACTGTCAGGTTTATACGCATGGTTGATAAGGTATAAGAAGTCGTAAAACCCGAATAATACATGGTGCATGGTCAAATATGATAATTATATGGCTGTAATTGTGCGTAAGCATTGACCAGAAAGTTGCTAGTTGAAACTGACTTTACATTATAATGTACGATTTCGTACATGTATCTGTCTGAACACCCTACCTAAGGATCATAAAAACTTATGTCACGGTTCTTTGCCGTCATTTTCGGCACTGTAGGACACACAAAAACTACGAGCTGAATTGTGACCTTTATGTATAATAAAGGCCTTGACAAATTACTTTCATAATATTACTCAGTCCCTTCTGATATCTGCAGTACTGTATTTGACCTAAAGGGAAGATCCATATACAAATACCTCCACCTTTTCAGAAAACGATTTCTTAAACAAATTAATGTAACTTAACATACAGGTAAGCTTGGGTTATTCCTACAGCAGAGGGATATATACATGTCCATATTTGATTCTTCTTTAAAGCTAGAAGTGCAGCTTGTTCATTTGTTTCACGGTTTCATCTACGCTTTTAAATTCAACGTAGTGGAACTATCGGCAGAAGGAAGTATGACAAAGGGATGGACATGGGTTTTCCAATGTTCTCTTCATGTCAGGCAATGTATCCTAAACCTCAGCGATTATTGCGGTATTTAAGAGCGAGTACATTTTATGCTGACATCGTTTTAACGTCGTCCCGCCTGGGAAATTACTTCATTGATGAAAGGTATGGCATTTTGAGACTCATGATAAGGTTCAAAATCTTGTTTGGTAAATGTTCTAGCTTCGAAGAAACATTGTTTGTAGAGGTAAAATGTGTGGTATTCGTAGAACTTCAAATGGTTAACTTCCAAGACACATTTCCCTTCAAGGATTTTTTTAGATGAGCATACTGATAATCTTTACTGCGTTCGTCTTTCTGTGTACATCTAAGGTACAGTGTGCGTAGGTCGCGCCAAACTTTTCAATTTTTTTATGTAATTTCTACGAAACAGACTCGAGGATATACGTGCCACATCTTAAAAAATATATTGTAATATTGGTGGGGGCTATTCTTAAAAAATGAAATTTTGCCTTACTAATGAGAAAATCTATTAAATGTACACGAATAATCCTTTTATCACACCGTTCTTGTTTCAATAGTTTAGGCTATAACCACACATGATGAATAAGAAGTGACAAAATGGATTATTTGGATATTCTTATGGACTTGGTTGCTCCACCTACTACAACAGAACCGCTTCCGTGGTTTAGTGGTTAGAGCGTCTGCCCGGAGAACGGAAGGTCGCGGGTTCGATCCCCGACCGCGTCATACCAAAGACGTTAAAATATGGTACTTGTTGCTCCCTGCCTGGCGCTAGGCATTAATGGGTACAGCAAGGACTGGTCGGCTCGGAGTCAGTATGTGTCTGAGTGGGGTATTCATGCTTCACTGCGGAATGGTATCTCAGTGGGCCAGCACTACAAAACCAGCTTCAGTCTGGGCTAGTACAAGCAGGCGCACATCCACATACACACGCATGCACGTCGTCATATGAGCGAAATATTCTCAAGCACGACGATAAACCCAATTTCACCTCACCTCACTCCAACGGGGTGGGGCGTTGTTCATTCTCTGGTTTGTCATATCTGGATTCCTGCACATAAAACAAAACCGATTTTAGATTACGGACAAATTTTTTGTTCGCTTTAAGTAAGATTGTTGAAATAGTATTATCATTACACAAAAGGTCATGATCGGTTGCTTTTGGCGTTGTGATCTCAATAGCTCCAATCATTAGTCGTGATCATGACGAACATTCTGTCTTTTAAACTAAACAATGTTCCAATATTTCATCTGTAGGAATCCTGGTGATAAACCTAGGACACTTTTTTTTGAGGTTTAAGAGATATCCAGTGTAGGTCCCAAGATACCCATCCTTGTTGCAAGAAGGCACTTTGTGGATGGTGTAGTCTGGCTCGGTGACAGGCTGATTGCATGTCGTCGTTCCCCATTTGCATGGATCAATACTCATGTCTATATAACTGACTTGTGGTTCTGAACACAATTATTTAGAAACAGCATTCAAAATAGCTGGACATGTGCCGAGCGTGTAGTTCAACGTCAAAACAAAACTGGCGGGCAAGTAAAAGTTATTTTTCAAGTCTATTATTTCTTTTGTGGTATAGTTTCTTCAAAATAGATTCAAAAATATTCTCTATGTAACATTATATATCTTTGAAAACAGCATTCTGTCATTAGTGAGTGAGTGAGTTAAAATTTAAAGTCATATCGGCAGTATTTCAGCCATATCGTGAGTATGAAAGTTGTAAATTTGTAAATGTGTAAAGGAAATAAAAACAAGCTTCTATACTTACCTGTCTGCGAAGAACAGTTTGCTTCCTGCATGGACTGGATTTACACAATCCCTTCAGCTGTCAGAAATTTTAACAAATCTAGACATATATTAAAAGAACACATATTCTACGATTAAAAAGGTGCTAAATTGAAATTTACTTTAAATGTTTTGGGACTTAAGTACCGGTTGGTCATTAAATAAACATATTTCAGCAGTGACGCACTACGAGCCTTGACTTGATAAAATGACTTGAAGTTATAGTTAGCTCTGGTGTAGTTTTACATGCTTGAACAGTAATAGGTAAAACGCGAACATCACTTTCCCTTTGATATTATTGATTAACTTTGCAAAGCACCAAATGTTATGTCGTGGGATGAGTAAAAAGCATTTATGCCTGTAAGCGTAACATACAAGAATATAACAAGAGAACCAAATCGTATCAAATGCCTCACTGCAGAGAATTTTATATTACAAGAAACGTGTCTGGGCATAAACGTATCTGTATTGCTGATCCACCTGATCTTTGGATTTACCCCTTAACACTATGTTTGCCGCTGTAACATAAAACCAGAACACACAGTGCTTAATCTCCTGCTAGAGATCAAAATCATCCTTTTTATTTTTTTCTTGAATTCACTGAAGGTGACGATAATTCAGGCAGTCTGTGTGCTTCTTAATTCATTAGGACAGGACAGTTGTCCGCTGTGAAGAGTGACGTTCTTTGGCACGTCCGAACACAATATTATCATTGTGGGTTCGAATTCCGGTTTGCTTCGATTATAGGTGTCGGTTTGTAGTAGGGGTGGGTATTGCAGAGAAATTTCATATTGCGATGCGAAAGCATATATTGCGATATGAATTGCAATATATTGCAAGAAGGTTATTTTAACCCAAAAACATACTCATAATCGAGGTAATGCTTGATTTATATAGCAAAAAACAGAACAAAATCATTATGCTTGATTAAACTTAATTAAAAACTTTTAATCGTCCCGCTTGAGCATTTCACTTTACCATTGCATATTTTACATACCGCGTTAGTCTTATCAATACTTCCAGTTACCGTGAAGTTTGTCAACCCAAAATGCTGCCATACTGAAGCTTTTGTCCTTGTATTTTGGCACCACAATAAATTGTTCGTTGTTAGGGGTCGCCAAAACTTCCGGTCTGAAAAACGGAAATATCCGAAGATTTCCGTACGAAGCTTTCCGAATGAATGTCAAAATACCGGTTTTCGATCAGTGTATCGCAATACGTATCGTTTTCATGTCTGAACCGGTAATTACCGGTAAACCGGTTATATTGCGCAGCCTAGTTTCTAGCCACCATACCAATGTCTTGCGTTTCACCCAAGTAGTAAACCTCTGAGACCACCATCACTGGGCTCTCTTCCCGCATCAAGATGAGATGCAGTGTTACAACTCGAACACTTCTCAAAGCGACACACTAGTTCTGAGTGTGACGAGACGTACTTCCATTGCGTCAAGAAAATATTAAACAAAACTGATTCAGTATTAGGAGTAACAACACATGCATTCATGTAATAATACAAAACAAAACCCCCAGAGTGGATCACGTCTTGAGTTAAAGGCTCACGAATACATGGTGCAAGCCCCGTTTTTGTCAAAAGAGGCTTGTGACCACAGTGACAACAAGGTAGAATTAGCATTTGTTTGCATGACGTCGTTAGAGATCCAATGCAGACCTATAAACTAATAGTCAAAGTATTGCAGACAACCACTGATTGACTTCCTCTCAATTTAATACATTTCTTACAAGTGATGTCCACATATATGTTCTGTGTCCAAGTCGCTGGATCTTCTGTATGGGAGTGTCTACACTGTGAAACATGATCAACAGGAGTCACCACACAACCATGACATGCTGGTACATCTTATTGTCACTGCATGGTGGCAAGGAAATCTATATTACTTGAGGAAACAACCTTGTGAAAAAATTCAATGCAAATACATCTTATTGGGAACCCAGCACCACCAACATGGATTAAATTATCTATACTCTGGCATTGGCTTAGCGTCTTCTGTTCTCTGATTTGTGGAGGTCTATTCCGATAAGCTCTGGATATTACTGCGGGGAATCCTTAATGTTGTTACGTCCGTGTGAGGTCAAGCAAAGTTGTGCGGTTGTACACAGGCGCAGAAAAGTCGAAAAGGGAATGGTTTAGGGGTTCATCCTCATGGAAATGATTGTGAGCTGCTGTGACAAAGAGTTAATTATCGGTAAACGGAGAAATATTGATGGAAGCATTTACAAGGGGCTTAGTACTCCGGACGTGTGAGAGAACGCATCTATACAGCCTGGTTCAAATACCACTGCCCAGAAAAGAGACTGAGCGCATGGTGACAGAGTGGAGTCACATAGGGGGAACTATACACTGTCTGTTCCATTCATGCAAAGACGAAAAGGCAAAACATGGTTTTCGTTGTCCATCTTTCTGACTTGTCATAGTCATGGGATGGAGGCAACAGGGCAATAGACGCATCTATCTATTTCACGTCTATCAATTTGGCCACAAATTATCCCGGATGTAATCAGATGATGCCAATGCGCTGACAATTCGTAACGGTTTCGGTTGCAGATGTGGTTTACGTGCGACATGGCATGTCAAACTCCACATGTGTAAGAGTAACTCAGAATTGAGAATATAGGCATGGCAATATGTTAACGTAAATGTTAAGAAAAGGAGGGTTTAAGACAACAAATTAATGACATTTGGTGTCATTAACTGTGTTAAAACATTATATCAAAACAAAATAGCACGTGATTGTAAATACACAGGGATCATTAACTTGCGACCATTTATTAATCACTGTGTATTGAATAACATGCAGTGAATACAAAGGAAATATATCATCAAATCTTAGTTACTTCCACATTTTCATATTTGCTATGTATCATTAAACAAACAGGGAATCACAATCTTTGACATCTATGTTTCTTTGCCCTAGCACTAAAATGCTTTTCATGCAATAAAATGTTTGTCTGATGAGGATTCGATGTTGTCCAGACCGACTATTGCGCCAAGGAATACAGGGAAAATGTAACTACTTAAGCATATAGGATAGGATGTTTATATAGCGCACATATCCACGCAACAAATACATGCTCAAGGCGGTTGGGTTTTCTCCTTCGATCATTGGATGTCAGTCTCAACGGCACATGGTATTATCAATCTCAACTTCCTGGGGATCATACAACTCTTGCAGCCGTTTAGGCACACCATGCCATTGCAGCTTTCCCATCCTTACCAGGTACACATTCACCCAGGCTGGGTAGACTGGGACTCATAGTCACATTACTTTGTCCAAGTTTACTGCGAGTTGCTGTACCCGCAACTTAGTGTTTGCAAGTATTCATGTGGCCACCATCTGGTCATTTACCAACGGGTTCGTTGGTTCTTTTAAGTGCACATGGTTGGGTACTATGCACAGTCGACTCTGTGTTGCGGCGCCGACGTGGACTGGGTGCTTGTGCTAGATGTTGGCTAGGCATATACATCGATTACATATTATCACACGTCATTGACAGGAAGATATTGGTTAATATATAAGTTCCTTCAGCGTGTTGTTGACTGGCATTAGTAAGGTGTCGTTATTTGCTATCTATAAATAACATGGGAGGTCACTGTTAGTTAATGACTATAAAACGGCCACGAGTTATCACACGTCCTTGTGGGCCGAAGATATTAGTTAGTAGCTAAAAAATTACCATATATTATCGTAAGGCTACAATGATTCATTTACAGAATTTACACATAATTGTCCAAATTGTAATCAAACACATCACTGTGAATTAAATCACTGATTGTGGTTGTTATTAAATAAAATATCGATGAATTGTGGCACAATCAGTGATGGAGGACATATGTGGTTCAACATCGACATGCAAGGAACACTTTCAGAAGTTGTAAAATCAATATTATCTTTGTTCTCTCCTGAAAGCTCTCCATTGATGATGTGAGTTTTGATGGAAAAATGAACGGAATGAATGTTCAGCTGGACTGAAATGTGAGAAAATAATAAGATTTCAATCTCGGAGTTGCATCATACGGTTCTAAAAAACACAATCAGATAATTATCAATAGCGTGTGAAGAATCGTGTTACCATGTATTTTGTAAACCAAAGGAAGTTGAGGATGAGGCGTTGAAGAGATGCTGTCTTGATATAAGAAAGGTTCCCGTTGCCAGTTCCAGTATTGGCAGGAATAGAGGCAGGTAAATTGTGTTCTGCATTTCTCTTCTGGGATGAGACTTGTGACAAGTACACAGTCGAACGCAGGGGATATTTAACCAAAATTACACTTTGGATTTAACTTACAGAAAATTTGAAAACAGACAAATTATGTTTCTTAGGATGGCTTGGTCGTATGGGACATGACCGTTGAAATATGTCCATGCTGAAGAATATTTATTTCCTGATTAGTGACGGTGTGGTTGTCTAGTGGATTAAGCGTTCAGTTGGTATACCGAGACCCAGATTCGATGTGTAAAGACCACTCCATGTGTCCTCGTCGTGATATTGCTGAAATATTGCAAATAGTTGCATAGACCCACAACCACATACTCTTTCACTAGATTATAGTTGATCACTTGCAGATGGTAATTTAATGTAGAATACTATTCTGGTGATGTTTTGTGTTGTAAACGATTTATAAAAAATGCTCTGTGGGTGTCTCTATCACTGATATGCTGGCAATTGCTCAAGGTACATGTTTTTCAACCGATAACGGTACAGTGTGTGAATATTGTATGACGCCACACCCGTTCAACCTCCTCATATAACACCACAGCCGGAGATGCAAACAGGTGGTTAATAGCATGAAAAATATTCAGGCCGCCAGCTTGAGAAGATAGCCACTAAAACAGGACTCATTTTGCGACAGAAGTCGCTTCAATCATCTCAACCTTGGCGTCACAAACTACACCAATGCAGAATCCAAACCCAAAACCTTGCGTGAGCAGGCAGTACAGAGGTAACACACTAACAACTATTTGGGTTTCTTTAACGCCCAAACAAAACCGAATATAATGATTTCTTCTTCTCTAGCACGGCATCATGTATGTGTAGACTATCCCAAACTCGCATTCATAGGAAGAAACATTGCAAAAACATACCTTTGTAATTTCAAGGTCATTCATTACTTACCCTTTCATTAAATATTTCAGTCAGTATTTCCAGCGATTGCAACATAAGTGCCAACGCCAGTGTCGGAGGCGTTGAAAATCGATCTCTTATAGAAACACATTCATAAGAACAATATCATATTTTTACTGCACGACCTCAATGTGAAAATTGTCCTAATCAATGGCTTTATTAAATTTAGTGTGGATGAGAGATGAAATGCTTCCTGGTCAAAAACCAATTCACAATTAAAGTGTGGAAAAAACACGATGTGTTTTAGAAATTATTACATGAGAAAAAGTTTAACGTGGTTAGCTCATTTAGAAACCCTTGAGCAAGTTAAGAGAAAATTAGATTTTGTAAAACAGTCACGCATACGGCGGCAAACCTGGTTGACGCCGATATCAGCAGTATTTCGTCAATAGCATTGCTTGTGTTGATTTTCGGTAAAAGTCCGACTCTGGCTTCTTGCGAGGAACAAACGAACATAGAAAACATGCTCTAACAATTCAAAGATTTACCCCAACACGAGTATGTGTTAGTCAATGTTTCAGTGTAGCATGTAGGTTGCATAATGCCTCAAGTGATAAATAAATGTTTTGTTATGTTGTGTCCCTTGTAGTCATGCCGGGCTCTGCTTATTCGTGATCAAAGGCCTGTGAGGTGAGGTGAAATTGGGTTTTACGTCGTGCTTGAGAATATTTCGCTCATATGACGACGTGCATGCGTGTGTATGTGTATGTGCGGCTGCTTGTACTAGCCCAGACTTAAGCTGGTTATATAGTGCTAGCCCACTGAGATACCATGCCGCAGTGAAGCATGAATACCCCACTCAGACACATTATACTGACTCCGAGCCGACAAGTCCTTGTTGTACCCATTAATGCCGAGCGCCAGGCAGGGACCAACAAGTACCATATTTTAATGTCTTTTGGTATGACGCGTCTTTTCCGTTCTCGGTATGACGCGGTCTCAAAGGGGATCGAAATGAACCATGCATACGTCACTAGTGTAAAGTACTTGCCGTTCGTCCTGGGCAGTACGCTTACAGCTGAAACCATGTGCACTACACCCGATGGAGGCGGTCTCAAAGGACTAATCTTTGTTATGGAAATGAACATACATGCATACGTCACTAGTGTAAGTACCATTGCCGTGATCGTTCTGTCAATGGAAACAGCAACGTAACAGTTTACAGCTGAAACGGTGATGATGTGCACAATACATTATGCCCGATGGAGATCCTTATTTTGACTTGTACCATACGTTCCTGAATTGATTCAGGTGGACTAGTCTTTGCATTATGACGGGTGCCACCTGTGAGGTAGGATATACTCACCTTTTAGTGAACACCTGGTATCATTATTATAGGAAGGATGATGTGCACAATTCAGCACGCAACCGTCAAGAGAATACCATTTAAGCCTGCGAGAATACTAAACAACTCCGACTGGCCATGGTAAGTCTACAACTGTCATCGTCATTACTTGATCCATGGTGCATTTGTTAACAAACGTGGTGAACAAATATATACTTAAATATTAGTCTTCACAGGTCCAGGACAATTTGTCAAAAATGAAAGCAAATGTCCTTTGAAATGTACTGAGAAAACAATGTGTGAACACTGGACTTCCTCAGTGAAAACATCTTTGTAACATTTGGGGGTACAACGTTCAGACAAGAAGTCCCCGTGGACGCCAGTCAGGCTCCCGTTCCTGTGGATCTTTTTTTTCTTTTTTCTTGTGCATATGAATCAATTCACAACAAAGTAATTTGACCAATATGTTTACGTTAAGCTTCAGGTATATCAGTTACATATTGTCACTCAATAAGCATCAAATAGCAAATTCACTTCCACTGATTTACCCTCCTGGTCTTGAAATAAAGGAAACAAAAGTGATCGCCTCATTATTTTCATATTTAGAACTGTGCATAAAGATTCAGAGTGACAACAATCCACACAAGGCCGCATGACAAAAAGGATGATTTCAACCTTCTGATAGTCAACTGTCCCTTCATGTCGAGCAATGTTCCAGTAGCTTCAGCCTTTGGTGTTTAAATTTCACAACTTTTGAGGTACGATCGAGCTTGTTCGTTTTACAAGCTCAGAAGTTGTTCGATCAATGTAACAACTTTCAAGGCTTCAGGAAAGCTTTCAAAAAGTTTAAAGATGGATATGTGTAGGATATATCAAAATCAGAGCATTGGGCGACAAACATTATGCCCCAATGGTGATCCCTATTTTGACTTATACCATACGTTCCCGAATTATTTCAGGTGAACAATTGACTAGTCTTTGCATTATGACGGGTGCGACCTGTGAGGCAGCATGGAGTTGGCGTCTACTACACCGAAAGGGTCACCTTTCAGTGAACACCTGGTGTCATTCTTATATAAAGGTTATTCATATTAAATTTTATTGTTTACATATGCTCTTTCATAGGATCCCATGATGTCAATCACTGGATAGTGAGGGAGGATAAATGGAGATCTGTGAAGTTGAGAGCCATCCTCAAGGAACAGGGATACGGAATAGCAAACGACCTCACAAGATTCCAAAGGCAAGAGCTCTACAGACTCTGGACACAGAACCCAGACACCAGGTATTACTTCAAAGGTAATAAACTTGTGCATGAGCTAAAAGAAGATAGAAGAACATACGAACGAGAGACGACAAGACAGTTCCGAAGACCGAGGACAGGCCCCGACCTCTGGAAGCACACGGACTCTCAGACCTACCTCCAGAACGTCGGACAGGGGGCAGTCACGATAGGGGTGTGTCCAGGGCCGATCGAGTGACAATGACTATACGGCACGTCAGAAGGATTCGAGTGACAGTGATAACAACCGCTTACTAGCTCTGCTGGTGGTGTAAGATTTATATTTTAGAACATTTCAGGTATTTCACATAAACTGACTGATTATGACTTTCTTGATTATGTTACATCCTTTGATATAATTGGTGTAATAGAGACATGGAGTAAGAATCTTGATTTAAGTGATATATTTAATGATTATGATTGTGTTTGTAAAAGTGCAGATAAATTAGCGTTATGTGGAAGACTGTCTGGTGGTGTACTATATAGTTATGGTACGAAAAAGGCTATCAAAACAAAGAAAGTGGTCCAAAACAATCGATAACACAATATTTATCTTATTTGATAAATGTCTCTTTGATCTTGATGCTGACTTATTATTTAGTTGTACTTATATACACCCAGAGAGATCTTCATGGTACAATAAATTGAATGCATACTGCAGAATTGGTATTACAATTTTCCAGGAGAAACTGTTAGACCTGATATCTGATCTACCAGACATCTATGTGTTATGTGGGGGCGACTTCAATGCTCGAACAGGTACTAATCCTGATTTTGTTGACGATGATATCATTCTTCACACTGAAAGTAAAATGTATCATTCTAGCCTAGATAACTTTGATCTTGAACGATTCTCCTGTGATAAGATTGTGAACCATTTTGGTAGATGCTTGTAAGATGTATGTAGTATTCTAAATATCCACATTGTAAATGGTAGATGTGGATCAGATTCTAATATTAGCCAATATACATTTATTGGTACAAATGGTACTAGTGTTATTGGCTACGTTTTAGAATCGACTAGAATTTTTGATAGCATACAAAATTTTGAAATACCTTCACGCGCTTCATTCACCAGTGACACTAGAATTACAAGCGCATCACTCTTGTGAACGTAGAAGTAATGAAACTAAGACAAATAACAAAGCATTTAAATTTGTCTGGGAAATGGATAAGTTAACGGAATTTAGAAACAATCTTCTTATTGATGAGATACAGGATATATTTGAAAAATCTAAAGATGTTGTTTTATAGATGTCAACAAGAGTGTGCATTTCATTGCAGATGCTCTGAGTTTACCAGCTTCGGATATGAAAAAAACAAGTCAAGCTTTCACCAAGGGGAGGTAATAGAAATAAATGGTTTGATAGTGAATGTGACTATTTGAAAAAGGAACGATGTAAATTATTAAATGCTTTTCGAAAACAGAAAACAACTGAATCCCTCGAGAACTATCGTATCATAGACCTAGAAATAAGTACACTGTGTAACGTTAATGCTGTAGAAGACGAATACCATTTTCTTTTTATCTGCCCCGCCTATGGAAACCTTACAAAGAAATACTCAACATCGTACTATTATACCCATCCAAATGAAATAATAATGACTATATTATAAACAAATGAAAATACTATTGACTTACAGAACCTGTCAATGTATATCTATTTTGCATTCATACATAGAAAATCTGCTTTAAATTTGTTATCTATAAACATTTGACATATGCTTTTCTGCTGCTGTAAATGTTATGTATATAAATGTACAATAGGCCTGTGGCCTTTTAAGTACCGAATAAAGATTGATTGATTGATTTAGTGAGTGAGTAAAACAGGCTTTACGTCAATAATAGATATTATTAATGTTATACTATAAAACCTGTCACCAAAGGACAGTAAAACCTTCAGGAGTTTTGGAGAATGAGTGAACCCGTGAACTCAGAGTGATGCTATCATGCATTAACTCTTTCACTTGAACGGAAAATCATTTATTGAAATGCTACATATTTCCTTCCATATTGGATACAAATGTAGCAATTGCATTCACCGAGATGTCCACTTCCACGTAGTGATATAGAACATGTCAAGTCAGGCTGACATTCCCTGGTGTCGTTGAAAGCGTGCATTTGCACCGAATCTTGTACACAAAACGTTTTAATTACGAGGGGTTATACTTTATGAATAGTGCTCACATGGAAAGTAATCGGTAGTTCAGAAACAAATCCGTCTCCCACAGTCACCCATTATATGGAAAACTATGAGCGAGGTAGGTACATAATTACCAAGGAAAATGAAGCGTTGCTGAGTGTGATTGCTTCACCACTGGAAGGTTTTGTGTGCGGGAAGCACTGCGAATAATCTCATCATCTGAAACTACTTTAGGCGACCAAAATAAATGACGCACGAATCTATCTGAACCGCAAGTTCCTTATAAAGGGGTTTCTTTAAGGAGATGATGAGAACGCCTCAATTGATGTGTCATCTATGATCCTCTTTAGATTATGCATCTCCAAAAGCACAATTCTGCACTGTAGCAAACAAATGTCCTATGTCAGTTTAAAAATGTATGTTTGGCAATAGGTGAAAAGAGTGTTCATGGTTTCTAAAACTATATGACCCTCTGAAACGTTACATGGCTTCATGTCCAGTTTGTTTTATAACGATCATCCTTCTTGCTTACAAAACTCAGTGGATATGGAACATTCAAAACCAACTGACAAAAGTATCCGAGATCCCAACCATCATCGTATGTTTTGTACTTTAATCATCTTTATGTTTCCGGGTAAGCGATTGGCATCCGTCTCTGGTGACTGTGCAAAATGTAATGAAGTCTTAATGTAATTATCAAATGAGATTTGCTCTGGAAATATGTAGTACATTCTAACTTCGGTTCCATTTCTGGCTTACTTTGCCCTTATTTTTTCCCTTCCTTTGTTGAAAGGTACAAAGACGTTTTTTGTTTTCTATCTATCCTGTTTAGGAGGTGGGAGTTGTCAAGAAAGTATGTACCGTGTTTTGACATCAGGTGCAACGATTCAAAATGTATTTCACAACATTATCATGACCCAATGGCATTAAACTGGAGGAAGAATTCTATATCATTCTACAAGATAAACGTACATAATTGTATGGTGTTATTATATGTACCCTTAGGAATACAGCTGCATACTATATTTCTGGGCTCCTTGTTTATCTTAGGAACCAATGGTACTTTCATTTTTAAAATCAATGGATCAATCTGTGTTATCTATCCAAGACGACACGACATATGAAATGGAAGTCCTGTCCATGTCCTAAATTTAATCAATCAGTCGAAATGAAACCGTCATCAGCGTATGCTTGTGTAATTTAAGAAATATTGGTCAGTTCTCAAAGCCATTAATGTAAGGAAGCAAACATTCTTTAGGATAGCGATGTAGGGGGTATGGCTGTGATTCAATGGACTTCTAGCGCACTTATCTTTGGTGAGTGTCTAATACACCTCTTTATTCCACGTATAGCATATCGGTTCTTCTCAATTTCAGATTCTCCTGTACAAATTACAATTCATCTTATTTACCATATGCATTGTATTAGGTATTCGTTATTTCGGTTATGTGCATGGTTACATTACAGACGTAATACAGATGCTGCAGGTAATTCAACGCATCAAATGTCGTGACGATATAAAACCTCGGACAAATCGTGTGTGTTTATTTTTATTGACTTCAAAGACCTGTATTATTATTGGGATACATAGATTATATTCGGCTGATGCGGCTAATTTGTTTGAGCATACTTCACAAAAACTTCATCCGGTCTTGTCGACACTTTGTCTTCACGAGGAGTCTCTGCTGCCAGTGATAACCACACAAGGGTTCTGGTAGGCCTGGACCAGATGTCACAAAGGACAAAAGGATGATGGTGTGGAGCTTTGTGTTTGTGACTCAAGTGACTTCACGCACTCTTATCCGTAATGAGGATCTGATATATCTCATTAGTACAACACAAGATCTACTGGCATAGCTTCATGTGAATCCTTTTTCATATTCGACGTTAAATTCTAGAGTTGATAGAACTTCAGTATTTCTTTCTTCTCATTCCGTATGAACCACTCATTTGTGATCTGCTGTATGTTTCATGGGCGGATTGAAGCCCATTTATAATTTCTTCGTGTATAACGCATTAGTTATCATGACAATAAATTATTTCGAGTATATTCTTTTCTAGATAGCAGTCCACACAGAATATCTATCACAAACTGTCAGTGAGTGAGCATAGTGTTACGCGGCATATTCCTGCAATATCACGGCGAGGGACACCAGAAATTGGATTCACACATTGTACCATGTAGGGATTCGAACACGGGTCTTCGGCGTGACAAGCGAGCATTTTAACCACCAAAACGGCCCCCGTCAGTGTAGATAAAACAGTTGGTGATATGTATGGTAAATTGCACTCGAATCTGTCAAGGCTCCATCACCGTTTAATCACACTTCAAGACGCTGATGTCTGTCTTCTTAAAGGAAGGTATAAAAATATTCCTGAAAGACGCTTAACACATGATAGTAGGATCATGCCATGTGATGTGTGTATAGCCTTACATCTTTACAAACAATGTATTCATGCTGTTAACTGATCGAAGGTTGAGTGTTTTTGGTGAGGCTGGCACCTTTAGTAACAAATGTCATGGTCTCAGATTTACAAGCCGTTACTTTAAGAATTTCGCTTGCTTTTCTGAAACAGAATATATTGCTGCATGACTGCAGGTTCTGATATAACAAGAGCCTGACAATAAGACTCATGGATAGTGTCACAACCCCTAGTGTATGGTACACAACTTTTTCACTTAAAAAAACCCCAGATGGTATCCACATGAATACGTGCAGTAAACTTGAACAAAGTACTGTGACTATATGTCCCAGTCCACCCAGCTGTGAATGGGTACCTCGTAAGGATGGGTAAGCTGCAATAACCTGGTGCGCCCTAGTGGCTGCAAGAGTTGTATGATCCCCAGGGAGTTGAGACTGATGATACGATGGGCCGTTGAGATTGACATCCAATGATCGATTGGAAAAATACTAGCGCCTTGAGCATGCACTGGTTGCGTGGATATGTGCGCTATATAACTATCCTAAAATAAATAATAAGAAAAATATTATTTCAGAAATGCTGTTCAAGGCAACTTTAAACCAACTCTCTCATTGACTTATACATTGAGGTCTTCCCCGAAACAGCAAGGGAAATATCACTGACAAAACTCATGGGTAATGCCACTGGTACTTTACTTTTCTCAGCTCTGTTCTTTTTTTCATCAATAGGACTTTTACTTTTATGAAACGAGTGAAGAAGTTTAAACTCCTTGAGGCATCTCATCGTCACATTACCTTGTTAAATATCACTTAGCGAAAATCGCCTATGGACTCCCATGTTTGCTCATTTACGCCTTGGCAACATGCTATACCTACGCTTATATGATTTGTATCTGGAAAATATGTGTCTCTGAGCATATCTGGACATCACTAATGTAATGTCGTCATATACAAAATATATCAAGCAAAACGACAGCCATACCTACAGGGAATGAAACAAAGGTATGAATGGTACCACTTGAGATAAATCAATGAAGTCAATGTCGTTTCAAACAACAGTCAGCAACGAAGACAAATGCTAAAACAATAATTATTTCCTCGTGCATTCGGTGGTGAATAAGGTGATTATATATATCTCTCTTGGGCAATCGTCCTCCTGAGTGGGTACGTAAGTCCCAACATTTTCAAAGTCAATTTAAACTTGCCAGGACTTTTAAACGTAGCATTCTTGTCATTTTAATTTTGGCTAACATTTCTTACAAATCGCCAGCCGCTGAAGGGATGGTGTAAATCGAATTAGGGTCCATGCAGGTAGCAAAGGTACTGCAAGTCCCCATGGTCCCTGGTATGGTAATCTACCCTCTGGTGTTGGCGATCTATAGCCTGTTTTTTTATATTGTATTGTCCAAATAGTGCTATCGGTTTTAACTCTCCATCCTAGTTTTAGTTGTAATTGTGATATTCTAGTTGTTTTACTGTCCTTCGTCGACAGGTTTTTATAACGTACATATATTCCATTTCAATGTCAAATGTTCTAATTTCACTTTTTATTGTATAAATTGTTTTCGTCACAATATGGCTGAGATATTGCCGATGTGACGTTAAATAGTAACTCACTCACTCACTCACTCTCTTGAAGGCCATTATAACATGGAGTAAATGTTATCAAGGCATTACTGCCGGACAGAAGAAAGCATACATTTCAAAAGAGGATTTTCACACATGAAAGATACAAATATTATAAAAACGCCAAACTAATCGCCAGAGCAAGGAAAATTTAAGGCCCAATAATACTGTCACCATCGAAGAACCATTTATTTCTCTTTATCTTAACCACCATGAGGGTATACCCCCCTTTGACGACTATTCGCTTTCTTCGTCAAGAAATGAATACAGAATCACAGGAAGCGCACACACAACTAACTCCAAACTGTCGATGAGACTCCGTGAGCATGTCTACCCTTTTTCCTATACCTCGATACGTAATGTTTCACAATCACAAATGAGTTGAATTCTCAATCATAAGGGATAAATATTTCAATATCAAAACAGTAAAGGACCTTTTTAATAAAGATAATTATCATTTAATCACTGATTTTTCATTGATCATTTTAATTGTGATATTCTAGTTGTTTTACTGTCATTTGCAGACAGTTTTTTATAATATACACATATTCCATTTCAATGTCAAATATGTTGTCGTCACGGTATGGCTGAAATATTGCCGATGTGACGTTAAATATTCACTCACTCACAATCACAGCTCGGATAGTTGCCACCAAGCTATTACTTCAAGTACACAGGCGATCTCATCATGGAAATCACTGCTGGAGTAATCAGCTTTAAAATTGCGTTTAGTCTGGCACGCAGCGCCAAATAAGTCTGCCTACTTTTCCTGAATACCTACGTAGATAATTACAAATATTGCCGTTGTACGACGACCTAAGTGCCGGTCGCTTTGAAACAAATGTACCTAATTCATATATATGAATTAACATCCTTAAAAGGATGTTGCTCATCATGTAGGTTGTAATAGGTTGAGTTGCTGGGACCTAGATGGATATAAATTCAGAAAGACTTTCAAATTATACGTCACTGATAGACTTGACATTGCTTGGGACGTTCGAAATGTTTTGGAATGTTCTAGGTAACTCGATAACTCGTATAACATGTTTACATCGATCCTTTCATGGTAATGCAGACGGTTCAAACTTTATGAACTGGAGAGGCTGTTTCATATATATATACATACGGGAAAACCTAGTATAGCACTCCTTTTTTAATAAAAATCAAAGCGATAAATACTTTATTAAAGTTCTGCGACCTACTTTACATTACATGAGCCATGTGCTGCTTTCACAATGTACATGTGTAGCGCAGTCATTTTCCACATAATTCTATACAATCGTTTTGAATAGTGTAGATCGTGTTGTTAGTCGACATCAATGTTATATTTGTCAAAATGGATAACATTCCCACACATATATCATATTTTTTTCTGTTATAAAGCCTCAATGGTGTGTGTGTGTGTGTGTGTGTGTGTGTGTGTGTGTGTGTGTGTGTGTGTGTGTGTGTGTGCGCGGCGCGCGCGCATTATATTATTACCGCGTACAAATTAAATACGTCATGTATGTGTCAGCGCTATAAACATGACACGACGATCCCCGTTAGTCGCCTCTTACGACGAGTATGGTTTGCTGAAGACCTTTTCTTACTTAAATCTTCGCGGGTGGCAATTGTTATCGTATTCAATGGACACATAGTACTTTGGATACATGTCTACTGCGGATATCTTGTAAACCGTTACACAATGTTTTCTTTTGACGTTGAAAGGCAGTTATTCTCCAACGGAAATACGAGTAGTGACATCTTAACCTAACGAAAGAAACAACTTGTCAGGAAATACCCCCTTCACTGGCGTTACCTATTTGTCTGGTATCATTGGCACGTAAGAAATAGTGTTTGGAGACTCCACAAGTAAATGTACATGGACATAATACAAGCTATGATACGTCATGAAAAACGTTAGAACATAATTATGAACCCAATCCCACAATGACTCGGGATGTACCTGCCGGACCCCTCTTTGTTCTTCATGTTTGTTGTAACAAGAATTTTAAAAAACGCATTTGAGCGGAGCCCTGACGCAGACTCATTCACCTTTTTGCTGGACAGTTGTGCAGAGACCTAATGAGAGCTGAGATGCAATAGAATGTCCTGCGCTTCTCAACAAAAGGAAGCACATCCTGGACTATTCTGCAGCATTATCCATGTTATAAAACCAGTGGCACCAATTTATGTCGTCTTCCGGAAATACAAAATAAGCTGGCCAATAGAAACCCTTGTGGTACTCTGATAAATACAAAATACACGTGTCATGATTTGAACGTTGTAGCATTTTGGTCAATGAGGGTGGAATATCGTAAAATGGAATAGAGACACATATCTCTTTCATAGAAAACAGCTGTCAAAAAACGTTCACACGATGTCATGTTAGAGGGAACGTAGATCAGGACTTCGACGGGAAAACCTAGTATAGCACACCTAAAGTTTTTTCAAATAAAATCAAAGCGATAAATACTTTATTAAAGTTCTGCGACCTGCATTACATTACAAGAGCAATGTGCTGCTTTCACAATGTACATGTGTAGCGCAGTTATTTTACACATAATTCTATACCATCGTTTTGAATTGTGTAAATAGTGTTGTCAGTCGACATCAATGTCATATTTTACAAAATGGATAACATTCCCACACATATTTTATATTCGTTTCTGTTAGAACCATATATATCCCAAGGACAAATGATCTTACATCGTTACCTCAAGAGATTTAGTAAATGGTCGTCAGACTCAGTGCGACCCATCATCTGACACGATTTCCAATTCCTTCCTCGGATCACATACTTTTGTATTCCAACTGAATGTCGAACCTCCTCTGCCCAAACACACGCCACTTACCAGCACTAACCGCCTGTCTTGATCCCTGTTTTAATTAAGATAAAAGGGATAACACAGACACCCCTGGTGATTTATCACATATACCTTCTGAGTAAGCCGTTTTATGGCAGGCCGAGAGAATGCAAGCTGAATTGCTAATACCTAGCTGGTAATTCATACATCGTAAAAGCGTGTCCGATCGTGATGTATGTCCAATAGCATTCCCGGACTGCCAACTAGCACTAAGTCCCCAATGAAAACTCTCTCAATCCTTTCGACATTTTGACTATCATACTGCAAGTTGTTCTTTCACTGCCCGAAAGAGCCTCTGATCGGATTGCTTCCATCCAATGTGTTAAAAGGGCGATCGGTTGGTATCATCCTGAGACAGCGAGGTTTACACTCGTAATCGTGTGGCCTGCCAACAACCAGAAGGAAGGAGGCAAACCTTGGGTAGTGATTGTATTGGCAGCTCTATTGATCCTGAAGGGACAAACTTATACGGACGTGTTTTATGTTTTCAGAGGGAGTTTAGGTGACACCAAATAAGAGGACCCACTTACTCTGAAACCTTAATGGATCGGAAAATACATTGCAGGCGTCAGATAGCAGGATCACTAAGTATTTTTAGAAGCATGTACCATGGAATATTTCAGCAAATTACAGAAAATCTAAATGAAGGAGACAATTGATTATTTTTAATGTGTTCGTGCAAGTGTCCGTGCCTCCTGGAATATTCTTTACACTAACTATTTAGGATTGTCACCGTTTGTGTGTTATATAGAACCTTCATTTGCAGTACTAGCAAGAGATAACTTTGAGTCAGCTTGGAAATAGCTAACTGTTTCACTAGGGACAACATACATGTACATTTTCTCGTGAGTTTTGATGTAGTTTTGGGCAAGGACTGTCCCTGTACATACATCATGTATCTCGATGTTATATAAGGTAAACGTCATATCAAAAAGGTCACATCATATTGACTGAAATCATTACATATTCAGCAATCATCCATATATTTAGAGTGAGCTAATATCATTTTCAATAATTTCTAGGGGAGCAATGCGTAACATGCTATTCATTAAACAAAACAAAACCAGGTAGTATGGAGATAAATACCCACACGATAAATTTGCTTCAATGGCTCTCGGAACCACAGGATAACGCAAATAAAAACCTGTGGTTATGTAACCGCATGGGGTGCAATATATTGCCTCGCGCAGATGTATGTGCAATATCATATCCATAGGGTTCTACACGCCACAAAATATCTTCAGGTATCAACCCTCTAACACTAACATATAGTCATTGTCTTTCGTGCTTCCGTTAAACCCACCGAGAGAATGTCACTTCCCCTACGACTGTGTCTTACAGTGACACAAAACTAATTCAGGTCTTCACAGCATTCTTCATCTGTAATTGTTTAGCAATAATATCTTATTAACAGATTGACTAACGTATCAATATGGCTTCACAAACTTACATATTTTCTTCACTAATAAAATATTTTCAGAAACCAATGCTGATTTCTTCATTGCCCCATCTTTTCTCCCAGCAGGATGTCTGTTATCCAGTGTATGTTTTCCTTGTAGGACCTTAACCTCTCATCCATATTCATGGAAAGAAAAATCAATCACTGCCTTATGCTCTGAATGCGTGAATGTTTATTGTTCGTTATAAATACATTAGTTAGAAATGAAAATTCTTTTCATCTCTTTCTTTGTGTGAGATCTGAGGATAAATTTGTATAAATTTGTTTGATGTGATGAAAACTAATGTGATAACCAATTAACTGTGGTAACGTTTCCCACTTTATCCGGAACCTGGAAAACAAGAAGCAGAAGGTCTACAGAACGAAAGTTGAGATGCAATCAATACCACTGGGGTTTTCCTCACAATTTTCATATGACAGTATATGATATGTTTCATTTAAAAACCGTATTGTAGAAATTAATATAATGGAATATGCTAACAAGTACCATAAATATAATGCATGTGTTTGGTGAGAAAAAGTGGCTGATATATCAGATTTCACATCGGCAAATTATGTATTAAAGAACATAAAACCTGTCGTCGATCGCGACGGACAATAAAACTATTAGAGTATAACATGTATAAAGTTAAAACTAGCATGTTATTATAAAAATATATCACCACAGAGAACAATGCAATATAAAAACGGGCTGTATATCACCATCAACTGAAGGTAGGTATACCAGACTAGGGACCATGTGGACTTACAGTACTTTTGCGACCCGTGAAGATCCGGGTTAGTATTGATCTTCAGTAACCCACGCTCGTCGTAAGAGGCGACTAACGGGATCGAGTAGTCAGACTCGCTGACTTGGCTGAAACATGTCATCGTAACCCAATTGCGTCGATCGATGATCATGCTGTTGATCACTGAATTGTCTGGTACAGACTCGATTATTTACAGGCCGAGCGATCATTTATAGCTGGAATATCGCTGAGTGAGACGAAAACTAAACTCACTCACTACAGTAACTTTGCTGCCTGCATGAACCCTAGCTGGATTTACTTCAGACCTTCAGTCATACATTAAAAGAACAAATAATTCAAAATGGAGAATGAAATGGGACTAACGTACCCTCTTAGGGGTTCACTACTTCAACCCCCTTTGAAAGTAAAGCCACTTGCAATCACCGTTATTTTTTCATTCTTCTTCACAATATATACTCAGCAGCAAAAGTAACGTCAGTACGAATTTAAAAATAGATAGGCACTGTAATCAAATTATTATAGAAATGGACATAATAAACAGATCAAAAACATGTTTTGTGTACATATGTACAATATCTTGACACATCAATGAATAACTCAATTCCAAGACATTACATGAACGTTTGCAGTCCATTCAGACTCGTGACTTCAGTTCTAGTTTGACCACCACGAGAGGCAATAACTGCAGCACAGCGTCTATGCATGGAGTGCACCAATCGATTGATGAAGGCCATTGGCACATTGAACTACACTCTGAGAAAGGCCTGGCGCAATAAATCGGCTGTGTTCGGCCTTGGTATGACATTAGTCTCCTCTGAATTTCATCCCAAAGATGTTCAACTGGGTTTAACAACACGGTAAGGTCTACGGCAATGGAGGTTCCCGCTGTTAAGACGTCGGCGTACTGTATCAGTACTGATTGGTCTCCCGTGTGTTCCCACTGTCTGGCCCACTCTCTGGTGCTGTTTCCATGGATGCCTGCATGGTCTGAGTAACGCTGGATTCTGTACATGCTGTCGCACAACATGGCGATCTTGTCGTCTTGTGGTCACCCTTGGTCTGCCAGTACGGGGGCGATCATTTGTGGTGTTGGTGGCCCGGAAACGTTGCTGCAGCCTGTAGATGGTCCGAATGTTGAGCTGGAAGTGATTGGCAACGGCTTGTGCAGTGTGGCCAGCTTCAAGTCTTCCTAGCGCCTGGTTCCTCTGAGCTGTCGTGAGAAGGGGCATCCTGCTGACGTTCTAATGTGAATGTTTCAACCAGGTTTGGGATGCATTTTATAGGGCTGGTCCTTGTGAACACGACGTGCAGCATGAGTTGCATGAAAAACATGGCGAACACCGTACCATCTACGAGATCAGGTTGCGTTTTTGAGACCATTTCCTGGGTTCCCTACTGAGTTTAGGAAGGAATGTCTTTGCTCAGGTAAAGTTGGAGATGTTGTCAAAAATATACAATCAAAACATTAAATCTGTTTACAGTTATCCGTTTCTGCGAAGGAAAATTCCAAACTGACGTTTCTTTCGCTGCCCAGTATATATGCTTATCAAAATTTATCATTTAATTCAATATCTTTTAAAAACCCAAAATATGAACTGATATTATATATTGAAAAGTTATTTCTTGTGATGGAAAAATCAATGCAGTCAAGCACGACATGGTTAACTGTGATTCTTTCATCACCGAGGGATACAGAATGGGGAATCCTCAGCTTTTAATAAATATTCATGAGTTGATCTTGTATGGCCAATGCAACAGAATGACCTCTTAAAATCTGGACTGACAGTCCAGGTAGGTGTGACTGATAGTTGGGTTAACTTCATGTAGTTTATTGATACCAACATGGGTGTCCCACTCATTTTGCAAATGGTCTCTAGCATGGAGATCTACCTTCAGTTGCTGGCGATCTATAGCCCGATTTTATATTGTGTTGTTTTGAAATGATTAAGCATTTTACATTGAACTCAAACTAGTTTTAATTAATTTGTGATAATCTAGTCCTTATGCTTTCCTTCGGTGACAGCTTTTTTAAAAAGTAGGAACATATTTATTCTCAGTATATGGCATTTTGTCGTCACGATATGGTTGAAATATTGCCGATGTGACGTAAAATATTAAGTCACTCACTCACACACTCCTTTTGCATTAGATCATGATCGGAAAGAACTACCATGCTGTGCCATCTGCAGTTGATACGCAGTACCGACTCTCATCTGTGAACAAAACAGTTCTCCATTGCCTGTATCGCCAGTTTGGTGTTGTAGGGCAGACTGTGAACGTTCACGCCGATGACGAGGGGTGAGGATAGGTCCACGGTAAGGTCTACGGCAATGGAGGTTCCCGCTGTTAAGACGTCGGCGTACTGTATCAGTACTGATTGGTCTCCCGTGTGTTCCCATTGTCTGGCGTGCTGTTTCGGATGCCTGCATGAAGGGATTCTGTACATGCTGTCGCACAACATGGCGGTCTTGTCGTCTTGTGGTCACCCTTGGTCTGCCAGTACGGGGGCGATCATTTGTGGTGTTGGTGGCCCGGAAACGTTGCTGCAGCCTGTAGATGGTCCGAACGTTGACCTGGAAGTGATTGGCAACGGCTTGTGCAGTGTGGCCAGCTTCAAGTCTTCCTTGCGCCTGGTTCCTCTGAGCTGTCGTGAGAAGGGGCATCCTGCTGACGTTCTAATGTGAATGTTTCAACCAGGTTTGGGATGCATTTTATAGGGCTGGTCCTTGTGAACACGACGTGCAGCATGAGTTGCATGAAAAACATGGAGAACACCGTACCATCTCCGAGATCAGGTTGCGTTTTTGAGACCATTTCCTGGGTTCCCTTCTGAGTTTGGGAAGGAATGTCTTTGCTCAGGTAAAGTTGGAGATGTTGTCAAAAATATACAATCAAAACATTAAATGAGTTTACAGTTATCCGTTTCTGCGAAGGAAAATTCCAAACTGACGTTTCTTTTGCTGCTTAGTATATATGCTTATCCAATTTTATCATTTAATTCAATATCTTTTAAACACCCAAAATATGAACTGATATTATATATTGAAAAGTTATTTCTTGTGATGGAAAAATCAATACAGTCAAGCACGACATGCTTAACCGTGATTCTTTCATCACCGGGGGATACAGAATGGGGAATCCTCAGCTTTTAATAAATATTCATGAGTTGATCTTGTATGGCCAATGCAACAGAATGGCCTCTTAAAATCTGGACTGACAGTCCAGGTAGGTGTGACTGATAGTTGGGTTAACTGCATGTAGTTTTTTATACCAGCATGGGTGCCCCGCTCCTTTTGCAAATGGTCTCTAGCATGGAGATCTACCTTCAGATGCTGGCGATCTATAGCCCGATTTTATATTGTGTTGTTTTGAAATGATTAAGCATTTTACACTGAACTCAAACTAGTTTTAATTAATTTGTGATAATCTAGTCCTTATGCTGTCCTTCGGTGACAGCTTTTTAAAAGTAGGAACATATTTATTCTCAGTATATGGCATTTTGTCGTCACGATATGGTTGAAATATTGCCGATGTGACGTAAAATATTAAGTCACTCACTCACACCCTCCTTTTGCATTAGATCATGATCGGAAAGAACTACCATGCTGGAGCCGGAAGCTGTGCTGTTGTAGAAAGGCATTAATCTGCAATCTCGCTGTTCTGTCACACGGTTTGGCACTGGCCGTTGTTAACTTTGATAAGACATGGACACTGGGGATTTTAACAAGCGAAAAACGAAAGTAAACGATCGAACGGTTTTCTCTTATATGAAGGACAATTTATAACGAGATGGTGAAAATGAAAATTGATTTCATGATCAGGTATTCCGAGCCAGCGCCTTATGAGCTGATTTCTATTTAAATTCATTATTCCATACATTGGGCAAACTCTATATTGCAAAGAATTAATGTCCTTCCTAATTAAATTCTTTAATTCCAAGTATGGAATGGCTTCATTTCAGTTACAGAAAATTTAATTTGTGAGTAACTGTAAAGCTGTTTGAGATATTTGGCGAAGATAGTGAACCTGAAAATTGTTCGAAGCAATGGAAACAGTCGGAAATGAATGTCAACAGCAGGCACATTCCGACATTGAAAAATGGTTCAATAACCTATATTGCTATGTTTGAGCATTAGACTGTATTTATGGAGGGAATCCTGATGAACGTAAATTTTACTGTTAATAAACTTAAAAAATAGAATGTAAACACAATTTCGTCGCATTGGTGACCCTTGTAACCCTACACTTGAAACAAGTGAAGAATCAGTTTAAGAAGCCACGTACGAACCTGTAGTCATCCATTCTTGGGAATATGCTTGTGAGAGATATGTGACCCAAACCACAATGTGCTAGGTATTATTTGTGTATTAGTAACTTATGGAGTTTTGCCGTTTTAGTTTGTAATATTGCTATACCGTTCAGCTGATTAAAACGGTTTCTAACATAGATTTTACCTTGAAGGAACCTTGTACATTTATACATCACGACTGTTAAAACAAAAGTAGGGGAACCTGAACTTTCAATTTGTATAGGAAATATAAGCGTATAACAAACTTTTCAAAGGCTTATGAACGCACCACGATTTCTCTTTATCACAACCCATAATCACAATGCATGGGATGCACGTGCACAACGAAGTGGGGTGTCATTCTTGATTTTGACGGTTTTCAAGAAGGTCGAAAAATCACAGTAGACATCAATTTTGACAATCTTCTTCCATCACACAGTTGTTAATGTGTGATACTAGCCGGTTTTTTTTGTTTTGTTTTGTTTTTGACAAGTGAATAATATGGTTGCCGTTCGCGTTACAGTGCTATAAAGTACCCGATGACGTCATAATGGTCTTCAAGGCATGTGATGAAATTTCGTTGTAGCAACATCTCTATAGATATACTGCTTGATCTCACACCTAAGCAATAACTCCTGTGGAAGCAAGTTTGAGATGATAAATTCTCTTATCACTGCTGCTGTTACGTCAGTGCTTCTGTCAATGACAAAAATAGACATTTCAGATCCCTTTGCACTACCACTGAAACAGGTTTTGGCAAAAATGGCGAGTTTTGTCTCCAGGTCAATTCAAGATGTCATCATCGAATAGATATTGACCCTAATATGTATTTCTGGTTGCTGTTTCGTGTAATGCTAAAGTTTTCCATGTTCATGTTTTGTGAGATGTAAACATGAGACGGATAGTCCCTTTAAGTATTGCGATACCCGTGCATCACACACGTGGCACGGTAAGCCAGTCAGGTCTAAGTATTGTTAGCGGGTCGTCCGTGCTGTATGTATGCATCAGTCTCGTCTTGTCTTCTGTCCTGTCTAGTCGTCATGAATAAATGTTTTGTGTGCCGGACGGCCGGCCGCCTTGATTGTTATCCCTTACAGTCTATAATTCATAAATTCACAAAATCTTATTGGTTTCTGTTTATCACAATGGTAATTCAGAGCGAGTTCATTATATGCTGACATCGTTCAAACGCCGTTCTTCCTGGGAAAGTACTTCATTTATCAGGGTATGACATGAGACTCATGAACATGTTCAAAATCTTGTTCAGTGAAGAACCTGGGTCCCGTTCCTCAAAACGATCGTAGCGCTACGATGATCGTAACTCCCATACTTTAACATAGACTTACGACTGTCGTAGCGCTACAATCGCTTTGAGGAACGGGGCCCAGCTTGATATTACGAAAATATTGTTTGTCCTGGCACAATGATTCACTTTCTTATAACTTCAGATGGTTAACTTCCAAGGAAAGGTATAATGTCTTCGATACTGTCTTCTAATAAATTCAGATGGTTAACTTCCAAAGAAAGTTATAATGTCCTCAGTAATGTCTCCATTAGATGAGCATACTGATCATTCATCTTTTCCGCTGTCGTCGTTCGTACATAAAAGGTACAGTGTGCGAATGTATTGTTAAACATTTTAATGTTTTCTCTAGTACCTCTTAAACAGGCTCGAGGATCAACGTAACACACCTAGAATAAGTGTTAATATTATTATTGCTATCCCACGCTATCTTTCGTAAATGGATTAAATATCAAAATCGAAATCCTGGCTTACCTAACAGCAAATTAGATAATTTTGTGTTTTTGATTGATATGATATTTAAAAACAAAGGTAAACCTTGTCAGGCCATGGTGATTGTAAGTTAGAATCTGCAACGATATTAGGGTTCTTTTAATTTTATTTAATTATTTATTATGTTGATTTAATAAAAAGCTTAGTACTTGCAACAACAAAAACATTTCAATTTGTATTAAGCTAACAACATATTAGTGTTTTTAGTAAAATATTTCTGTCGTATGCACATAAATAAACTTTGTAGCACTCGTCTAGTTTCAACACGAATTAGTCTTCGCAAGTAGGATGGAATAATTGGATTGTGTGGATAGGCTAACCAGACATGGTTCAATTGGCCATTGTACTCAATTGGTGTTGGGCGTTTTTATATTGTCATAGCTGGAATATTGCACGTAAAACGAAAAAACATGTTGCAATCTAGTCAAAGTGTGCAAGTGCCAAAAGTTGCGACAAACCTTGGCATTCGGATATCTTGTTGCCACCGCAGCACATTCAAAAAGGCAAGGATATCTGTATTACTTGAAGAAAGAACGTCGTCAAAAATCAAGAAAATAACATCTTCTTGTGAACCACCCTAATACAAACAGGTTTGACATTATCTGTACTCGGGACCAGGCTAAGGGTCTTCTGTTCTCTGATTTGTGGAGGGTTATTCCGATTACATCCATAATGTGGTTACGTCCGTGTGAGGTCAAGCAACATTTTTGGTTAAAAGAGAAGGAGAAAGCAAATGGAGCACGATTTCATCCAAATGGAAATGATTCTGAGCTGTTGTGACAAAGAGTTAATTAAGGGTAAACGGAGAGATATTGATGGAAGCACTTACATGGGGCTTTGTACTCGGGATGTGTGAGAGAATACATCAATACAGCCTGGTTCAACTACTACACACGAGAAAAGAGACTGGGCAGATGATGACAGATAGTAATGGTGCAACCGGAGTCTCAGAGGGGGCACAATAAACGTTGTCTGTTGGGTCCTTGTGCCATGGAGAGAAGGATAGACATGGTTTAGTCGCCCATCTTCTGATTAGTCAAAGGTTAATGGATGCCACGAAAGTATATAGCAAAGTTATTTCAATGGAAGATTTCTTGGATACGACTGGGCAATATATGTCTCTCCCTTTCCACGTCAGTTATTTTGGCCAAATGATATCCCGGATGTAATCAGATGATGCCAATGTACTCCTGACAAATCTTTACATTTTCGGTTGCAGTGTTTGTTTACGTGCGGTGGTTGAAATCATCATACTGTCCATGTTTAAGAGTACCTCAGAATTACGTTTTGAGTTTTGCAATTATGTTTTCAATGCTACGAAACACTGGTTATCTGATTCCATGTTGTCCACACTGTGATTAAATATGACTGTATTGTGCAAAGGATTACAGAGGAAAATGCAACCACATGAAGATAGCTGAGGAGAGGGTCGCAGTTTATACCAATGCACAACCGACAGTGTACTGTGGCACTGACTGTGGCACTGCAATTGCTAGATGTTGGTTAGGCATATACATAAATTGTATATTATCGCATGACAGTGGCAGACGGTCACGGTACATGTAGATATTGGCTTAGTTGCCATATGTGGAGCGTCGCTCGTTGCTACTTGCTATAAATAAGATTTGTCGTGTCTCATGGCATGTGTGCGGAATCACTGGAAGGCAGGAAGACAATGGCTGTAAGACGACAAGTTATCACATGGCATGGTTGGGGGGGGGTGGTCACTAGCAGATGTTATTATCAGGCATCTTGTTATCAATTTACAGAATTGAACCATAATTTTCCAAACTGCATTTCGTTCCTACCCACATCCCAGTACCATACATTATCCTGCATTGAATCTGTCTTTTACCGTCTGAAACGTCTAGCTGGCTACTCGTGAAGATCCGGGTTAGAATTGATCTTCAGCATCCAATGCTTGTCATACCAGATGCATAATGCGATCGAGTGGTCAGGCTCGCTGACATATCATCAGATCTCAGTTGCGTAAATCGATGCTTATGATGTTGGTCACTGGATTGTCTGGTCCAGATAGATTATATAAGACTGCCGCCATATAGCTGGAATATTGCTCAGCGCGGCGTTAAATAACAAACAAACAAATATTTTACAATCAAGACGAATTACACACTGGTGTGATGTGTGGGAATGGCACCACCTATCACCATCAAGTTCAGATAAAATTATCAAACAAGATATTGATGCCTCCTGACACAGAGTGTCTTTGCGGTCATATGTGATTGTGCACGGAACATTTTCACAAGATGTAAAATCAATATTATCTTTGTTTTCTCTCTTTAAAATTCAATCTGTTGATCATGAGATTCTCCGCAGAAAAATATAAGAGATGAACAGACTATATTGAAGTGTGAGAAAATAATAAGACTTCAATTCTAGCGTTGCACAATACATTTCTAAAAACACTATCAAATAATTGTAATTTGCGTGCGAAGAATTGTGAAACTCACCATGTATTTTGTAAACCAAAAGAAGCAGAGATTCGGGCATTGAAGATATGTTGCGGTGAGATAACAGAGCGTCTGTTGCCAATTGCTCAACAAAAAGTCCGCAACTGTATCGCCAAGAATAGAGGCCGGTAATGTTGTTATGCCTGAAAATTTGTGTCGCAAGTCCCTTGTGAGTCGACGCAAGGGATTAGAAAACCAAAATTACACACTTGATTTCCTTTACCGAAGGTTAGGAGAACAGATTTGTTTTGTATCATGTTTTCTAGTATGGATTGGACTTAAGGAACATGCTTGTTCATGCTCAAGAATATTCACTTCCTGGTTAGTGGCGATATGTCATATTACAGAACTATTGTCAAAGTTTGCATGGAACAAAAGCCAAACCCTCTATCACTAACTTTATGTTAGAATATCATTCTGGTTATTTTTGTGTTATGAACGATTTACAGAAGCTGCATTGTATGTCTGGCATTTGTCTTTAACAGATATGTTGCCGATGGCTCAAGGTACATGTTTTCTGTGTCTGAGTCCAGTCACCCAGGTACGGTAGAGAGTGTGAGAATATTGTATTACGAAACAGTCTGTCATTTTCCTGATATAATACGGAAGCGAGAGACTCAAACCGGTGTTGCATGAATCAAAGCCCAATCCGTGCGTAGCATGACATCAAATATAAGTCCTTATCCGAAATCGGCATTCATACAAAGAAACATTTCAAACATAAATGAGCTGACAGAAAAATCCTTTAATCGTTCATTCATTTACTTTCTCTTGTTCAATTATTTCAGTCTTTGCACTAGCGACTGGAACATAAGTGCCAACGTCAATGTTGGAGGCGTTGAAATTCGATGTTCAGCAGGACCACATTCAAAGGAAATATATCAAATTTGGACTGAAGGACCTCTTGCCCTAATCATTGGTCTTATCAAATTAGCGAATGAATGATGAAGTGTTTCCCGGTCAAAAACCAGTTCACTATTAAAGATGTACTTCGGAAATGGTTACGTGAGCAAATAGGTTCAATGTGGTCAAGACATTTAGAAACCCTTCAGTAAGTTAAGAGAAATTACATTTTGTAAAACGGTCACAAATATGACGACGATATCAACATTTATTTTCATAAACACCATTGCTTGTCATGTTGGTTTGCGGTAAATGGCCCATACTGCCTTTCGCAAGTTGAAGGAACACGGGAATGGTGCTAATATTTTGACCCCTCCAGATTCCTACTTTTACACCCACATGTTTAAAAGTGTTGAAAACGTTCTGTGATGTTGCGTCCCTTATAGTCATGTCAAGATCTGTTTATCCGTATGTAAGGGGCCTGTTACGTAAATGGACATGTATATGTATGTTCCATAGCTTTCTTACAATACAAGCAGCAACCTGCCGGTTAATATCTCAAACGATAATGATGTGAAACGGTTAATTGTGTGTAGGCCAGCAGTTTCAAAATTACCTTGCAGAGAGACATGGGTCAGTAGAAAGATAATCAATTATTAGCAATTTAATTCAATTCAATTCCTAATTAAGTTCAGTCTCATGCTTAACAATATCTAATGTTATCATATCGTTAAATATTACGTTTTGGAAAAACTAAACATAACTTGGTTTACAATAAGTTCACGAATTGTCCCAAAGTAAACTTATCCAAATGCTACTCTTCTCTTTTGTTGAAAACATTCTGTAATCAGTTGACTCTAATGGTCTTACAAACTGCCTACAAGGATTTTATGTCATGTAATACATTTATACTTGCAGACATTTCGCACTCATGAGAAAAATATACCTAAAAATAAGCCTGAACTTCCATTAATATTGGTCACAGTACTAATGATGATTTTCGGACGATTGCTTGCAAAATATTAGTTGTTTTATCTCCAGGTTTTCAAAGGGTTTATAAACAATGTAATCCAAATTTATGTAAAGGAAATGATCATGTTTAATTTTTGAAAAATTCGTCATTTTCTTGACTCGGTGCTCTTGCTAATGTCGAATTTGGAAACTCTGAAGTGCTATTGTCCGTGTGATATTTTCGCCTACATTACAAAGTGTTACTGGCAGATTGCCACACAACTGGCACAATTCTGCACTCAACCTTCACCCAAATTACATTTGGGCATGAAAGTATTTTAAACAACTGGGTCCCCAGATGCCATCTTTTTTTGAGAAATCAATGTTAAAATGGGGAAAAGGGGTTCTGTGATTGGCTTTGTGCTTCCCGTTAAGATCAGTATCAGAAACTGCAATAGAGTCAAACGCCACTTTTGTTCGATCAGATTCGATCGTATGCAATATATGCATTATCTGTAATTCATAATTCTCGTTTGGATATCTAGATAATTGCATTGAACAATGCACATATGACGTTGCTAAAACGTATGTTACGTGAACGAATTGAATAAAGTCGTCATGGCCTTTGTGCTTTTCTTACGGTAATATTTATGAAAATATATAGTGGCGTTTCACAGACACGAATGCAACCTCAAGTCAAAAGCGTAGTTCGAATGCATTTATTATTTGCGTACGATCAACGCTAGTATGTAGAAATTTAACATTTAAGATTCAAAATGTACTCCCCAAATATCGATGTCAGTACATGTGGTGTTCCTAGTTTGTCTTTCCCTGAATTTTATCAACTCATTCCACGTCGTGGAGTTTGGTGAATGATTGGGATTACCGGTGATCACAGCGTGACGCTATCCAGCGTTAACATTTTCACTTGAACTGAAAATTATTTATAGAACGCAAGACAGATTTCATTCAAATGTAGCAATTGCATTTACCGAAGTGTCAACTCCACATACTGATATCGAACATGTCAAGTCAGGCTGACATACTCCGTTCTCATTGCATTTGGACCAAATCAGGTACATTAAACGTCATAATTACGCGGGGTTATACTAAATGAATAGTGCCGACAAAGTGCCGACAAACCAATCAGTAATCGCATGGGAAAAACTCCGAGAAACCAAATCCAGTATGACTGACTGACTGACTCTCATTCATTTTACGCCGCTTTTAGCAATATTCCAGCTACACATCAAGGCGGGGGACACCCAGAAAACTTCGAACGAGTTAGGTACATATTTACCAAGGAAAATGAAGCGTTGCTGAGTGTGATTGCTTCACTTCTGGCAGGTTTTGTGAGCGGGAACCACTGCGAATAATCTCATCATCTGAAACTACTTAGACGACCAAAGTAAATGCTGCACAAACGTATCTGTACCGCAAATGCCTTGTAAGGGGATTTCTTTAAGGAGATGATAACAACGCGTCCATTGGTGTGCCTTTTATGATCTCCTGAATATTTCAGAAAGAACAAATCTAAACTTCAGCAACTAAAAATCTCATTTCAGTTTAAGAATGTAGCTTGGAAAGGTAGCATAGGGAATACGTGTTGTCATAGTACAGTCGCGAAACCACATCATTCTATCACTTGTTGCATTGATATATTGTCAGTTAATTTTCGAAAGGTCATCCTTCTTCATCACAAACTTCGATGGGAATGTAACATTGAAAACAAGACGACAAAGTCGATCGATGATTGAAAACTTTCACCTTTAATTTTAGGGTAAACTATTGAAACCAATCCTTGATACTTGATAAATTTGCAAAGTGTAATGAAGTTGAATGTTGTGAAAAGTGAAAGGTAACAATGCAAAACTGGAAACATGCTCATAACTGCCTTAAATATTCTACCTTTCTCATGGGATTTGTATGTCTGTGCTGGCAGTCGGGTAGCCTAGTGGTTAAAACGTTCGCTAGTGACGCCGAAGGCCTGGGTTCGATTCCCCACATAGGTAAAATGTGTGAAGCCCATTTCTGGTGTCCCCCTCCCTGATATTGCTGGGATATTGCTAAAAGCGGCGTAAAACCTTATTCACTCACTCACAATATATGTGCTTGATACACATTCCTGCTTTGGTTCCATTTAGGGCATATAGTGCCTTATATTAATTAGTGAAAAGTTCAAAACGAGTTGTCATGTTTCCCCTCCCATGACATTTTAAGCCAAAACTGCACGAGAAATTTAAGTATTAGGAAAGTATTCTTAGTTTTTGAAGTCACATGTTGGTTTGCTCATTTTCAAAATACATTACTGTTTCTGAAATTCGGAACATTACACTCCTGCAAACATTGTTATCTGATTACTACTCAAGAAGACCCCTACTCATTAGTAGTCTTAAGCGATGAAACCACAAAGTTTTTTACCAACTGGCTGCTTAGGCCTTCAATTTTAGGAAGTAGTGGGCAGATCCAAGGTATCTCTGGATATATCTCTAACTTCTGTCACCCGCGTCAACTATCCTGTCATCAACTCATGTAATGGTGAAATGGTCGTCCACACTTAATTTGTATCATGTACCTGTGGTGGTGGTGGTGGTGGTGAAATTGGGTTTAACGTCGTGCTTGAGAATATTTCGCTCATATGACGACGTGCATGCGTGTGTATGTGTATGTGCGGCTGCTTGTACTAGCCTAGACTGAAGCTGGTTGTCAATTTCTGTGACTCAGTGCTAGCCTCACTGACTCAGTGCTAGCCCACTGAGATACCATGCCGCAACGAAGCATGAATACCCCACTCAGACACATTATACTGACTCCGATCAGACCAGTCCTTGTTGTACCCATTAATGCTGAACGCCAGGCAGGGACCAACAAGTACCATATTTTAACGTCTTTTGGTATAGCGCGGTCGGAGATCGACCCCGCGACCTTCCGCACTCCGGGCGGACGCTCTAACCACTACACCACGGAGGCGGTCATCATGTACATGTATGTATATATTCTAATATTATCAGTTAAAAGGTTTGTGATATAATAGATTTGTTCCTATATCTACTGACTTCATTATTATTGAGCTGTATTATTTTTAACTGTGAAATTGTGATTGTAAATGTTTTGTTGTTATAATGAAAATGTAATAATTGCAAACAGCCTTTGTAGTTAATGATTACCGTTTGGTAATTTTCATATTATTCTAAGATTAAAAGACCGAGCCATTGTTCAGTACCTCTCTGGAATGTGTCAATATTACAGCCGTTATCATTTATAAAATAATTGTACACATTTTTTTAATGTTGGTACGTCTTACAATAGAAAGTTGTTTTGTAAAATATCTAACAATATGAAGGCATATGCATAATATGTTACTTTGCAATGAAGCTATTTAAGTTAGTATGCCTGTTACTTATATGTCCCCAAAAATAATATTCCAAGCAGAAGTCTGTATTTTGTACGAAATCAAAAGTTCATATTTCTGCTGACTTCTTTATCAATTAAACTAGAAACAGTGCATTTCATGCATCATTTCAATGTTATCCTATTGGATTATAAACAGCTTCTTCAATGTCTAACTCGCTCTAAGTGACATACCCCTTTGGAATCTTGAGTGACCAATTAACCCACAAAAACAAACATCGCATTTTCAAGTGTCCTTTTCCCTGGGTTTCTTCACCAACTCATTCGCTATTAATCGATTGGAACGGGGACAGCGACAAGTAAATGGAACGGAAAATGATACCAACTGTTAAATGTCATGAAAAATTATACAAAATAATCCTTTTCCAGTCAGATCATGGCGCTGGGCAAGGCCACCTATGAGGAGATAATTATTTAGCAGATTCCTCAATGAGCACAAAAAGACACAGATTTACCAACGTTTTGGAATGTACCTTTTTGGGCAGTTTTGAACAGATGCAATGACAGTGTCATAGCGGTAGAAGATGAATCAAATGAACTGTGGGCTGTCGGGGCTGTGTGGTTGCATGACCTAAACAAACCACAAATAAAAAGAGCCATAGTTTCAACCCTAACCAGACGCGCCAAGGCTATCTGCGACCCAGCCCAACTCCAAGATGAGATCGACCACCTCAAAAAAACCTTCATCACCCTCAACGGATATCTCAAACAACTTGTAGAGCAGACCGTAGCCACAATCCTCCATCAACAAAATGACCGTCCACCCAAACCCGAACCAGCTCCCATCCGGATCATCATTCCCTGCCAAGGCCAGATTAGTCATCACATCAGCCGACTTCTTAGAAAAACTGCCAGTGTTGATATGACATTTTATTCTGATAAAACGTTGAAATCAATCCTGAGAGCGAATGGAAGAGGTGACACCAACCAGACCGAACCCAATTCCAGAGGACGCATCTCCAAAATTTGTTCTGATTGTGGAAGCAGTTATATTGGAGAAACTTGCCGGCCGTTCAACATGAGGCTAAAAGAATATAAAACTTCAGCTGAAAAATCTGATCTCAAATCTGCCCTCTCAGAACACATGGTCAAAAATCCAAATCACTCTATCAACTGGCAACACACTGAAATCCTGGCTTCCAACATCAGTAATTGGCGCAAAAGAAAACTTCTTGAATCAATCAACATAAGAAGATTAGTACCCGAGATCAACGGGTTTACCTCCCTAGCGCCTAGTGCATCACCATGAAATCATAGACTCTCAAATCATTCTGCTGTGTAAACATACTCTTGTTCTTATTGTAAAAACATACACTATCATTGTATTCTTCTCTTTCATCTTACTGCACTGTTTGTACATACTTAATTTTATCCAGCCTCATGTAAGAATGTCGAGTTTTGATTGGTTCACGTGACTCTGATAAAATACCATGCCCACCCGTCACAATCGCGAGCAGGGAGTACATAGAGAATACTACACGAGGTCTCATTACATACGAATTATACGAAACGAGTGTCCTTCCTATGGTATCTGACCGAGCGAAAGCGAGGTCAGATAACATAGGAAGGTCACGAGTTTCGTATAATTCGTATGTAATGAGACCGAGTGTGGTATTTTATTTATTACCCACGTCTTACATGCGTTTAAATTGACAAAATAGCGTATTTTTGATATGTTTTTGGTTTCAAACCGAAACCGGTTTCATAAAGAGGTTGCGGAAGAGTTTTGTACTGTAGTACAATATTTGCATGACGTCACACTAATGACGTCACTGCCATGGTAACCGACGTCACGATGCATGTCAGTTGTCATCGCCTCGTACAGCCTCCTACAGTAAACTACTCCGTTGCACCTCGTTTCTTGGTTTCCAGTTGCTTCATTCGGCTAACATCACTGGTGGAAACATTGCGTTTATGTTTTTCGACAGATATATTGTCTCAGTTCGACTCACAATTAAACAGCGACACGGCAACGTTCGCAATGTTTATATTCCCACAATGCATTTAAGTTGTAGAATGAATGAATTCACGTGTTTGTTATGAATGAAAAAATAGTTACGTCAACTACCCATACGCTGACCACGTGGGTAATAAAAAGTCATATTATCCCGCAACGCCTCGGTGATCACGCGAAGTGAGAAAAGCGTGCATCGTCAAGCCTTTAATAAGGTGCGCTGCATTGAGGTCAATCGATCAGCTGTTGTCAACATGGCATCCACATATAAAAACAAGTCGATTCGATGCGTATTGTTTTCTTTTGATTTAGTAAAAAACATTGGCTAGATATATCACATTATTTACATATCTGGCTTCCGGGACTGTACATTAATATATATATAAAACCCGTATTTCCCTCGACTGTATTGTTCACTATTATCATTATCCACCTGACGAAGGGGTTCAATGAACCAGCCTAGAAACGTTGTGTAAAATAAATCAAGAAGTTGTTATTCATAACATTTGTCTTGTATTACTATAACACTTTCGTCAACCCCAAGCCAATGTTTTCCTTTAAGACTTGAAGCAGCTCCAAACAGGAGCCTGAAACAGGAGAAGTACAAATTTTCGTAGGAATTGTGAGTGACCACAAAAGATAACGAAAGAAACACCTAATCCGGAAATATATACTTTCACTAGCGTTCTCTTTTTCTCATTGCATTCCCAAATAACAAATAGTGTTGGACAAACCCACAAGTAAATGTACGAGAACACGATACAGGCTATCAAACGTCATGAAAAATGTTCGAATGTAACCATTAACCTCGTGCCATAATGACACAGGGCAAGCCCACTGGAGAGGGAGGTCTTTGTTTTCATGTTGGTTTTAATAAGAATTCAGAAAACTCATTGGACCATTGCCCTGACGCAGTCAAATGTACTTGTGCTGGACAGTTCTGCAGAGAATTAATGATAATGTGACGATGGATGGAGATGAAATCAAATGCCCTGCGATTCTTTATGTAAGAGAGGGGTATATAGCTGTCAGGCAAACCCTGGTCTATTCTTCAGTGTTATCCAGAGTTACCAATTTATGTCGTCTCCATTCGTTCCAGTAATTCCAAACAGTTGGCCTGTTGAAACCCCGATATACTCGGAAGCGCACAAAATACATTTATCACAAATTGTAATGCCCTATGAATAAAGACTGATATCTGTATCATACAAACTGTCAACATACTTCATTCGACAGGTGGAACGTTAGTCTGATTGAAAAACCTCATAAATACCAACATCATGTCACAAGTAATTCAACACACAGGTCTACACAATCGTTTCAATTGTTGCTTTGGTCTATACCAACGCTATGTATGTCGAAATGGATAGCATTTACGCAAAAATAAAATATCACATTTGCCCATTATGGAAATGTGCCAAAAACGAAGTTTCTTTCTTAGTTTCCTCCAGAGATTTCTGAAATGGTCGTCAGACACAATATAAACCATTATCTAATTTATAATCCGACACAATTTTCAATTCCTTCCACAAATCACATTCTTTTTTATTCATCTGGTCTAGACTCGATTTGTTGACAAACAACATCGTACAGCTATAATACTGCTGAAACAAATATATACTCAAGATATAGTCACAATTGTACAATCGACTCTGCTTTTAGCAGGGATTTCTTATGGATGTCGAAAAGGTTTTGTCGCTTCTGTTTGTATTCCAGCTCAATGTCAAACATCTTCTTTCCAAACACTCGTTACATGTATACCAGCTCTAACCTCCTGTCAAATCCCTGTTTTAATTAAGATAAAAGGGATAACATAGATTCTACCGGTGATTTATCACATGTTCCTTCCCAGTAAGCCGTTTTATGGAAGGCCAGGCGAATGCAAACTGAATTGTTAATACATAGATAGTCATTCATACACAGTAAAAGCTTGTCCGCTTGATGTATGTCCAATAACATTCCATGCTGCTAACTAACACTAAGGCCCAGTACATTCCAATGCTGCAGACTGGCACTAACACTCAAACGAATATTCTCTCAATCCTTGGCCTATCACACTGCAGGATGTTCTTTCACTGACCGAAAGAGACTGATCTTATCCGCAGTGGGTTAAAGGACCATCGACTGGTATCATCCTGAGACAGCTTGATTTACACTCGTAATCGCGTGGCCTGCCAACATCCAGAAGGGTTGCGGTAAGCCCTGAGTAGTGATTGAATTAGCAGCTCTACAGACCCTGAAGGGGCATACATTTTTTTATACGGCCCTGTTTTTATATTTTGCAGAGCGAGTTTAGGAAATACCAACTAAGAGAGCAGACTTACTCTCGAGCCTTAACTGGACGGAAATAGATTGCAGGCATTAGACAGCAGCATCGTCACGTATTTATAAAAGCATGCTCCATGGAATATTTTTTGCAAATTGCAGAAAATCCGATTGGAGGAGGTCATTGATTATCTCTAATGTGTTTATGTGTCCGTACTTCCTGGGACATCATTTATACTAAATATGGAGGACTGGTACCGTTTATCAGCTATAATTGCTGCACTATCAAGATATGACTCTGGGGCAGCTTAGAATATGGAACTGTTTTACTAGTGACATCATAGATATCATGTCGTCTCCGTTCATACATCATATGTATCAATGTCATATATAGACGACAAGGGCGAATTCTACCAACTGAAATCATTCCGTATTCAGCAATCATGTATATGTGTAGATTGAGGTTATGTATTTTTTTCTTTTTTTTCTTAAGGGGAAAGGCATTGCATTCTTCATACTCACATAAAAGATACATCAAGCAACGGAAATATCCAGATTTTCTGTAAGCAGTATGCTTTCAGAACCGCCAGGATAAGGGAACTGCAAACATTTTCAACAACTGTGGTCAATGTGCCCGACAAACATTGTAATGTTTCAAATAATACTTATGATAAAATTCGCCAAAGCGGTGAAGCTTGACTATTATTTAACTGACCACCAACTTCAAATCTGTACTTTTAGATTTTTCATATTGAGCTACAGAAAAAGGCAAAGGAGCTTGTGCCGATCATAAATCTTCTCTGACGGATTCCACACATCACAAAGACTGTTACTCTTCTTGTATCGACATTTCAATACTTTAGTTCAGGAGTCATTGTCTTTCGTGCTTCCTTTATACCCATTGAGATTAATGTCCCTACTCTAATGGCTGTCTCTCACAATGGCGTCAAGCTATTTCAGGTCTTGGTCGTATTCATAGTCTTACATTATATTGCTATATTCATTTACTAATGGATCTCACATATTTTCTACCACTTTGGGGTCTGTTATCTGGGGTATGTTCTCGTACATGTAGAAACTCAACCTCTCATTTATATTCATGGAAATGTATCCCTGCCTTATGCACTCAGTGTGTGCATGTTTATTGTTCTTTATAAATTCATAAGTTAGGAATGAACCTTTTTCTAGTTTATTTGTACCCAGAAAACAAGAAGTAAAAAGTCCACAATTTGCAATTTCAAGAACCAAAGCTGAGACACAATTAATACCTCTGGCATTTTCCTCAAACTGTTCATATGGAGTCATGTGGAAAACAGCATTGTGTTTAATTATTACATTGAAATGTGCCTACAAATACCATACATATAGTGTGTGGGTTTAGTCAGAAAGAAGATAGAATTAGGGGTGGGTTTTGCGCTAAAGTGCTGAAGCCAGACGCTATGATGCTGTAGAAGGCCTTAATCGAAAATCCCTAATGGGTGTTGTTAACTTCTACAAGACATGAACACTGGTGATTTCAACAAGCGAATAAGTAAAGAAAATGGTTCGATGGCTTTCTCCATTATGATGGACTATTCATAACAAGGTGGTGGAAATGAACATTGATTTATTGAGGAGGTATTCCGAGCTGGAGCCTGATGTGCTTATTTTTTAAAATTCATTATTCCATACATTCGACAAACACTAAATTCGAGAGAAATAAATGCACTTCTATTCTTCATTCTAAACACGAAATGGCTTGATTTCGATTTAAAAATTCAGTTTGTTAATAACTGTAAAGACGTTTGGGATATTTGGCAAAGATGGTGAACCCGAGAATTGTTCGAAGCAATTTAAACAGTTGGTAATGAATGTCAACCTCAAGTGCTGTCAAACAAACTGTAAAAAGACTATGTCAACATTGAAAGAATTGTCAGTAACCTGTAGTGCAATGTTTGAGCATTAGCATGTGTTTAGAGATGCCAACATGGTAAAGTTCACATCGGCAATATTGCAGCCATATCGAAAGGCACACAATAAAAACTAAATTAATTTGTCAAAAAAACTGCCGTCAAATGGCAGTATAGCAACTAGAATATCTGAGATTAATTCTAAAACTCGTCTGAGAACATATTAAAATAATGAGTTGGTATTCGAAGACACAATTTAAAATTAGGTTATAGATCGCCAACAACCAAAGGTCACCCTACAGAAGACCATGGAGATTTATAATACTTCTGCTTCCTGCAAGGTTCCTGGAATTACACCATCCTTTCAGCTGCTGGCGACTGCATGCTATTTTTGGCAACGATTAAAATTCACAAATATACGAATAAAATGTAGTAGTAAAAAACTAATTTGAATGATGTGGTCTTACATATCATCTCAGCATGAGATCGTCTATAATGAGTCAAACCTGTTAGAAACTCAAAGAAAAGAATTTCAAGACCATGAGGTTCTTGGTTACCGTAAAAACAAGAAGAACCTGCAAGATGAACACCACGTACGAACCTTGAGTTACCCATTCCTTTTAATATCCTTAAGACAGACAGCCAGTTTGGGATGATACATTCTCTTATCCCCTCTACACTTACGTCACTGCTTCTGCTTGTGCCATTTCCGGATCATACAAATTGACGTAACAAAGAAAGTACACACCTGGTGCTTTTGGTTTACTTTCCAAAGAGCGACGCAAATGTTTTGAAAAGAATTTTTACAGTGATATATAAGTCACAGACTTTCCTAATATGTTGCCAAAACAACACAGATATCGTGCCCAATTGCGAAGTTGCCAGTCAAAATCACAACACTTTTCAAATAATCCCAAAACACCAGGTGTGTACTTTCTTTTGTTCGTCAGTTTATCTAACATGTCTCATTGACATTTGAACTTCCTTTCCACTTCCACTGAAATAAGGTTCAGCAACAATGGTGAGTTTCAGCTCAAGGGCGATTCAAGATGTAATTTTTTAATGGATATTGTCCATGAACGTTTGTTCTAATGTTTCATATTTCTTTTGCGAATTTACCCGTGAAGATCCGGGTTAGAATATTTATCTCCAGTAACCCATGATTGTCGTAAGACGCAAACTCATTTACAGACCGCCGCCATATCACTGCTGGTCCAGAATATTGACTGCCGCCATATAGTGGAATATTACTGAGTGTGGTGTAAAACTAAACTCACTCACTCACTCACTTTTCCGCAATCGTCTTTCTGTGTATAAGTAAGATGCAGTGTGCGAATGTGATGTCAAGCTTTTAAGGTTGTCATCTCGTTCCTATGAAACAGGCTGGAGGAAAAACATGCCACATATTCAATATATTTTAATGATATTTTTCTTACGTCACATGGTGCTCCTTGGGGCGCGGTGGGCGAGCTGGCTACGGTGCCAGGCTAGTGATCCAGCGAACTTGAGGTGTCGGGATCGAGCCCACCTGTGACCGGGTGTAAAAACCTCGGAGTCAACTTTGTGTGCAGACTCTTTTAGTGTTGTCACAACCTCTAGTGTACAGTACACATCCCTGTGCACTTAAAAGAACCCACGAATCCGTTGGTATATGACCAGATGGTGGCCACATGAATACGTGCAAACACCTAGTTGCAGGTACAGCAATGTGCAGTGAACTTGGACAAAGTACTGTGAATATGTGTCCCAGTCCTCCCAGCTGTGAATGAGTACCTCGTTAGGATGAGAAGGCCACAATAACTCGAGTCATGGTCCCCAGGGAGTTGAGATTGATAACACGATGTGCCGTTGAGACTGACATCCAATGATCGAGGGGAAAAATACCAGCGCCTTGAGCAAGCACTAGTTGCCTGGATATGTGCGCTATTTAAATATCATATAATAATAATTGTGTGGACAAAAAATGAAATTTTAGTTAAATAATTAGAAAGTTTATTAATATGTGTTTTGTATTGATATGAAGTTCATTTCCCCTATATAACCGACGATGTATTTCGACGATGTTAAATGTAAGTAACGATATCAGTATATTATTTCTTTCATGCAAGACAGCAGAAAATATTTTGCAATTTGTACCGAGCTAACAACATGCTATTCTTCTCAATCACAGGTTTCTGGCGTGTGCACATCAATAGGCCTTACACCCCCTAGTTTCAATGCGGATTAGTCAACGTCAACATATGATGGATGAGAGGTAACTAATTGGATAGTGTGGGTAGGCACTTGACTGAGAGTGGAATTACTTGAAGGGGACATCGTATTCAAATGGGGTAGGGCGATTTTCATATCATTCTCTGGTTTGACGTAGCTGGATTATTGAGCTTAAAACAAACTATGTTGCATGGTGTAAATCAATGTCAGATGGTCAGATGATTATCTTCTAGAGTGAGTGAGTGAGTATGGTTTTACGCCGCTTTTAGCAATATTCCAGCAATATCACGGCAGGGAACACAAGAAATGGGCTTCAGACATGTGGAAAACGAACCCGGGCCTTCGGCGTGACGAACGAACGATTTAACCACTAGCCTACCCTACCCGCCCATTTTCTTCGAGATTTAAGTGATAAACATAGAATACTTTTCTTTCCAGGATGAGAGCATACAGTGTATGTCGCCAGTAACGCATGCTGTTTCTTAAAGGAGGGACGATAGGGTAGTTTAGTGGTTAAAGCGTTCGCTTGTCATGCCGAAGACCCGGGTTCGATTCCCCACATGGGTACAATGTGTGAAGCCCATTTCTGGAGTCTCCCGTCGTGATATTGCTGGAATGTTGCTAAAAGCGGCGTAGAACCATAGTCACTTACTCACTTGTAAAAGGCGACTTAATGAATCGTGAGGTTGATTTGATATCAACCTTCCCCATTTGCATGGATCGATGCTCATGGTAGAGGGTAGTTGTCTAAGCGCCGAAATCCACTGTGCAGAGATAAGTTCTTTGGCACGCAGAAACATACTGTTATCATTGTTGGTTCGAATTCAGGTTCGAATTATGGTTGAAGATTTGTCAGCACCATATCCGTTTCCTGAGTTCCACCAAACCTGTTACCTTCGGGCAGTCTTCCTACATCATGCTGACATGCAGTTACACAACTGGAATAGTCACCAAAGCAGCATAACTCATTCACTCACTCACTCACTCACTGGCTCATAGTTTACACGTTGAAGCGTCTTTTCCAACAACTGATAACACATTGCTGATTCAGAGTGCAGGGTATGCATTCCTTCATCTATTTACCAATAATACCTATAAAAATACTCATCGTGGAATTTACCTTGAGCCCGTAAGTTCACGAATAGATGATTTAGATCTCAGAGACCAATTTGTGTCAAAAGAGGCGAGTGTAATGAGACCGTGCGACAAGGGACAATAGGGTTGAGTCTGGATACGTTCACATTACGTCATTTGACATCCAGAACAAACCCATAATCTGATTGCCAGCGTATGTGTGTAACCATGTCACTATGCGCATATAGATTTCGTCTCATTTGTATTACATTTCATACTCTTAATGTCCATACGAGATGTCAAACGTAATTGACAAAACTTGCTGCGCAACCTTCTCATGCTGGTATGTTGCTGCCACTGCAGCATAATCAAGAACAATTTCGTTGATCGTTGCTCATGATGTTAAACATCACTAGATTGTCTGGTCCAGACTTATTTATGGACTGCAGCCATATGGCAGGGATATTGTTTCGTGCGGCGTTAAACAACAATAAACAAACAAACTATAACACTGAAGAAGGTCAAAATGACTGTATCCCTTTAAGATAACGTCGTAAAATAAGAGTGAGTGACTTTAGTTTTACGCCGCTTTTAGCAATATTCCAGTAATATCACGGCGGGGAACACCAGAAATGGGCTTCACACATCGTGCTCATGTGAGGAATCGAACCCGGGTCTTCGGCGTGACGAGCGAACGCTTTAACCACTAGGCTACCCCACCACCCTCGTAAAATAAGAAATACACATGTATCAGTGTCCCTATAAGAAAATAGGTCTTATTGGGAACCTAGCACCACCTCAATACAAACAAGTATTACATTATTGTCTGCACTCGGGATATCATTGTAGCTTTCTTCGTCAATAGGGTTCGCTTAATATAATTTTAAACTCTTCTCCTCACGATATGGCCGAAATATTCCGATGGATGGTAAATCTTATTCTGTTTACATTATCTGCACTCGGGCATAGGGTTACCATTCTGTTAAGCTCCGGATATTACCACGGGGAATCCATAATGTTGTTACGTCCGTGTGAGGTCAAGCAACGATGTTTTGTTAAATAGTGCCGCAGAGAAGTCGAAAAGGGAATGGTTTCGGGGTTCATCCTAATGGAAATGATTCTGAGTTGTTGTGGCAAAGAGTTAATTAAGGTTAAACGGAGAAATATTGATGGAAGCACTTACATGGGGCTTTGTACTCGGGACGCGTGTGAGCAAACACATCAATACAGCCTGGTTCAACTGCTACACACGAGAAAAGAGACTGGGCAGATAATGACAGAGAGTATCTCGGATCTCATCTCATAATGACAATGCGCTGCTGACAACTACTAACAGTCGTGTTTTACGCGTGAGATGTTTGAAATCATCAAACTGTACATATATATGTTTAACAGCACCGCCCATTTAAGTCTTGAGTTTGCAAAAGGTGCACATTTTTTACTGAACCAAAGGTTTAGTGTTTTAAGAAAAAGTAATGTACGTACATTTAGAGTCATGCCTTGATAAACTGGGTAAACAAATTGCATCAAGTCACTCAATATTATGTCATTTTAAAAAGACTCGATAAAAAGGCGTTTCCACATCGGTAAGAACTCTCTGCTCTCTGCTGTACGACGCGGTCTGTAAACAAATATAGACTGGACCAGACTATCGTGTGATTGACATCATGAGTTACGATGACAGAGGGTGGTTGATGAATCACCGTCAAATAGTGATGATAGCAGGTGAGCAAAACGGGTGGGCGCATCCTGTCGGTGGCACCCGTCGTAAACAAATACAAAGCTAGTCAACTGTTCAATGAACAAAACACACATCGGGAACGTATTGTAAAGGTTATAATAAGGAATTGCATCGGACATTTTGTCACTGATGCATCACACTTTAAATGTCCAATAATATTATCAAACAAAACATCGATGCCTCGTGGCACAGAGAGTGGGGTGGAAGTTAAATGTGATTCAACATCAACATTTTCACAACATTTTCATCAACATTTAGAGTCATGCCTTGATAAACTGGGTAAACAAATTGCATCAAGTCACTCAATATTATGTCATTTTAAAGTTGTAAAATCAATATTCCCTTTGTTCTCTCCTTTAAAGCTTAATGTTAATCATGTGATTTTCGTAGATGAACGGACTGAAATCAAGTGTATAAGAACAAAATAAGACTTCAACATACGGATCTAAAAACACTATCAAATAATTGTAAATTGCGTGTGAAGAAACGAGATTCAGGCGTTGAAGTTATGTTGAGCTGATATTACAAAGGGTCTGTTGCCAATTCATTAACAAAAAGTCCGCAACTGTATCGCCAAGTATATGGGCAGGTAAGTGGTTTTGCGAGAGTCATGTACACAGTCGAACGCAAGGAGTTAGAAAAACAAAATTACACTCTTCATTTCATTCACGGAAAACTAGGAGAACAGACACACATCATGTTTCTCAGGATGGGTTGGTCTTAATGGACATGCTTGGTGAAATATGTTTACTTCCTGATCTTTCGCGGTGTGCTATTCTGTCAGTTATCTTGAATGGATATGATTCCAATTCCTCAAGGTGCATGCTTTTGTATCTGTTTCCTGTTAGCAAGTTGGTGACGATAACGGTAGATAGTGTGTGAACTCAGTCATGTTCCCTCCAAACATAATACGTCAGTGGGAGATATCAACTCAAACAGGACACATTTTGTGACAGTAGTCGACTCTTGAATAAACATCGCAATCCAAAACCAAAACTTGCTCAATTATTTCAATCTGTAAACAAGTCATTGCAACATAAATGTCAACGTCAATGTTGGAGGTGTTGAAATTTCATCTCCTGTAGGAAAAGATTCAAAGTAAAATTATCACTCTGTTTGAAAATTGTCCTAATCAATGGCTTTATCACATTAAGTGCGGATGAGAGATAAAATGCTTCCAGGTTAAAAAAAAAATTCACAATCAAAGTGTAAACATGACATAATGTGCTTAAGAAATGATTACGTTAGATAAAGGTTTAATGCGGTTAGCTCACTTAGATAGAAATCCCAGAGCAAGTTAAAACAATCACAAATACCACGGCGATGTCAACAGTATTTCATCAGGAGCAATGCTTGTCACGTGGATCTGTGGGAAATGTCCAGTACTGTCTTTTGCAAAACCCAAGAACAAAGGAATGGTGCTGATAGATCAAAGACTTACCCCTACGTGAATTTTTGTTTTGTAATGACATTAGATCCGTTTATTCAGTACTCAAGAGGCCACAGGCCTGTAGTACATGTACAATTTGCATATGGTAGCATATACGCAATCATTAACGTGGATATCACATAACACAATTAAGACATGACAGTATTTCTATAGTTTAAAGCGTTGAATATAAATGCTGATTCATTTCGTAGAATAAGATAATTATGCGAACTCAGTAGATCAATAAAGTTGTGAGTGTTTGGGTGTCTATTATAATAATTAGACAGATAGTTTTCTCTTATTGTTGGAAACACTGGACATATAAGAAGTAAATGATATTCGTCTTCTATGCTATTCATATTACAAAGTTTACAATATCTGTTTTCTCTAGAGACATTTGTGTACCTACCTGTTTCCAAATAGAGATCATGGGATGAATATCTTAGCCTTACAATTGCTATCCTACATTTCTAATGTAGTTAAAACCTGTTTTAAAAGGAAACTCCTTCACGTGTGTGGCCCAATTTCGTTTAACATTTTTATCATATACTAAAATCATTTAATAGCATTTTCGTGGGTATCTGTAAAGGGGCATATGGGTTAGTCTTATCCAATATTTAATGACTGTTATATAAGCATATATACATGGGATAACGCCCCGTTTCCCCAACACCACAACACTGGGAGTATTTGTTTTAATTATTTTAGGTATTTTTTACACGCAAATATGTGTACTTTTTCAATTGCATCATAAGCTTTAAGTGACCATACCCCTGACCCAGTATTGGGCTTATTTCTGTGTCAAATATCTTTAGATGTCTTATTAGATATAACGATTCAATCTAACATATTTGTAGCATAAATGCCTCAAGTGATCAAAGACGCCGTGTAATGTTGTGTTGCATACCTTACTGACATTCCAGCATCTACTTACCTTGGTGTTAGGGGCCTGTCATGAAAATGAATAGACATGTATATGTGAACGGAGTGAGTACCATGGATGTGGTCTTTCTGTCAATTCAATCAGCAATGTGACAATTTATCTGAAACAAGAATAATGGGAAACGGTGAACAGTGTATCGGCAAAAAATCGTCATTAACATTTCCAATGAGCAATATCAGATACATTTGTGTGTATTTTTGTTCCAGGTACTACGCCCTGGAGAAACGTGGGTGAGTAGAAGGGTAGTCAGTTATCATTAAAAATATTGTTATATAAAGTTCAGGGAGTGCCCTTATACGTTTGTTTGTGTTCTCATTGTTTCGGGTATTTTTAATCTTTATTTGGCAGGAGAAAAGGTGGTTCCTGGAAACAATCATGTTTTCGACACACTCTTATCCAGCCACAGCGTTTACAATATGTAATGGTGATTTGTTACTATATGCGGATGTGTTACTATTTTGTCAAATATTTCTTTTAATCATATTAACATTAGTGAGTGAGTATGGTTTTAAGCCGCTTTTACCAATGTTACAGCAATATCATGGTGGGGGACCCAAGAAATGGGCTTCACACATTGTACCCATGTGGGGAATCGAACCCAGATCTTCAGCGTGACGAGCGGACCCTTTAACCATTAGACTACCCCACCGCTCCACATTAACATTAACTTGGTTCACGCAAAATTCAGGAAAGGCAACAATCATGTCAATAAGTCGACGTGCTGTTTTCTCTTTTAGATGCAATAAATCTCTTATTACTTCGCGCACCTGCTGCAGAACATCATCATTCCGAATCTTTGACATACCCACAGTTAAAGATCGTAAACACGACGTTCAACAGTTTTCTTTTGGATTTATTTAGTTGCAGGAACTTACTGACACTTAATAGATTAGAGATTCTATGCTGATAGATGAAACATACGAATATTTTAAACCCAAATAATTGCATCTGTTTTTCAGATCCATATGGCTGAGTTTGATGCATGCTGACATGTCCCAATAAGATACCTGAACAATATAATACACCTGGCATTACTGCATGACTTTCCAATTAATATTGGTCACAGTACCAATTGCTTTTAGGACAAGTGTGTGCACAATTTAACTTTTGTCCTCCATTTTATAGACTCATATGACGTTGGTATGGTATGTCATTGCCAAGAACTGCGTTGAAATGCCTGAATGTTGATTATATACATCATTGCCGTACATTGCGAGTTACCATTTTCAATAGTGAGCACTAAACGCATGTCACTTTCAGAAAGGAGGCAAGTACCAGGTTTCCATTAGAGTACAATGCGTATGTTGCATACCGGGAGCATGATATTGAAGACAACAACGAAAACGAGTACTCGCATCGATTTTTGCCTACATATATTCCAGCCTGATGACTGCGAATTTTGGAGTGTTTTTCTCAGTTCGGAAAGTTCAAATTTGTTGAATTATCTACAAGAATGCACGTAATAAACGTAAATGTTATATATAGACTCACGGCAATGACGATGACCTCCTTGGAATATATCACGAAGATTGAGGATATTTCTTTTCAGTTTGGAGTTTCTGATATGTGTTATCGAAACAAGATCAGAATTCGAATGTCCAGAATGTCAGTGTTTTATAAATAGTGCTCAGATGTAAAGTAATCGCTAGTACAGAAACATAACCTACTGTCATCCACTACATGGAAAACTATGAGCGGGTTCGGTACATGATAACCAAGAAAAACAGAACGTTGTTTTTCCACTGGAAGGATGCACACAAGACAATATTTCAATTGCAAGTCTCTATTTTGTGCCAAGCATAAACCCCGTATCCAAAGGATTACAAACAGCTTCTTCAACGTCTATTTCGCTCTTAGTGACATATCCCTTTGGAAACTTAAGTGACCAATTAAACTATAAAAACAAACACCTCATTATCAAATATCCTTTTCCCTGGCTTTATTTTACCACTTCAAACACTGTTAATCGAATGGTATTGTCAAATTGACAAAGTAAAAGGAAGAGATGATGATATCAGCTATCAAATATCATGAAAAACCATTTGAAGTAATCCTTACCCAGTCAGATCATGTCACTTGGCAAGGTCATTTATGTGAAGATCGTTGTTTGCCAGCCTGCTCAATGAGAACTTCAGAAAAAAAACAGATGCTCACTACCGAAGTCATATATACCTTTTCGGTGCAGTTTTGGACAGAGTTAATGGCAGAGTCATCGAGGTAGAGGATGAATAAAATATTCCGTGATTCTTAATGGAAGGGGGCTTTTCGTTATTACACGAAACATGACCTGTCTAAATCTTTATCCTTCTTACTAAGCCAATAATATATGTTGGATGCCGATCATATTCGGTCCAGTAATCCAGAAAAGCCGGCCAATAAGAACTCTGACGTTCTCACGGTACTACGCAATGCCGACCATTCAGCTTCATTTGTTTCGGGACGACCATTATTGACACAAGATGGCATGAATAGAATGACAAACAATAGATAGGATTATCGCTATTGACTATGGACTTAATGTCTTTCACATACATCTGTTCAAACTGATCAATGAGATCGAGGCAAACTAATGTATTTTCAGCAACAATGTGCAAGTTTTTAAATCAAACTGAATATGGCAGAATTCCTACAGAATACTTGGGTTGTGTTTGGAAGACTTTTGGGTATATTTTTCTTGAAACATGTATATATAGGTTAAATATCATTTTACAAATTTTGTTTGAAACGATCCTATGAAATAATGCTTATCACTTGCAATTCATGTCTATAGTGATGGGTGAATATATACTGTTACAATCCTGAAAGTATGTCATGATATAAACATTAGGTAGCAATGGAGAATTATATGTTACATGTGTTATAGGGATTAATTCAGGACAGCCATCGTCCAAATATTTAAAAAGTCCAAAACTATGTACTCAAGACATGTGAGACTTTATTGTAATATATATATGACGCTAAGCTGTATTTTTAATCACTACTGTACATCCTTATCACTACCGCATTGTAAATTGATTTGTCAGCCCATTAATTATTGTATAAGACATTTATAACCTTCATTGATAATCCCCCTTGGCCGTGTCTGCCATCACATTAACTGGTCAAGGAAGTGCTATTGTTTTTCTGTCTGTCCATTGATGAGTCGTCGCCTGTCCACTGTTGTCAAAAACTGTATATATACTTAGTATGCTCACATCTAGACAGTGAAGGAGTACGAGTTCGTCTGCTGGGACGACCACGAGCAGGATAATGCCGCTCGTAGGAAACGCCCTGGGGTTGAGCAGGTACTCCGCTCACCTCGCTCATGTCTTGTGTATTTGTTTGTCATGTACTAAAAAAGTTTGAACTCAACTATGCCTTCGTCTTCATCAACGCACACTTCATCTAATTATGAGCTAATTTCCCAGTTGACGCGTACACCACGCGTTGACACATGTAACCCAAATAAAGCACTGCAGCACTCAATGGGAGGCATATACATACATACAATTTGTTGGAGCACATATGTAGATACTCCATCAGGTCTTGTAGTCACTGTCTTCATTAGGAGGTGAGGTGAAATTGGGATTAACGTCGTGCTTGAGAATATTTCGCTCATATGACGACGGGCATGCGTGTGTATGTGTATGTGCGGCTGCTTGTACTAGCCCAGACTGAAGCTGGTTTTATAGTGCTAGCCCACTGAGATACCATGCCGCAGTGAAGCATGAATACCCCACTCAGACACATTATACTGACTCCGAGCCGACCAGTCCTTGTTGTACCCATTAATGCCGAGCGCCAGGCAGGGACCAACAAGTACCATATTTTAACGTCTTTTGGTATGACGCGGTCGGGGATCGAACCCGCGACCTTCCGCTCTCCGGGCGGACGCTCTAACCACTACACCACGTAGGCGGTCAGTTATTAGAAGAGGCGTGAATGACGCCCAATACATGATGGTAGGATAGCATGGGGTGTTTGTTGAAGCCTGACACTGTTGGTTTCTGTCATTTAATCGCGTAGGCATGCTGTTACCTGATCGACGATGGAATATCTTTGATTCAACTGGCACCTTCACAAAGTTCATGATCTGGCAGGTTGTCACACTTATATGACGTGTATTGTCAGGGATGTTCGCATCAACAGCCTGTGATTTGTGGGCATGTCATTGTTGATATCGGCTATACAATATCTAAATAATCTTAGATATACCCGAATGTGTCTCAGACTTTCTACACAGGATAAATAATATATATCATCCACAATGTGTGTTATAGATGCTTGCATTAATATCTAAATAATGTTATGCTTCATAAACACTATTGTTAGTTATTGGAAGATGAGGCATCGATAAATACATGCTTGATTTTAGGGATTTAATTCTATCATTTTTAATAAAAGAAACTTAAATCCGCACATCAATCCTGTCATCACAAAATACTATTTAGCCAGACCCGACACACAGTAAATTTATTAAAATATATTTTACATCTATCATCTCTTGTCAGAAAAAAAATGTTAATATGTTGTTTTCCTTTGTTTATCTGTCATCGTGAATTTGTATTTGTATATATTTGTACAATATATACTCTTAAGAATAAAGAATTGAATTGAACATGTTAATTGCCCCCAAAGAGCACATGCCTCCTGTGGAGACCTTTGTAAATCCTAAACCAATATTTTCTTTAGTGAGTGAGAAAAGCCTTTTCTCCGTCGGAAACAAGATCAGAACAGAAACAAATCTCGATGGAACTGTGAGTGGCTACCAAAGCTAACGAAGGAAACGCCAAATCATGAAACATTCCCCTCCGCTGGCATTCCCCTTTTCTCATTTCATTTACAAGTAGTGTTGGCAGAAACCACAAGTACAAGCTATCAAACGTCATGAAAATGTTAGGATGTGATCATTAACCCTGTGCCATAATGACATGGGGCACGCCAAGTGGACGGAGAGGTCTTTGATTTCATGGGGTTTTTTGGTAAGAATCAGGACAAAAATCATCTAAGCGGATCGCCGACGCTGTCAAATGTACTTTATGATGGACAGTTGTGCTGTGAATTAATATTAATGTCATCAGGATAGAAATGTCCTGCGAATTTTAATGTAAGGGTCGACTTCAGCTGTCAGACAAATTCTAGACTAGTCTACAGCGTTATCCATGTTATAAAGCCAGTGACAACAATATGTGTTACAAACGCAAAAGAGAAGATCTATAAAACTATAAAACTATTATAAACACGTTCTTTAATTCAAACTGACAAAATAATTTCTTAAAGTCATGAGACCTGCCTTGCATTGCAGAAGCCCCGTGCTGCTTGTACATATCCAATACAGTTTTTGTACTCAAAATTCAACTAAGTTGTGTGTCAGTCAGTATCAATCAATGTTGGGATAACATTCAAACATTAATTAATATGTGCGAGGGACATATTTTCTCACATTTTTTTCCATCTAGACAGTTCGGAAATCATCGGCACATTATCTACTTTATTATCCGACATATGTTTTACTTCCTCACTCAAATGACATCCTTTGAATTCCAACTGAATGTAGAACCTTCTCTCCCCAAACACACGCCACACACCAGCAGTAACTTCCTGTCAAATCCCTGTTTTAATTAAGACAAAAGGGATGATTTATCACATATACTTTCTGAGTAAGACGTTCTATGGTAGGCAGAGGGAATATATATTACTAGCTGAATTCGTAATACAAAGCCACTCATACATTGTAAAAGCTTGTCCGATCGTGATGTATGTCCAATAAACTTCATGCGCTACAAAGTAGCATTAAGACCCTAATGAAAACTCTCTCAATCCTTTGGACATTTGGAATATCAGACTGCAGTATGTTCTTTCGTTGCCTGCAAGAGCCTCTGATCGGATTGCTTCTTTCCGCAATTGGTTAAAAGAGCGATCGGATGGTATCATCCCGTGGCAGCTAGATTTACACTTGTAATCGTGTGGCCTGCCAACATCCAGAAGGGTTGTGGCAAGCCCTGAGTAGTGATTGAATTAGCAGCTCTACAGACCCTGAAGGGAAACACACTTTTATACGGCCCTGTTTTATGTTTTCAGAGGGAGTTAAGGTGACACCAACTATGAGAGTCCGTTTACACACGAACCCTAATGGGTAAAATAGATTGCAGGCATTAGATAGCAGCGTCACTACGTATTTATAGGAAGCATGCACCATGGAATATTTTTGCAAATTGCAGAAAATCCCATTTAAGGAGGCAATTGATTATCTTTAATGCATTTATGCAAGCGCCGGTGCTTCCTGGAAATCCATTTAAACTAAATATAGAAGTCACCGTCTGTGTGTCATTTATAAGCTACAGATGCTGCACTATCAAGATGTAACTGAGGTGAGGTGAAATTGGGTTTTACGTCGTGCTTGAGAATATTTCGCTCATATGACGACGGGCATGCGTGTGTATGTGTATGTGCGGCTGCTTGTACTAGCCCAGACTGAAGCTGGTTTTATAGTGCTAGCCCACTGAGATACCATTCCGCAGTGAAGCATGAATACCCCACTCAGACACATTATACTGACTCCGAGCCGACCAGTCCTTGTTGTAGCCATTAATGTCGAGCGCCAGGCAGGGACCAACAAGTACCATATTTTAACGTCTTTTGGTATGACGCGGTCGGGGATCGAACCCGCGACCTTCCGCTCTCCGGGCGGCCGCTCTAACCACTACACCACGTAGGCGGTAGATGTAACTGAGGCAGCTTGGAATATGAAACTGTTTCACTTGGGACAACATGCATTTTCTCTACATCATCTTTTTCTTTGATGTAGTCTTTGACGTTTGTCACCGTATATACATAGTGTCTAATAAAGAAGGGCAAATCCTATCGACTGAATTTATAACATATTCAGCAATCATATATATATTTAGTGTGAGCTAAAGCCATTTTTAATATTTTCTTCTGGAGCATTGCATTACATCCTGTATATCATACTCAAATGAAAGTACAAAATCAAAACCAGATTCTATAAACACAACCGATAAGCTTCCTTTAGCGGCGTTCAGCGCCATAGTCACGTACTTTATTACCATTAAATATGACAGCAATTACCATAAATATAGTGTGTGGGTTTGGTCAGGAAGAAGATACACGCAGAAGCCAGAAGCTCCGTTCTTGAACCAAGGCATCAATCTAAAATTTCGCAATTCTGCCACTCGGTTTGGTACTGTGAGTTGTTCAATTAGACAAGACATGAACACTGGCTCTTTCAACAAGCAAATAACTAAAGTAAATGATCCGAAGTATTTCATTAATATGAAGAACTACTCATAAAGAGATGTTGAAAATGGAAATAGATTTCGTGATCAGGTATTCCGAGTCAGTGCCTGATGTGCCGATTTCATTTTAAATTCATTATTCCATATATTACACAAACTGTATATTGCAAGGAATTTATTACCTTCAATTTTTTTATTCAAAATACGGAATGGCTTGTTTTAATTTATAGAAAATTCAATTTGTAACTGTAAAGCAGTTTGAGCTATTTGGCGAAGGTAGTTAACCTGAGAATTGAAATGGAAACAGCCGGAAATTGACGACAACATCGAGCGCTGTCTGTATATAAAGATCATGTCGTCATAGGAAAATATCATAGTAACTTATATCGCTATGCTAGAGGATTAGTTTGTGTATACAGAGAAAACCTTTGAGTTATGAACTTTATTTTTCCTGTTGATAAACTCAAAGAATAGCCTATCAAGACCATTTCCTTGCTTTGGAGGTGCTCGTAACGTCGCTGCAACAAGGTGAACTTTAAATTCAGAATGCACGTACGAACCTGTGGTCATGCATTCTTAGGAATATCCTTATGAGAGATGTGTGACCCCAAACCGTGATGTCAAAGATATTCTTTCTGTGCGAATAACATTAGGCGCCGTGCTACTGTATTTAATCATTGAGGTCTTTTTGTCGTCTTGCCATTTCATGTAATCTCAGTGCTATAATGTTCAGCTTATTTAAACGGTTTATGTTACGTACATCGATTTCACTCTGGAGAAACCATATTGATCTTTACATCACGGCTTTTTCTAATAAATGTGAATTTGTGTGAATAATATGATTGCCTTTCGCTTTTCAATGCTTTAACGTTACAATGGCATTTTGATGCAATTTCATTGGAGCGATATCTTGGTCTTATCCACAAGTCGGAACGTAAATTGTTGATGTCAAACTTTGTTTTTCATATTTCATTTTTAAAGCATAGTCACCTTGACAGTGATGTAACACAAGCTTTTCAGTCCCTTATGATATCTGCAGTGCTATATTTTGACTTAAAGTTGATCCATATGCAAATACGAACACTTTTTCATTTGCTGTTACAATATCAGAAAACGGTTCCTTCAAGAAAACTCCATGCAGGTAGCAAAGGAAATATAAGTCCCCGTGGTTCCTAGTATGGTGATCTACCTTCAGATGCTGGCAATCTATAGCCCGTGTTTTATATTGTATTGTCTTCTTTAATTACACTGTTTTAGTTTTACATGCTAGTTTTATGTTCATATCTGTGATACTCTATTAACTTTACTGTCAATCGTCGACAGGTTTAACTCTTCACAGTGTTTTCATTTTTGCATTATATAAATTGTTTTCGTCACGATATGGCTGAGATATTGCCGATGTGATGTTAAATATCAACTCACTCACTCACTCCTTCAAGAAAATCAAGTAATTTAACTTTCAGGTAAGGCTTGATTATTCTTGCATCTGAAGGATGGTTGTTTTCTTCAAAGCTGAAAATGGAGTGTATTTTCGCCTGCTTCACACTTTGATCTCCACTTATAAATTCAAGATAGTGGTCATATAGTCAGAAGGAAGTATGACAAAGGAAGACCTTGAATTTTTCAATCATCAATGTTCTCTTCATGTCAGGCAATGTACCCTATACCTCAGCGATAATTGGGGTACTTAAGAGCGAGTTCATTTTGTGCTGACATCGTTCAAACGTCGTTCTGCCTGGGAAATCTCTTCATTGATCAAGAGTATCGCATTATGAGACTCATGAAAAGGTTCAAAATCAGGTATCTTAAAAAAGCTAGTGTCTTCGAACGAATATTGCTTGTGGTGGCAAACTGTTTGATTTACTTATAACTACAGATGGTTAACTTCAAAGAAGCATTTCCCCATAAAAGTGTCTTCATTAGATGACCATACTGATCGTTCACCTTTTCCGCGGTCGTCTTTCTGAGTACATTTGTTAGACATTATGTTATCTCGGCAACATTATATATGGTTGAAAACAGAACTTTTTCATAAAAGAAATATGTTTAACCTATGACGGATGACGAAACAATGCTTTTCCGTTCTGAATAAGTCTTTTTCTGTTCAAACCTACTTAAAGGTATAGCTTGTCTTTTATCTGTAGCTAATGGCGATTATTTCTACATGTTTGAACAGTAAGAGGTCAAATGCGAGCAACACTCTGTTTCCTTTGATTTTATTGATTAACTTTGTGAATCATCACACGTTATGTCGTGGGATCAATCAAAAACATTTATGTCTGTAAGGGTAACATATTTAGATGAACAAGGAGAATCAAATAGTAACGGGTGCGTCACTTCAATGAATGTAATCTTACGAGAAATGGGGAAACGTGTCCAGGCATAAAGTATTTATTGTTGATCCAAATGCATCTTTGGCTTTACCACTAAAGACTCTTATTTTGCCGTGGTGACATCAAAAAGTAACTTTATAACATTAACGGTTCTTGATCTTCAGCAAGAGATTCCTGTTCATCATTTTCCACTCACTGATCAGTGGTGACACATCATGCATTCTGTAAGCTTCTTAGTTTACCGATGAAGGCAGCGTGTCTAAAGCTGCGCGTCGTCCGCAATTCGCCTTGCAGAGTTCCGTCCTTGGGTACGCTAAAACGCCATAATATTACCATTGTGGGTTCGAACACAGGTGCGCTTCGATTATCGTTCCCGGGTTGTCAGCATTATACCTGTGTCCTGAGTTTCACAAAAATGGTAAAAATGCGAGGCATCAATCTCTTCGGACTGTCCTCCAACATCATGCTGTCATACAGTGGTACAGTTGGAACAGTGGACGAAATGCTCACTTGGGGCACGTAGAGGTAGAGTCTTTTCGTCGTGGAAAGATAACACTTTGCTGATTCAGCATAAAGAGTGATATATCCACTCATTCATCCTTATACTAATAATACCAAACAGAACCCTTCGCGTGGAATCTGGATTTAAAAGCCTTCAAGCTCAAGAATACAAGATGCAAGACACAAACACCCCGTATTTTCACATGGGGTGAATGTAATAAGACCGTGCGACAACAGGGACAAAAGGGTTGAGTCTGGATTTGTTCGCATTACGTTATTAGAGATCCAATGCCAACCCATAAATTGGCTGCCAGAGTGTGCCACTATGACTTCATCTCCTTCTTATTAAAATTCCCACTCGTGATGTCCATACAAACGTAATGTGTCCTTGAAGGCATGAAACCCCTGTATAAAAGTGTCTGATTTGTCAAACAACATGCACATGTTGGTATCGTGTTTCCACTGCAGCATATTTAAGAAGCAAGGATAACTCTATCTCTTGAAGAAATAACATAAACGTTCAAAGCAAATACATCTCATTGGGAACCCAGCACCACCTTAATACAAACACGTATTACATAATCTGTACTCGGGCATTGGCTTAGGGTCTTCTGTTCTCGGATAGAGGAGGGTTATTCTGATGAGCTTCGGTTATTACCTCGGGGAATCCATAATGTGGTTACGTCCGTGTAAGGTCAAGCAAAGTTGTTCGGTTAAACACTGCCGCAGAGAAGTCGAAAAGGGAATGGTTTCGGGGTTCACCCTAATGGAAATGATTCTGAATTGTTGTGGCAAAGAGTTAATTTGGGTAAACTGAGAATTATTGATGGAAGCATTTACATGGGGCTTAGTACTCGGGACGTCTGAGAGAATACATCAATATAGCCTGGTTCACCTACTACGCATGAGAAAAAAGACGAGAGTCACAGAGGTGCCACAGTATACGCTGTGTGTGGGACTCGTGTTAAGGAGAGAAGGCAAGACATGGATTTAGTTGTCCATCTTTCTGACTGGTCGTAGGTTACTGAAAGACACGAAAAGTAGGTGGCGAAGTGATTTGCTTTTAAAAAATGGAGGGCACTCAATCATCTGTCCCACGTCCTTTAATTTAGCCAAATAATATCCCGCATGTAATCAGACGATGGTATCGGATGCAGTTGTTGATTACGTGAGCAATGATTGAAAACATTAAACTGCACATTATAAGAGTGCCTCTGAATTTAGTCTTGAGTTACAGCAATTAGGTTGAATAAATGTGCAAATATAAACGTTAAGGGGTTTTAGAAAAAGAGGTGACGAACATGTGCTGTACATTGAGGATGAGCTGAGTGAACACATTAAATCAAGCCAGAATATTATTTCATAATAAATACACCAAGTTCACAACTTGTGATTAATTATGAATTATTGCATGATCGATAACATATGATGAACATAATATTTTTAAAAAAAATATTATCAAACCCTGATCACTTCCACATGCTCATGCTTGCCATTTACCATATAAGACCAATAATAGACACGGCAATCCCAATCTCTGACAAGTATGCTTCTTAGTCCTTGCACTAGAATGCCTTAAATGTTATGAAACACTGGTTTGTCTGGTGAGCACTATGTTGTTCATCCCGTATAAAATATTGATATTAACGGGAGAAATGTTACTCGACATGTAAACTCGCATGGCATTGGGCGTCGTCAAAGGAAAGATATTATTTGTAACCTGACCATATTTTATCTTCACGCAACTGTTGATAATTTACACAATTTTTAAAAGTTTTCCAATTTGTATTTGGTTCCTACCAAACGGTCTAAAATAACTTTTGAGGAGGTCAAACTGCACATTAGTGTGATAGTCTGGCATCTGTTGATTAAATTACAGATTTGACCCATAAATTTCCAACTTGTATTTGCTTCCTACCAAACACATCCCAGTACCTTAAGTTATCCTACACTGAATCTGTATGTTAACAGTCTAAACTATCTAACAAGCTAAGCAGCCCGTGAAATCCGGGTTAGAATTGGTCTTCAGCAACCAACGGTATCGGGTGGCTTACTGATCATGACTTGGTTGGCATATGTCAACACATGTATATCAATAGCGTAGAACGATGCTCATGATGTTGGTCACTGGATTGTCTTGTCCAGACTTAACTATTTACGAGCAGCCGTCATATAGCTGCAGTATTGCTGAGGGCAGTGTGCGAAATAGTTTCCACATTTTGCAAGCCAGTCGGGCTAGCTATGCTTGAAAGTTACTAGCCCACACAATCATTCACTAACACGAAATTCGAATGTAGACACGGGTTTCATCTTTAAATTGCTAATATGATGAACATTTTATCAGACCATAATCTTGCATGATTTAAAAGTATATTATAACTTAACAAGTTGGGGAGAGTGATATATTTACAAAATGACCCCATGCAAATTCATTAGCCAGTCGGGCCAGTGACTCTGGAAATTTACTGGCCCGTCTGGATTTTTACTAGTCACGGGCTTGGGGGCCAGTGGCTATTTCGCACACTGGCTGAGGGATGCATAATGCAGCAAACAAACCAATTTCCACCAAACAAGCCGAACTGCACACTGGTGTGATATGTGGTATTGGTACCACCCATCTAAATCATGTACAGGTACAATTATCAAACAAAATATCAATGCGCCTCGTGGCACAGACAGTGATGGAGGTCATTCTGGTTCAACATTAACATGCACGGAATAATTTTTCACAAGATGTAAAATCAATATTCGCTTTATATTATTATCCTGTCCTTCAAACCTCAACATTGATCATGTAATTTGAAAATGAAAGGGATGAACAGGCTGAATTGAAGTGTGAGAAAATAGTAAGACTTCAATCTCAGAGTTGCAACATACGGTCCTAAAAACAGTATCAAATAATTGTAAATTGCATGCGAAACTCACCAGGTATTTTTGTTAACACAAAGAAGCAGAGATTGATGTTATGTTGCGCGATATAACAACGGGTCCGTTGCCAATTCCTCAACAAAACGGCTGCAACTGTATCGCCAAGAATAGAGGCAGGTAAATGTTGTGTTGCGAGTCGCTTGATGCTCGATTCAACACAAGGGATTATAAAACCAAAATCACACTCATTTCATTTATCGAAAATTATGAGAACAGACATAAATCATGATTCCAAATCATTATGGAGTAAAGGGTGATGCCGTTCATAATTTAATTTATAGTTGGGTGGGGGTGGGGGCTGATGATGAGGAGAAGCATGTAAAATCTGAATGACCCCCATAAACGTTGTGTACAAAGTAAGTGACACCCTCCCTGCATAATCATTGACCTCCCTTCCCCTTCCTATTTTTTTTAAGCATTACATTTTAATATTTTATTTCCAAATTGCTGCCCCCCAGTACATGTGTACATGTGTACAAAATTAGTAACCCCCCTTAAAATCAAAGCACGCACGCGCGCGCGCGCACACACACACACACACACAGCCATAAATTATGAACGGTCACTTATACTTCCTGATTAGTGGCGGTTTGATGCTTAAAGGCCCACCTCACTATGGACGATTTACAGAAGCTAGTCTGTAGGTCTGTCACTTACCTTTAATATATATATTATATATTGTCGATTGTTCAAGGGCCCCGTCAAAAAAGTTCATTAGCACCAAAACCAAACACTTACTTAAAGGTGGTGGTTTTGATTTCGAATACCATTCTGGTGTTTTGTGTTGTGAACGAATTATGGAAGTTGCTCTGTTTGTATGTCACCTCTCTTTAATGGACATGTTGTCGATTTCTTAAGGGACATGGATTTGAATCTGTTTAGGTGTCTCTGCCAGGTATTACGATAGTGCGTGAATATTGTATTACGCCACAAACCGGTGGTTTATAGCATGAACGAAAATCCAAGCCATCATATTAAGATAACTGTCACCGAAACGTAACACGTAACACAATTCCCTCAGCTACTATGGTGTTACCGAGGTATTTTTTATGGCTTTAATGTACAAATCGTGATCTTGAAATGTTTAGAGGTGAATGTCTCACAATACATTAAGCTGGATCAAGCCTTTAATAACAAAGACAATCGCAGAGGAAAGCTCTGTGCATTTGGGGTAACTTTCTATCACTCCATTCCCTGGCTTCGCAAACCGCACCAATGCGGAATCAAAACCCCAAACTATGCATGAAACAACCACATCTGAGGTAACACACTAACCAACATTTTGTCCTGTTTGGAACGCTCAAATAAAACCAGGAATGTATACGATGATTTCCTCCTGCCGCCTATCACGACATTAAGTTAGTATATATCGGCTATTCCAAAGTCGCAATTGTTCAAATGAACATTACATGCATATAAGCCCGACGGGAAACATATGCATGTTCATATATTCTAGGTCATTCATGTACTTTCCCTTGCTAAAATATTTCAGCCTTTAAACCAGCGAATGCAACCTATGAGTCATGTAACGGTCCCCCGTCCACGCCAGTGTCGTAGGCGTTGAAATTCGATCCCCTGTAGGAACATATTCATGAGGAAAAATAGCACATTTTTACTGTAGGTCCACTGTGTGAAAATTGTCCTAATCAATAGCTTTATCAAATTAAGTGCGGATGAGAGATGAAGTGCTTCCAGGTCAAAAACCAATTCAAAATTAAAGTGTACAAAAAACACGATGTGTTTAAGAAATGATTACGTGAGAAAAAAGTTTAATGTGGTTAGCTCATTTAGAAACCCTTGAGCAAGTTACATTTTGTACATCAATCACAAGTTCGACTGCAAACCTGGTATACGCTGACATCAACAATGTTTCCCTCAACAGCATTGCCTGACAAGATGGTTTTAGGGGAATACCAGAGTTAGCGCTCCGTTAATCGGGCAGGGTGCCGAGGGAACCAAGAGCAAAAGCCTACGAATACACATATACCTGTATATATCAAGTAATCTATGTATTAGATATGACGATGCAATTAGTGTGCAATAACCATGAGTGGTTTGATCCGTCTACAGACGTTGCATTTCGCTGTGTGAAGTTGCGTCTCATAGTCCTCCGTTGATCCGAGTAAAGAGCTTGTTATGTTAAATGGACGGACATGTATACAGTGATAGCATTTTGTGTTTACGCCTGTTCGATATAAGCAGCACGACATGCACTAGATATATTGCACATGTTCATGATGCAATGTATGTAAAATAAGGTGCATATAAGCAGATGTAACAAACAAACAAACATGATGTATTCATGATGTAACCAACATTATTGGAACAAGGTGAGATGAAATTGGGTTTAACGTCGTGCTTGAGAATATTTCGCTCATATGACGATGTGCATGCGTGTGTATGTGTGTGTGCGGCTGCTTGTACTAGACCAGACTGTAGCTGGTTTTATAGTGCTAGCTCACTGAGATACCATGCCGCAGTGAAGCATGAATACCCTACTCAGACACATTATACTGACTCCGAGCCAACCAGTCATTGTTGTAGCCATTAATGTCGAGCGCCAGGCAGGGACCAACAATTACCATATTTTAACGTATTTTGGTATGACGCGGTCGGGGATCGAACCCGCGACCTTCCGCTCTCCGGGCGGACGCTCTAACCACTACACCACGGAGGCGGTCTTATCGGAACAACATAAAGTGTATATAGCATGATCTACATGTACAATGTTAATGATAAATGATAGAGATTTGCATTGATTTTCATAAGTGAGACGTGTTATATGTTCTGTAAAGAAAGGAATTTTCTTTCGCGGTGACTAAAATACATTCTGTCTCAGACATTCCCTCCACTCCACCTCAGTGAGTATAATATGCCTGAGTGCTTTCATGTTCTCTCCAAGTAAACTTAATTTGATTAAGTTGTGTCTCATACCCACAAAATGCTTGATTTGTCAAGTTATTTAAAGCACATATCGGAGCTCCAGACATCGGTGCAGGTGTACCTAGAGAGTTACTGCAAAGGACGCCAGGGGATGACACAGGCTACCATTGATACACGACTTGTATCTTGCAACACGGGAACAATATTCTGTAGCCAGTTTTTGTTTGGATGCCCCAGGAGATACTCACTCAAAATAGCACTGTCATTGATAAAAACAAACAAAACATCCTGGTTCCAAAATAGAAGCATGCATAAACATTAGAAACTTTAAATGAACTTTAAGATTATTTTCAGTAGACATCTTAGAAAATATCTCGCTGGCGGCCGGAGCGAAGTCCGATGTTCCCGTTTATGGGTTATTGGATTGCCGCTGCTTGTGTTTGTGACGGCTCATATCGATCTGGAAGAATGAGATTATATATGCGTGATTTGAAAGTGATTCGTAAACATATAGTTGTGATATAATTGGAATCTGGCAAAGGACCCTGATTTGGGCAAGAGCTTCTTTAAGATTACAAGAGGGTTTGTCACTTTATTACAAACCTTGACACTTTAGGGTAAAATGTGTTTCGGTTTTCCAACCAAATAAACCTGCATGTTTTGTCGTTGATTACATTTCATAAAGTATCGTGTATGTTAATGAATATGTGTTAGAGGCGGGGTGCGAAGTTGCGTCCATAGACACCTCAGGTGTTGAGTTCGCATTACAAGTAGACTGAATCCTGATCCTATGTTGCGAGCTCCAGTACGTGCTTGTGAGACAAACCAAAGCAACTGGTGTGGCCTGTCTGCATCAGTTTGCTTATCGTCCATCTCATGAGACGTGTAATCAGTACTATTCCAGGCGGCGAAAATATCGAGCTCGGCTCAGCGCCTCTTCTAACAGCATTTCAGTTATATCACGGCTTGTCATCTCGATAGAGGAAAGAAAGTGATGCGGGTCTCAGGCGTTTGAAAGAAAGACTTGAAAAACACTGGTACACTAATAGAAATGTTATCAGGGAGAAACATAGATTTGAACTCACGATCACATGTGTCTGAGAGAACTCCTTAGACAACTGGGACACCTATCCCTCATTAGCGTCAATTGCGGTATTGATAAAACTGATATATTGTTTAATTGGGCGTAGACCCGTGAAGATCCGGGTTAGAATTGGTGTTCAGCAACCCATGGTTGTCGTAAGAGGCAACTAACTGGATCGGGTGGTAAGGTTCGCTGACTTGGTTAGCACATGTCATCGTATCCAAATTGCGTAGATGGATGCTCATGATGTTGGTCACTGGATTGTCTGATCCAGACTCGATTATTTAGAGACCGCAATCATATAGATGGAATATTTGCTGAGAGCGGCTTCAAACAACAAAGAACATAATTGAGACATAACAGAACATCCATTATGTCCCTGCAGTGGAGAAGTTAAACACGTGGGCGGCTCTGACAAATCATCCTCAGGCAATGTAAAGGTTTGTGCGGGACCTTGGATATTTGGAATAAAAACGCCATTATTCTTATTTCCAGGTATCATTCTCCACATTGGCAGGTTGACAGAATGTGACCTGTTTCCCCATGCGTTCCATCATTGAATAACTGCAGGAAACAAAAATAGACTTTCCGATTAAACAGTTCAGTTCTCATCAACGTGATATTGAAACGTGCCTTAGGTAGGTAGGGAAATTGTGTGGACAGGTCCTGGGGCCATATATCAATGTATCAATGACAGGCTTCACTGGCGAGAGATATAGCTTATCGCTGCCCATCAGCACCGTTCGTCTAACTTGAAATGACTGGTATATATAGCCAATGTTCCTCAGTTGTAATTTGTCAGCTGAAAACGACAGAATACTGGCATGATATGTACTGAGATTGGCAATGTCTAGACCGGACGACACCGCATTATCAAAATGCTGCCACATATATATGGAGCAGTTCAGGTCGCCAAAGCAACGTTAAACGGATTGAACCCCAGAACCCAGAGCAAACAGCGCCATGTGTCTACTTAGTCTGCATGACTGTCAATGTAAATCGGCGGCATCGTTCACTAAATATAAGGAATTGCCACACTCATCAAGCAAAGTGTTCTTAAGAGCTGGGATTTTGTATTCATTAAACTGTAATCAATTACTGAGCGCCTTCATTACTGTTTCAAAGCAAATCAAGAGTGACAGGTCATAGATCGATGCACAATTATTCACGTGTCAACCCCATGCTGGCATAAATCTCAAAGAAGACATCACATCGGACTGGAATATTTAAAGACCTCAGTTCAAGAAATATCACACTGACTTGTAAATAGTTGAATCTGGGCCCAGCTCATCAGTGGTTGAAAAATAACATAATACAGTGTGACTGACCAATCACATCCAATATCCCGAAGGACCCTCCAATCACCACCAAATATACGACAACGAGTCCCCATCCAACATCTAGTAAGGCCATCCAACATTTGACATTATCCAGCTTTTAATGTGACTATTCAGTCATCATCTAGCATCCAGCAGGACAATACGAAATCAAGTTACACCATCCCGTCACTAATTAACATACAACTTTACCATCCGAACATTATCATACTATTCAGTCACCACATAGCATCCAGTATGAACACCCGACATCCAGTAAGACCATATGACAATCAGTAAGACCATCCGATATCCAGTAAGACCAACTGACATCTGGTATGAACATCCGACATCAAGTGAGACTATCCAAACACCAATCAACGCTACCCATGAACATCCAGTCACCATTTGATATTCAGTATGACCATCATTGGCATCCAGTAAAACCCTCCAAAATCCTTCACCATACAATTTGACCATCCAGTAACCATCCAACATCCAGTGTTGTGACAGTCGAGTAAGATCACCCGACGTATAGTAAGACCATCCAGTGACCTTTCAACATCCAGTACAACCATCCAATCACCATCCGACATTCAGTCCACCCAGTCACCATCCAATATCCAGAAATAACATCCAGTCACTATCCATTTGATAATTACCATTTAATCTTCATTTTTCTGCTTGAACAACCAACATAGCATGTTGGGGATCTAGGGTGAAATTTACTCTTTGAGTGAACTTGATGAAATTTTTCAATCTGATAAACTTTGTTCAGTGAATCTATCATATTACATCTCAACAGAACAGCGCTAGCTATAGTCTTCGAATCGTCATTCTCGTCATTATCACATATTCGCAAAACAGTTTAAACCTACTCTGACGACAATACCACTGTAATAATAATTGTAAAGATTTTGGAATGTTGCAGCATGAACGAAACCTTAACGTAAATTGCCTATTTTCGTATTCACATTTAGTGGGCCCCATCTAATGACAATCACGATAATTAACTCTGGTATCATTACCCCAGTCTAACTGCAGACAAGGTTTTCGACCTGAGAGCATCACCTAAGGCTTATGTTGCCCTCGCAGGGCCGCGCCGAGAGCCAGTGGAGCTGAAGGGACAGTAAGCTCTACATGGCTCAAGTCGTTTATCAAATCTGTGAGTGGCATTCCAACAGCTCTCGGTGGCAAGCTAGGGATTGCAGGCGATATCGGAAATATTAACTGTGGACAATTCATCAATAAGCTACCACACATGATGACAATTTGGTCTCCACATTTGTGCTCAATATTGGCGTATTTGGAGATCAATCCTATCTTTACACCCTTCGCAGCAGTGCCAAGGGGTGAGACCCACCGGGAAACGTTCATTTGTCATTCAGAGACTGTGTATCTAGGAGTATTGGGGATTGAACACAGACGATGGTTCTACATCAAGCATTAGGGTATTTCAGCTGACGAACACGGGGCATATTTCCACTCAATAAATGTAAATCCGTCGTCAACAGTGGTTACACTTACATTTGTACTGACGTTGTGAATGTCGTTGCCTTAGCAAATGTTTGGGTTTTGGTTGTTTTTATTGTTTGCCACCCCTCTGAAGGTTTCAGCTTACACATTTCCTTCATTATCTTTTTAATTAATTTTGATCAAATGCCTTGAAGGAGTAAACATCGATCCAGGCGTGCAGTCTTCAGAATGGATGTCAATATAACTCTATAGTCCGTTTGCCTCAAAAGCGGACCGATGAATTGCAATCTAACTCGAAAACTAATAAACATATAATACTTAATGAAACGCTGATCACAATCAAAACATCATACCAACTCTGTGAGTTTTTGCAGAAATTATGCCCTAAAAATGAAAAAAGTTGTTTAACAAACTATCATTAACGTATTTACACACTTCACCATTTGTTACGAGGGAGGAGTGCAAAGAAAGGGGCAGCCAGAGCCAAACGGACAATAGTATACTTTGTGGTACAAAACTCACTCATGCTGCTTCCAGCAAACTAAGATGACCGATTCAAGATAGTACCAACTGCCTCATCGACGCCTTAACATTACACAAAAGCTACTATTAGTTATAGAGATAAAATGGCGTCTCGTAACATATCGTACCCAGCCAGTAGCATGCTTTTCCCAAATATGCCAATACAGGTCAAACATTGGAAAAGGCATACATAAGACAATGAATATGAACATATGTCAAAATGGCATGAAGCCGATGGCCAATTTAAATCTTGGTTTATGGGCAGGACAGATGAACAATAACGACTTTGCGTCAGAAAATAAGAGTTTACTCGATTTCCGCAGACTTTGAAGTTATGATACTGCATTTTCGCTATGGAAGAAACTTTCTTTCGGAGAAGAGATTTACCACTTAAAAGCTGGTTTACATAATATCTCTTCTCCTGATGGCGTCAGTGATGAGACTATCACAGTTATAACACTCATAAAGTAACGTAACTCCATCCTCCTCACGTTCACCCTTACGTAACGCTTACGTCACAAGTACGTCATCGACATTGTCAAACCTATCACATCAACAAGAATTATCTGAATATTTCTCCTTTACAGGTAATTCTGCCCATCTATTACAATCACAGGTGAGGTTAATGGTTAAGTGATAATGATGTGGCAATGGTGGTTCAGAAGGCTGTTCATATGATTGTACATATTGATCACTCATTAGGTGACGCGGTTAAAATTAACTACTCGTTCAACATTGTTTCATTTATATAGCGAAGTGCACGCATGCCTGTGTGTGAGTGTGGCTGCGTGTATTAATCCAGGATTTTGATGTTCTTTTGCGCTAGTCCACTGAGATACCATACCGTTTAACATACATGTAGGTGCCCCTCTCAGACACATTAGACACTTGCTTCAATCCATTAAAGCCTTGGGCGGTGGGGTAGCCTAGTGGTTAAAGCGTTGGCTCGTCACGCCGAAGACCTGGTTCGAACATGGGTACATGCTGGTGTTCCCCCGCCGTGATGTAGCTGGAATATTGCTAAAAGCGGCTGAAAACCAAACTCAGTCAGTCAGTCGGCCATTAAAGCCTAAGGACAGACAGGGTAACAACAGCGTATGCTGATGATATGCCACCAAGGGGATCGAACGGTCGATCTTCCGCTCTCCAGACAAACGTTCTCACCACTACATCACAGAAGACCCCTCAACAACAGAATATATAGCAAAATAATAATATTTATTACATGGTATAATTACACTTGAAAAATGTAACGTTGAACAAAATATGCCATATACCTTTAAATTCTGTTCATATTTTGTGCGGGCTGTGGTGGCGGTGTGCGTTAAGAGCAACTTGGACCAGAAATATATTTCTGTTGGCGCCCACACACTGAATAATAATGTTTTAAAATCATAAATAAATGCAGAATTGCCACAACAAGGGATCATATATGTACCAGTGCGTTAAAGCAACTTGGACCAGAAATATTTCTATTGTACCATGAATATGTTTTAAAATCATCTAAATGCAGAATTGCCACAACAAGTATATATGTACCATGTCGAAAGTTTACCCTGCTGAAGAAAACAAATGGCAGGATCTGCTGCTAAATCGATCACAAAACCACACTTGTGTTTTGGAAAAAGGGAACAATATTATGGTCGTTCAACAAAAATGCAGAAATAGAAGAAATATATAACAGAAATAGAAATGTTCTGTACGGCGTAAATGATGTCCAAGTTACGTCCCTTTGACGAGCCAGGAATACGTCACTGTGGTTATGAAGCCCAGAGTGTAAGTGTTAATAGACTCAAAGATATTTTTCTGCACTTACATGGATCACTGAACTATTTAATATAATTCTTGTCTGCTCTGACGAGGTGATGGTTTCTCTTCATAGGGTCACAGCTGGTGATAAAGCGCTACCAATTGCAGTACAGATTTGCGCCCCTTGGGACGCACAGTATGCGATGTTAGGCTCGAATCCCAGATTGATCCGGACTCTCTTCTTGGATAAAGCTAACACATTGTGGTAAATTAAACACTGGTCAAAGCGCCGTAAAACATGACCTAATCACTCAGTTTATTCCAAATGTATTCGCGACAATATTTGTGGTATGCTTTTAAGTGGCTTCACGTCATTATTTCAAAGGTTCATTCCCATGGTAGAACAAACTTATCCTTTGTTTCTCATCATTTGTGTAATATTGTAATGATTTTGGCCCAACCCACATTAAAGTACCTTGATGCGTGACGTTGATGAAGTCATTATCGAAGAAAGACGGAAATGTGTTGTTATCCTTTCCAGAATTAGTCTTCATTTTTTAGAAAAACAGAGTTCCTCTGATTCACACAAAAGTCTGTGACAATGATAATTTTGACGTGGATAATTTTGAAAAATTGTTTTTGTGAATCACAGATTGTCCGTTAATGATATGGACTTAAAGCCAGATGCACCATTTCGTAAAGAAAAACATGCCGAAGAAAACTCTCCCGCGACAGTTGACTGATGAGAAAGACAAAGGTGGCTGACATCCTGACATGAATATTAATATTCCGTTAATAGAATATCATCATCCAGCTCTTACAGTGCAACAGCAGTGAACGATTACTCTACAAATTCGGAGAGAAGCAAAAAAAAGGAAAAGTGAAATTAACAAAATACGACTTTTTGCCCAGTGACGTGAATTGCAAGCGAAAGATTAGACAGTGATGGACAAGGACAATGTGATTAATCCACGCGAGTTGCACGATCAAAGACTTGCTCCTTCCTATCAAAGTACACGGGCACGGTTTGATATTACTGTGTCAATAAATCTTCTCCGGATTTTGAAGGCAGCAACGTTATTTTAATGGCAATAAAAACACAGAATAATGACGTAACACATGTTTGGTGTTTTTCCTAATTTCTGTCTGTTCAGATGTTAAGATTATATTAACGCATATACACGGGATGCAACGGGGACGAGGTGGCTCCCGCGAGCTCCATATATGTAATAGTGGTTTTTTTTTCTTTCCTTGTTGTTTATTTGGTGGGCATTCAAAGGCATTCGTTAACAAAGGACACATCCACTCTGGATGTGCTATTGCAATAGGTATGGTGTAAGGGAGAGAACTCAGCCATTAGACGCTTCACATACCCTAATAAGGTAAAAGATTGCGTGCAAGAGTTCATTGACTTTCAGTTGATATCAACTTCCTTCCTTTTAAAATAACACGAACGTCATTACATTTCACGATCGTCTACGCAATGTTTGAGCGCATCTATTGAAACCTTTTGACTCATACACACTTGTCATGTATTTGTGATGGAAACTTTGAATGATAACGATCCTGTCATTGAATGATGAACGATTTCGAGTGGGTATCACACAACCGCCCATTATATCTTGAAACGTCTCTTTTTCAGTTGAATGTGATTTGTTCTTGTTGTTTTGTCTTTTCGCAAGTCAAGAAACAGGTGATTTTAAAACTAATGGATTCAGGTCAGAGAATTTTAGCTGGCCCAAGAACAAAATTAAGCGAGTTTTTGACGTATGTAGAGAGATTGGACTAAAAAATGTTGTGTTCTTCCAAATTTTAGCACAAATGCTGGTACTTTCATCAAGCACATGATCAAAGTAATGTAAGTCCCCATGGGCCGTAGTATGGTGATCTACCTTCAGTTGTTGGCAATCTATAGCCCGTATTTTATATTGTATTGTCTTCTTTAATTGGAATATTTTAACTTTGCGCTAGTTTTATATTTATAACTGTGATTCTCTAGTCTTTTTACTGTCCATCGTCGACAGGTTTTAATCTTCAAAATGTTTCTACTTTTTATTGTATGGCTTGTTTTCGTCACGATGTGGCTGCAATATTGCCGATGTGACGTTAAATATTAACTCACTCACTCACTCACATGATCAAAGGCTGGACTTCACAACCATCATCACTTTGTCACACATGCTGTTTACAGTTTATGTCAGTATATGTCATTCGTGTCAGTACAAGCGTGGTTTACTTAATTGTTGATCTGCTTGATAAAAAGTACTACCATCTGTGCCAAAATGTTGCATGAAAAAACAATTAAAGAAATTAAAATTCATGCGTCACTACAACAAGAGAAATGTTACGAAAAGACGGTGTACGGTATAATTCCACACTGTATACACAGTATCTCTGCGTGGATCAATGCATTGAGAAACAACAAACATTTGTTCGCATATTTTGAAACATATTTTATTGTTATAGTAAATCACATTTATTTCATCAGTACATGGATACACTGTTGCATACAAGTTTAACCTTGCAGTGCCCACTTTATAAATTAAGAAATGTATATACACTGTTACTTGAAGACATGTCAAACTGACGTCTATGTTTAATGAAACCATGAATAATTCAAGTGAATGAGTGATGGTAACACAGCATTTCAGTTATGGATATCACGGCGTATGATGGTGTGAGGCTAAAGCCCGATGTTATGCATGCGCACAGTCTTAGGGGGCATTGGTATGCTGCTGACAAATAAAGAAATATAATCAGATCGAATTTCGTACTCGAACCAACAATCAGGTGTGTCAACAAAACACTCTAAACATCCTTTAAAACAAATTCCAACGAACCCACGAGGTTAAAAGTTCACCGAGATATTTCATATAACAGATATGTTGGAGCACCATGCATTATTCAGACAACTTTGAGATACATTCTCGCAAGCCCTTTTCACAGAAGTTTAAACTATTGTCATACCACTTTTGCTCAAACTTTACAAAATTCAAGGCCCTAGTATAGCTTCCAAAATGTTTAATGGTAGACATGTCGAGGACATTCCAAACTTAACGCGTCAATGACAAAAATGATATAATATGATATCATCTTCCCTAATTTTACTTGTAGGGCGGTGGGGTAGCCTAGTGGTTAAAGCGTTGGCTAGTCACGCCGAAGACCCGGGTTCGAATCCCCACATGGGTACAATGTGTGAAGCCCATTTCTCGTGTCCCCCGCCGTGATGTTGCTGGAATATTGCTAAAAGCGGCGTAAAACCAAACTCAATCAGTCAGTAATTTTATTTGTACCTTTTTGGCTTAAGATGCTCAAGTTTACAGGTGGTACCAGCTGCGCAGGATTTGCATATCATCACAATTAAACAGTGATGTTTCTGACGCAGCCAAAATCGTACAGTCGACACTGATTTGGGAAGATATCTCTAATGAATATGGAAAGAGTTTTCTCGCTGTTTCTTACTAATATGTACATCCCATGATGTAACTGAATAATTCCACGATGCTAACATACATACCGCGCTCAACTATTATTCCTCATTTATATCCAGCAGATCCTGGTCTAATATTGCGCTTCTTTATGCTGGGTCATAATTACAACATCTGACATTTTAGAACTGTTTTTTTGCGTCTGTTGATGAAGACTGGAAACAGATCCTCCTTTGAATGAGTCGATTTGAACAATATTTCAGTTATTTAAAGTGTGTTAGCGTCATGCTGGTAGAAGGTGATGCAAGTCCTAAACGATATCCCTTCGGCGAAACTGGCATGGGCACGGTGCTGACATCCTAAAAAAGAATCCCGATCCGGGATTCGAACCAAAACCGTTTCTGGCACGCAACATATAGACGTTTAAAGTTTTGCATATCTTTCGAGTCCCTGGGCCATCATTTAAGGCGTTTTAGCCTTGCACGCTTAGCATAGGCACCAAATATTTCAACAATGATAAAGGTTATTGTTTCAGATAAGAGAGAAACACTCTGAGTGTTGAGCAAAGGCTTGATTTTCATTTCGTGTCATTTATTTCCACAGCTGTGATTTTTGCTTTGCATTCGTTTTAAAGAACCTCAGTTATCAAGTTATCTTAATTAACTATGGTAAATATATCAGCCTTTTCATAAGGGACCTCACTATCCCACATCATTAGCTCCTATAAATTAGCTATACATTTGCACATAACGTCTCTAACTAGTTTGATTTAATATTTGCAGCAACGTAAAATAAAGGAAAGGTGAATGTTTGATGACCTTAAATATATTTGTTCTGTTGCCAGAGCTTCATCAATGTTAAAATAACATAGGGTAGTGAGAATGATGAAGATGATAATGATGCTATGATGATGTCCCAAATGCCGGTGCCTTCTGTAGTTCACCTTTAGCCTTGAATGATCATGCACATTTTTTGACATAGCCGCAGAGTCCTGAAGTTATTGGCGTTAGGGCTGCAGCCTCCGTAGACAAAAGGTTCGCAGAGGCCGGATCTGTGGTTGAAGTAGTAGCGGATGATTTGGCCCGTGCAAAGACCTCTCATCTGGGGGTGCAAGCACGCTGCAACAAGGAACACATCATTTCATCGCAAGCACATATACTATATAGCAGGCTAATGCATAACAAACGAAATTTCACATGGATATCACTCATATGTGACAGATAACATACCTGGATACCACAAATATACTATAACAATTAAATGGATAAGCCATGTTTTAACGTATGGACTCGCAGGCGCTTTAAAATGAATGAATGTATGAGTATGAGCGAATATACTTAGTTAAATCAAGATTCATATTTATATTTGACTCTTACCCTTGGGCATTGGGAGACAAACAGGCCTTTTCCCGAAGACGGTACATCGTGTGCCAAATCGACACTTTTTGTTCTGTGGAAAGAACAAACATCACAATGTGCTCACATTTTGTTACATATATATAGAAAGATTTCTATACTCTCAAAGGGGATTTTGAAATATTGTCAGAAAAAGATCAGCTTCAAAACATGACTTCCAGAGATAATTGGTTTCGGAAGCAAGTACATCCACAGCACAACATCCCCGTGCCTTTCCTCCGTAGACGTTAGTAGGGGTTCATTCTTTGTTTTCGACACACCTTCAATTGCCATTGTGAGATTGCTCGGGGCCATGCCATGTGGAATAAACGAATGTTTTACCAATCGTGGATTCATGACCCACTATCGATCATCTCACACGCTCATGTTGTTACTACATATCCTTAACGTCTTTTTTGGTTGATTGTACACTCAAAATAAACACGCAACATGAATTGACAAATTATACATTATTCCTTTTTCTTATCCAACCATTACCATTATATATCACCCTTTCTGTTAATATCAAATGATACTTTCGAAACTTTAAGGGGAAGTACATAATCAGAGAAATAAATGTATATGAAGTTTTGTAATTATTAGTGTTCTTTAAAATGTTCCAGTACCTCACAAGGATTTGGAGGTAACACGTCATTGGGCGAACACTGGCACTTGTCGACAACTGCTTTGTGTTGACACATTTCGTTACACAAAAGTGCAGATGGATGCCCTGACCGTGCGAGACCTGAAACGGAACGTTAACTGAATGTTGAACAAGACCTGAGGATCAAATACTGATACTGTTACAATCAACCACAATATATTTCTATTATGCTTAACTCGGGTTGGACCATTGCTTAGAATATCGTCTACTGGACTGACTTGATTTCTTACAGACTGTCATCATAAATCCGCTGAGTGCGGCATAAAACAAACACTCACTCACTCACTCACTCCACAGTGTGAGAACTGTACATTAAGCAGTATGCTCTTCAGAAAGACAGTACAGTTTAAACTGACTTTGTATAGCAACAATTATGGAACTATTGATCTCCAGTTTGAACGAGAGACTGTGATTGCGGATTGGGCTTTACATGAATATTTTGTGCTCATGATGTGGAGTTGATCCCTTATAAACAAAGCCTTCTCTCATCACGATGAAGGTTTCTTGAAGCCTATTTGTGTCCCCCGCCTTGAAAGTGCTTGTATAGTGATACAATAGACGTAAAACCATACCTATTCACGCATTCTTCTCGTATCAAGGTACATTTCATTGATACAGCAATGTCTGTTGTAAGTTAGTGATATACTTTACTTATATAGGTATAGGTAGAATATACCTGGCTCCGACGGTTCCTGGGCCCTTTGACTCGCCACTGACACCAGGATACACGCCATGAGGCATCCATACAACCCGGCATGTGTTTTCATCCTGGAAGCATTCGTGTCAATAATGAGTGGGAACTGAGGTACTCTGTAACATAATCTATCATTGGGATTACACTTTCTTAGTAACTCTGTCATACAACATTGAACAGATAGCTGTCATAAACCTACGAAGACTATTCACTCTTCTGTGCATCTTCTTAACTTTATTTAAACTCTGGACAAAAGACTTCAAAATTAAAGACATTAATATCCAGGTATTACAAGGCTGAAAACACATCTAAAGTCAGGTCCCCAAAAGGGGTACCCGTATGTAATACATCACCATTGAATAACTATTACGTGCATATTCATATTACATTTCACCAGGCGATTTAAGGAACCTTAAACATTATTCTTCTTAAAGAAACAATCAAATGCACGAATGTAGTTCAAACAAATGAAAATGTATGTGACTTTACAAAAGAACAACATTTAGCAAAGATGTCCTTGAAATGCATTACCTGACATAATGATGGCCAATATCTTCATTTTCTTACTTTCAGACTCCACGTCATTTACATTCAAATAGATAAATACACCATTCTATCAGTAAGTATTGTCCTCTCTGCTGTTATTCACCCCCTACAACTGATAGGTGTTAAGCGGTAACTACTTTTTATTCACCCCCTACAATCGATAGGTGTTATGGGGTAACTACTGTTTAAATTATCTGGTTAATTACAGTCATATATACTACAAATGTATAATTATACAGAGAGAATAAACCGATCGTGAATAAACTACGTTTATAACGAACGCTGTTATGACGAACGGATGGATAGAACGAACTGTTTTGGGATCACCTGCTTTGCATTTAGTCAAAAAGCGTATAACGAACTACAGTTATAACAAAATTAAACTAGTGGTCCCTTATATGTCGAATTCAATCAATCATGTTCTCGTTACTAAGTGAATAGTATCATTATAATTTGTTAAAAAACTCATATCAAAAACGTATTTGTAAATTTTGCTATCAACAGACAAAGAGTCATATTCTTCAAAGAGAAAGGATTGTTTGACCTTGACTGTCCTATAGGGTGTATCAAATATTAGCCTATGAACCGGAAGTGTTCAGGGGTTAATGGATGATTGATAACTTAACAACTCTGTCCCTGTCGGCAAAATTCTACATCCACTATATTATAACCCCCAGCATTATGGTTTCATGTCAACGCTATTCAATTTCGTTAACGAAGCAAGGTTTTCTGACATGGACATTGAAGTTAAATATACTAGTTCTATTTCACAGTATAACTTCCGTATTCACCCATATTGTAACGTCATTTATTGCAGATTATTGATGTTTCGTTCGCACTACATGTTAGAAAGTACAGAAAGGTCAATTCGTGAGACATCACTTCTTTGCTACGAGAAAAATATAAAGAAGACGAAACCAGATTTGGTATTTTGAATGACGGGCTTTATACTCAATATGCACGTGTCTGTATGTTTGAGAACGTTTTAATGCACAGTCGTGCGTAAAGGTCAAGGTTAGAGATCATCTGCGTCCCGAGATGTTTCTTTTGATATTTTCGGACAAACATAACACTAAAACAAAGTTACTCAGATCAATAGGCCGTGGCCAACAGTTCGTTGAAATCATTAGACCACAGTTTGATTGGATTTGACAAGATAACTGAACATTACGTCTGTATGACAACGGCTTAACGTTGGAATTTCGTTTGTAAATCAGAATGAGAATGTAATATGTCAATTACTTTCCGAAATGAACGTTTTAAAAGTCTAAAGAATATTCGACGACATATTATATATAAAAGCAACTGTACTCACCCAGCTGGTAGTATATGTCCGAGAGAGGAGTAGGATTGTGGTTGTTACGTCATCGACGTCATAAAATAGCGGCGCCCTCTCACGGTTTAACTTCCTGTCTAGTGAGCCGAAGTAGAGGTGCAGTCCCGGGTCCTCCTCGTGGAATGTACGAGATCCACACAGCCCATCAATCTCCCTGTCATTGCTTCTTATTTCCATAGGCTATACAACCTGGATCAGCTATTTAAACTCTACCTTTCAGCACTGTGGGGAATGCCGATTAAGATGCATTCAATTGATCATTTCTCTGAAATATTAATTTGCAAAAGGCAGATAAGAATCTGGATTCATAATTATCCGTTTATTATCCCCTTAAGCGTGATTATGTCATACGGAAATTCGTAAGTTCAAAGAGTATATATATTGAATATGCAGCTTGTCAGTGACACATGTTGACGGACAACGTATGACGTTATTGCTCATATTCTTTCAGGGTTTAATTGATAAGTATATCGTTAGTGAATACGTTGTTGTGTTACAGTTTCATATGGCCTTAAGTATATGTGTAAGAATTTATTTTATGTATACCTTAATGCATGCATGCACACACAGATACACACACACGTATACATACATACATACACACACACACACGAACACAGACACACATACATACATACATACATACATACATACATACATACATACATACATACATACATACATACATACATACATACATACATACATACATACATACATACATACATACATACATACATACATACATACATACATACATACATACATACATACATACATACATACATACATACATACATACATACATACATACATTGGTCCCTGCCTGGCGCTCGGAATTAATGGGTACAACAAGGACTGGTCGACTCGGAGTCAGTATGCCAGCATACATTTGTATTATTTGGATTTTATGCATGCATTCACACACACACACACACAGACACACACACACACACACACAGACAGACAGACAGACAGACAGACAGACACACAGACACACACACACACACACACACACACACACACACACACACACACACACACACACACACACACACACATACATACATACATACATACATACATACATACATACATACATACATACATACATACATACATGCATACATTGGTCCCTGCCTGGCGCTCGGAATTAATGGGTACATCAAGGACTGGTCGACTCGGAGTCAGTATGCCAGCATACATTTGTATTATTTGGATGTTAGTTCCTTGACATGTTTACTTCAGCAGAATAGGTAAACACATCAATCTTATGTACACGTATCTGCTTTGTCTTGTCAGGTTCATGGTGACTTGAATACATTACCAGACAACAAAGCGAACAGACGACGTGAGTGTGTTTAAAATCAGCCTGGTTGTGTCACGCTTCGCTTGTTGTTCGCCGGCATATTCTGTATACTAACTATTAGTCCCTGAAAAAATATGTAGTTATTGATAGTTTAAATGGCTGGTAAACGTTGTACAAACCACGAATTATTTCAGAACGTATAGTGCTAAATATGAAGTTTGATAATGTCTTGCAGAATACCATAAAATATCATAAAGTTGTTTTTTCACATTCAGCTAACCCGGAAATTTTAACATTAAAAATTCAAAAGAAAAAATCCAAATGAAATTTGCTTTCGGATATTGAACTCTCTATAAAACCAGTAAGTCTGAAAGCACATCCTGTAAATCTCCTCATTGAAGAACTGGCACACATGCAACTATGCTTATGTCATACCGAATACCTATTGCGTGAGTATATATGAGACCAAACATTAATGAATTAGTCCTATGCATGTAGCAATGATATAACATCCGTTTGTTGGAGACATGCAGCCTACAAGTCTGAATACGTCATCTGGGATACATCATACTACATCAATGCAAGGTCGTGGAAGAGATGCATGCTTGTGGAAAAAAAAAATTTTCATCTTTTTGCGTTGTCATTTGTAACAGTATCTCATGACAATTTGTTTATTCGGGACGTGGCCTTCGTGTACAACGGCATCTTCATGTAATTTGTACTTAACCCATCCTATGAATGGTTTCGGGTTTAAGGGATGGTGTCGAGGGATGTGTGCATCTTCGACATCAGTGTGACACTGCTGTGACAGGAATTCACACAAATAAAGGCTACAGTGAGTTGTTTGACAGACGTTCGTTGTTGCATAATAGGGGATCAACGATATTTAATAATGATCTTTTATCATTTAGAATGATTATGCAATTATATTTTGCGCAATCCTTGTACATGTGTATCCTCTTAAAGGTCAGGCCAGTACAAGGTTAGCCGGTCAGCTTACACATTATTGTTCTACACGAAATCAAAGTACTTTTCAACGTGTTGTATAAAACTAAAGTGCACATTCCTGAAGTACAAACCAACAAGTGTCTAGGAAATATACACATCTGCATACCTGACATGTTTTGCGCGGTTTTTTTACTTTTTGTTTTTTTGTCCGGCTTACCGCAACTGTCGCGGTTTTCTATCCTCAGTATTTGTATTGCTCTACATTAATGAGGCAGAATTACTGAGGCCAAGAAGTTGAACCTTTCCCCAGAGTAAGAAATCCGACTTCAAACAAAACCTCATAAACAGATATCATGTTGATGGCCTTTGTGAAGTAAGCTATAGTAAAAACATTAGGTTTGCCTTATATGACAAAATCATCCTCTACGAATTAAGGGAAAACACAGCCTTGACAAAAAAGTGTTATAAATATCTCAAAATGTTAGAAAAGCCCTGTCCACAAGAATGTTTGCTGTTGTTGTTTTTTTGTGTGCCTTCGGTTGCGTGCAAATTAAACCGATCAATATATACACTAATGACACGGATGGTCCAACAGGTGCAAGCTATGTCATGTTTCCCTCTGGAACTCACTACCTCTCCATGTCAAGTCATCTCCTTCCATCTCCATCTTTAAATCAAGACTCAAAACATTCTTGTTCAAGCACAACTAAATCTTATAAAACTTCTTCCTGTATATAGTGTACATATTTACTGTTGCGCAAAGAGCATGCCCTTGAGGTGTGGAGTTACTACTATACTGCGCTCTACAAATGGCCATATTATTATTATGTAAACGTGAAGGATTCAACGAGTGTTTGATTCCATGAAATGATTTCACAGCCGAAATTGGTACAAATGCAAATATGCATCATGAAATGTCAGTTCAATATGTCAAGATAATATATACATTAAACGTCAACGCCAGAAGACTATCAGCAAATTCCTCTAGGCGTAAAAGACAAATTTATAAGAATGGATCACTGAAAAGCAGTGATATGTCCCAAAATACCAGAAGAGAACTTCAGTATCAACTAATAATACAAGTTCCATAAAACTCCATTTGAACCCCTTCGCCCTGAAGTGACACAACTCTGTACATCATATTGCTACACCTTAACCTACTAAGTTCCATTTCTCTTTCTTTCTTTTTTCTTAGTACCTTGGTACTTTACTTGAAATAGGACCATACAAGACTGCAGCCTTACAACAAAATTTCCAGCATAATTAACGCCGTTCGCAATGTTTTTCAAAAGACATGCAAAAAGGAGTACATCTTTTTAAGGAATGAAAACACACAATACACTTTGGCACTCCGTAAACGAATCAACAACAGAGAGGCTTATCTTGTTCTACTGTGTAATAACAAGTGATGTCAACGAACGTTGCCAACAACAGAAGACGATGACGTACTTTACACTTTAGCATTCAATCCAGCCAAGAAATCAAGGTACAACATGCGTCATAGTGTGACAGAGTACTGTCACCGAAGTCTTTTGTCAGTCACTTAGACAAAGTGATACATTTTGATTGGACGATTACCCTTTCAGAGGCTATGAAAGCGCCCCAGGCCCTGACGTTAATAATTTGACATGTGTATGAGGAGAGATCTTTACCTGGGGGCATGCGGATTATGTTGAACACGGCTGAAGGTGTCAGTGCCTGGGGCACGTCTTGTATGTGTTGCGATCGGACAGTTAATGTTCTCAATAATTCAGCTGCACAGTTTGTCTGTCTCCCAGAACATTATGTTTAAAAAGATGTTCAGAATGATTGAGCATGTGTTCTTCACCTGCAGCTGCCCTCGCTCTTTTTGAATTTTGTAGTAGATAGACATCATGTTTAAAAGGTTGGGGGTTTTAAATAACCATTTCTTGGACTAAAAGTCAGTCTGCTGCACAGTTGTTTATAGCTGTTCGAGACAAGGCTTCTCCATTACTGGCACCAGGTACTGGAATATGAATTATTGAGCCACATCTCGAAACATGGTAGACATCATTCCCCAGAGTGAGTGCCTGAGTATGATATTATACGCCGCTCTTAGCCTTATTTCAACAATATCAGAGAAACACCAGAAAACACCAGAAAATGAGTTTCTTACAATGGATCTGTCTTGAAAATACAAACCATGCTTTCGGTAAGATTGGAGCAAGAGATTAACGGCCAGCTACTGAGTAGCATAAAATATATTTCAAATGCACTGCCCGAGAGAACATCTGTAGTTTTACCTGCAGAAATACCTTCGCCCACACATCGCTTGATATGAGTTTATAACGAGCTACGGACCGACGCGGTGGACAGGCGTGTCCATCCGCGAAGAATAGGGAGATTGTTATGTTAAATATTTGTTTATTATAGTAAGGTATTTGTAGCCAAACGGAGATCCTATGGTATTGTCACACTTTTCCGAAACGTTTATCCATATCCCGAGCAGTGACATGCAAATTCAGTCGATGATCAGATGAATGATTACCGTGACGGCAGATGCATGTAGCCTTCCGTTCAACTCAGAGACTATAAACATTCATTGAACAGATAGAACAAGTATATATGGATGACAACTTCTTTTATTCCAGAGCACGACGTTTCGATACAGGTTCTTGTATCGTTTTCAAGTATGAAAGTTTATGACAACTTCTTTTATTCCAGAGCAAGACGTTTCGATACAGGTTCTTGTATCGTGTTCAAGTATGAAAGTTTATGACAACTTCTTTTATTCCAGAGCAAGACGTTTCGATACAGGTTCTTGTATCGTGTTCAAGTATGAAAGTTTATGACAACTTCTTTTATTCCAGAGCAAGACGTTCCGATACAGGTTCTTATATCGTGTTCAAGAATGACAACTTCTTTATTCCAGAGCAAGACGATACAGTCGTACTCTCGTTTTCATATGAAAGTTTTCAAGTTTCATCATCCATCGAAAGGACTTGTTCTGTCCATAAAGACTTCCAACTGACTTCTAAAATGCCACTTAAAGAAAAGTAATGCATTGAACAGTCTGACTTCCAACAAAATGCCACAAGAAGAATGCAAGAACAACGACAAGACTGACAAAACAAAAATTATATCGTGTCAAGAAAACGAAAAATGTGTCATAAAGTATTTATTTCCTTTTCTAAAAGCTGCAGCTACAATCACATGTATGCCATGCCACGGATTGACTCCAGTCCTTCAATATACAATCTCGCCGTAGTGGTATCTGCAGCGCCGGTTACACTCGTCGACTGTCTGGAAGTTGTTTTTGTTTCCACCGCATCCCCCATAGATGAATCTATCGCAACTCCGGGAATAGGAATTGTAGTAGTACCGGGGCATGTAGGCCTTGCAGTAGCCGACTACCTTCGGGAGCCTGCACACTGTAACGAGTGAATGAGTGAGTTTAGTTTCACGCCGTTTTTAGCAATATTCCAGCAATATCACGACGGTGGGATACCAGAAATGGGCTTCATACATCGAATCCGGGTCGAATCCGAGAACGCTTTAACCACTAGGCTACCCCACCGCCCCGCACACTGTAATGACACGAACATAGATAATGCGATATGCCACTTATTGGAGTATGCATAGTGTGTCCAAGTTTTTTAAAAGTTTTCTTTATTTTTAGGGGTATATAATCATATGGCAAATAAGCATTGAAAAACCTAAGATACATATAATTTCATTTCAGTATTTATTCCTTTAGGTCCTGCAAAACGTTTCAAGGTTGAGATCATGTAGTAGCTGGTCAGTGCTTTTGTGATCACTAAAGCTGTAACGTGTAACGTTGTATGTTGAATAACTTGAAGAGAAGTTAACATAATGGCGTCATTAACTAAATGCTTCAGTGTAATATGGCATGTCATGGGAAGCACATAATGCATGGGAATGTCAATGTAGCCAGTTACAGACGTGTCGCCAAGGAACCCGGTTATGACGCTTACAAATACAGAAATATTATCGGGGAACAGCGGATGCTTAAGGGGACAAACATCCACGGCATCTTTCACCAGGAACAACCCATGAATCTCCTGGCACAAACATGAAGAGAGCGACCCGTTTACGCACCTGACGTATCCGGCACACAGCGGGGATATCCGTACAGCTCATTGCATACGTAGCCATCAGAACACCTCTTTGTCTAAATGAAAAGGGGGTATTTAGGTACACAATGTTTATTTGAACGACCAGAGACAATGTCAATCTGCATTAACCAAACGTATATTTAATAGCAACAATTTGATGACGCCAAAATATGACGTTGCCAATGTAAAATGTGTATAGAGTACCTTGCATGTAACCTTCTGTGGACATCTGCAATACAGGTTCCCTTTCCTAGTCTGACAAAGATAGTAGCAGTTGCTAGGCTGAGGACGGGTGTCTCTCTTGTAATCTGATGGAGCTGGAATTTGTATGAAACATGTACTCATTGTCAAACTGTTATATGAAACAATTAATATAAACGAAAGGGCAGATACAAATACCTATATATCGAGAATATGTAGGGAATAGAAGCGAAAGGTTTAACCACCAGGCTACCAAAATTCTTTTTTAAGCACTACGTGGAAATCGATTTTAAGAAATTGTTGTGCTATAGACAATGCAATAACTTGTTCCTGTACGTTTTGGACTCCCCAGGAAAATGAATGGCTTTCTCCCTACTACTTTTATCAACTTGCTATGAAGTCTTCAATATCGTTTGTGAATGTTACATTTAGCGCATATGACATATTGCCGAGGTGACGTTAAATTCTAACTCACTCACTCACTCACATTCAGCGCAGAGTTGACCTCTGAAACGCACACAGAGCAAAGAAATAGTTCTCAATCAGATGATTTGTTGAAGTCAACAGAGAGCATTCGGCAGCTGTTTTTTAAAAGTGAGCTATTTATTTGGGTTCTCATATCCTCACGAACAACCACATGCTTGATAATTTACTTGCTTTCATGTTGCCATCGTTGCAAATGTAAAGGTATTTTTAGCAGCTATCTCATAGCCATGTCAAAGACGTTTACTCTGATGGTCAAAGTCCCAAGGATATGACGTTCATCATCATACTAATTGATTGATTGTTGTTTAACGCCGCACTCATATTCCAGCTTTATGGCAGCGGTATGTAAATACTCTGGTCTGGACGAGACAATCCAGTGATCAAGAGCATGAGCATCGTTCTACGCATTTGGGATACGATGACATGTGTCAACAAAGTCAGCGAGTCTGACCACCCGATCCCGCTGGTAGCTTCTTACGACAAGCATGGGTTACTGAAGACAAATTCTAACGACAAGCATGGGTTACTGAATTCTAATTCTAACTCGGATCTTCACAAGATCAACATCATAGTAATGTATGTTGTATCTCTCAGGTAATGTCAACCGTACTCGATGAGAACGTTTGATGATACACACTGACAAAATATTACGCGTGAATACTCTACCGTACCCAAGCCTCGACTATAGTGAATGATATTCGCTATGAAACTCAAATGGAATCAAAGAAATAGAACTAGAATATTTGCTGCAGTCTGTACCTGGTTTGGTTGTTGTGGCTGGCTTGCTGGTGCTTGTTTCCTCAGTATCATCACCCATCACGCACACTACTGCGCATGTCAGAGCGATCACGAATACAAACGGATGACTATTCATGGCGCCAGTCGTCCTGAAGGGGGCAAATTACATTTGGTTAACTTGAGTCCATGTCCGATCAATATACAAAGTTTCATACCCATGTTAACATTCGGGTTTGGATTTTTTTTTGTCTTTAAAAACTATCATTAAATTAAGCAACAAAAACGGTTACCACAATCATATGAATTCTCTGCAAAAATTAGAGTTGATTGTATGATTCAGGAACCCATCACAAAAACAAGCAAAAGTAAGCAAATTGTGAGTTGTTTACCTGAAATTACGTAATATTATTAGATGGTGTTCCAAAACGCGTGACAAAACAATATCTTGAGACATTCCTCAAACAACAATCAAGCATTCGTTCATTTAACATCTCCGCATATAACGGTTAAACAGATGTATTTTTTATTCAGAAAATATCACTGCTATTAGACATTTCTAAACAGAGTTCGTGAAAAGAGAAGCTGCGGAAACGCCAATCAGACTGGGATGACAAATGACGACTCGGTCACCACTGTCACTGTAGGTTGCTGTGTCCTCAGTGTGTGGGTTTGCCTTATGCTATCAAATACTAGCTTCTCTGGGACATTATTTACAGGCCAAGTAGGCTACCATAACTGTAATGTTACTGAATATGGCAAAATAAATGAATTATGAAAACGTAAAAGTATACGAGTATACGCAATACTTACACGACCTGATCCAACACAAGCAAGGTAGTGTTTGTCAATAGGTTAGTTTCACCTCCATCTTATAGGGCCTGAAATCCGGGTTTACAGAATGAATCAGCATTAATATTTGCATGTTGTTTACTTACTGAATTTATACTTTCCTTTGCTTCTGGCTATGATTTAAACATCAACAAATATATTAAGGACGGGCGCGGTTTGTTTTGCTTGCGTGTTTTCGTGGGCAAGATCACAGGCGTATCAAAGTCTTCAAATAAAACACATGAAAAACATAAAACTTATACACGGCGAAACTACTGGATTGTCGCATTTATAATACGTGCCTGAAATATATGTAGAGACCGTCAGTGGAAGAAAAAATACCCAGGCTTGACTATCCTCAATAAACAAATCCGTTTGGTGTAAAGGGGAAAGTTTTTTCCACTAAAACCGTGGTAAAACCATACTTACTCAATCCAAATCCTATTACAACATTAATGAACAACATTACAGCTTTATGTCGAATTATATAAAAAACAAGCGTCTGGATCATCTGCCCTGACAGTTCCATTGGGTGTAAAATGCAAAGCATTGGTGACACTTATATGAATAATCATTTAAAATAATTATTGACACCAGGTGTTTGCGAAAGGAGAATGGAGGCCAATGATACAGCATATCAAATGCTATCGGGTACACACTCACACACCGCTGCGCTTAAGGCGTTGAAGAAACCCATTAATGCACTGTGACCTCATACTCATCCCATAGGCATGAGAGCAAGTACGCCAAATGATCCTGCGAATGATATATTACAGTGAAAAACTTTGAAACACTTTGAAAAACAATATTTCCACAGTGTGGATGTCTTGAAGATCCATATCAACGCATAGTCTTCACAAAGGGTATCAATTTGGGTTAAACATACCATCTACGTCGAACTTTGAATTGACCATAACAAGTGTATTGCACCGTCTGTAAATATGCGCACGGTTTTCATTACCCTATTACTTGAAAACAAAGTTACGACGTTTAAACAGAGATCATAAGAACGCAATTCGGTACAACTACATATACCAAACCCGAACTGGAGTACAAATGGTCTCAATAGATTGGCGGTCATGTTTTAAATCGGATTCGAAATTCTTGGCACATGACATTGTTGATAGTTACAATAATGTAGCTTGGTTTGGTTTGGTTTGGTAGTTGTGTAACGCCGCACTCAGCAATATTTCAGCTATATGACCGTGGTCTGGACCAGACAATCCAGTGATCAACAGCATGAGCGTCAATCTACGCAAGTGGGATACGATGACATGTGTTAACCAAATCAGCGAGCCTGACCACCCTATCCCGTTAGTCGCCTCTTACGACAATCATGGGTTGCTGAAGACCAATTCTAAACCGTGTCTTCACGAGTCATGAAGCTTGGTATCCCTTATGATGAGGGAAAAAATCACTGTCTGTAGTGTACACATGTACATGATGGTTCGTCTACAGCGAAACTGTGATTGAGTGAATATGGATGAAACGAGAAATTGATTTCTCAGATCGAACCCTGGCGAACTAATCATACGTTTTTCACATTCCAATTCTCTAACACTTCCAGACAATCAACAAACTATTCGCTTGTTAAAAACTGTACACATAAGTGCAGATAGCATTTTATTTATTGCATTTCGCATGAAATCATTTATCATTATCAATATGAAAGTGAACTTTTGTCATCTATCTAATGAAACATCATCGTCACAACATGTTTTATTAATAGTCAAAGTGTGATGACTCTATTCCAATACTATAGGAAGTGTTGACTTTACATAACGCCTCTCCTCATACACGTGGCAACACAGTCCCCACGGGTTTTGAAGTTGTTTCCGTTTCCTTGACAACCACCATAGTAGAACTTCTGGCAGCTTCGGGTGTCTTTGTTGTAGAAGTAACGCGGCATGAGAGCTCTGCATGGTCCAAGTGATCTGGTCTGCTGACACACTGCGTAAACCGGACATGCGTTACGTTACCATATTTCACATAACAACCCATTGGTAAAAGCATTCCCTCGTCACGCCGAAGACCCGGGTTCGATTCCCCACATGGGTACAATATGTGAAGGCCTTTTCCGGTGTCCCCCGCCGTGATATTGCTGGAATATTGCTAAAAGCGGCATAAACTCATACTCACTCACGCACTCACTCACGTAACAAAACAGTCTTAGTGAGTGGGTTGCGTTTTACGACGCTTTTAGCAATATTCCAGCAATATCACGACGGGGGACACCAGAACTGGGCTTCACACATCATGCCTATGTGGGGAATCGAACCCTGGCCTTCGGCGTGACGAGCGAACGCTTTAACCACGTGCACTAGATTACCCTACCGGCCCCAATACAGTTTTAATCGTGAATATGTTTTAGTGTTGTTCAGAGTCATTAACATGATAAATGTTTCAAGCTGCTAAATATACGCTGGTAGGATCAGACTTTAATAATGTACTGCACATCTGATACACCATTGTATCCGTGTTTTCGGTTTGTGCATATTAGTGTTCTTGTACGTGTTGCCGTACGTTGACGGTATCACACGTCATAAAGGAAGTAGTTGTGATAAGAAGAAAAGCACGAAATTTTAATAATCCCCTTACCTTCGCGATCGGCAACGCAGATTGGGTTTCCATCAATCATTTTACACCGCTGGCCTGCTTGGCAAACTTTAGTCTGAAATCATGCAAGTGAATCAGTTCATTGTCTATGGATACACCCACGTGAGCATTCTTAATTGTCCGTGCCATATTCTTTACAAAATGTTGACATACAGCGGGACAAAAAGCTCGAAGGAGCAGTTAGAGACACACGTAAGCATACAAGTGTTACTTTGAAATTACCCGATAGCTCCAATGCATTTCATATTGTGGATATTGATTAAATAAATATCGTTGAATAAAGTTGCACCCTCAGGTCAATTGATCGTGGGTTCGAATCCTTGACGTTCCCTGATTACGGTTCTTGACTGGTAGAACCACTACTGTGTTCATTGGTTTCACTAAAGTGGTAAGCACTTACGATTTTAATCACTTCGAGCTTTTGGCCCCATGTTGATGACACAGTCATTCACCCAAACATAGTTATCGGTTGTATTACCAACATCCCATCTAACATATCAGTCTGTCTTGTCACCAGTTGTCACCCAACGTGATTTGGACTTAATCATTGTCGTGGCGATTATTGTCGTACATGTAATAGTCATGTAAGAACCACTTCATAACATTCGCTTATCTCTTTGGAAATACATATTTTCATGAAATACGATCGATGAGGTGATTCTTACCTTACATCTGGAACAGTCACATCGGGGGTCCGTCATAGCTCGCCGACAGATAAAGAAACAACGGATTGTTTTCATGTAGCCCAGGACGTAAGACCCTGGGAACAGCATCAAACACGTGTATATTTGTGATAACAATATACTGTGACAAAATAGATAGTGGCAATTATCAAGACGTATCATTCTGATCCATATAGTTGACAAATGGGAAATTAGCGAACTAATTGGTCCTAATGCTTGGTGTGATGATGTGGCAACTCACTAGATCGTAAAAGATTGGTTTGTTGTTGAACGCCGCACTAAGCACCATTCCAGCTGTATGGTGGCGGTCTGTAATTTCGAGTCTGGACCAGACAATCCAGTGATCAGCATCAATCATGAGCATCGATCTACGCAGTTGGGATACGATGACTCGTGTCAACCACGTCAGCAAGGATGACCACCCGATCCCGGAAGTCGCCACGGATCTTCACGGGTCGGTCGTAATGTTTTGTGCGGTGATGTGTTGACTCAGAAGATGGTAGAATAATAGTTCTCCAATTATTCAGCTAACGTCACTAATACCGGGTACGACAACCTCTGTTGGTCAGTCATGGCCGAATTCTTCTTACGCGTCACCCAATGTCATGTTGCCTCGTGTTGTTCCACTCCTCAGTGAGAGCAGCACCGTGTTCACTGACAGTGTTTATTTTAACGTTGACGTACTAGACGTTTTCGCTTTAGAATACCCTTCGTCACATGTCAGAACCGAGTGCTGACCATAGAGTGACAGAGGCGTTTTGTACACTTAAATCGCTATAGTGATTGGTGCAAGTTCCCGTAGCTTCCTCCCAAAAAACAATTTTCCCTTATTTTTAATAATAGTGCAAACATAGTCGCCTTTCTATGTTGGATATCTATATTCAAAGCTCGTAGATTATGAACTATGAACACGGTCAGTGGACCAGATGCATTCCATCTATATTCTGGTCTGAGGAGATTACAACCCAATTGTATTGCAGACTGCCTGTGATTCGCTCTGGTACCTCCTCACTTCAAGGTGATGAGAATAGTTTTCCACCACATTCCAAAGATTTGCATCATATCACGTTGGTAGTCTTGTCTAATACAGGAAACATTTAGCTCAGGTGACACGTTACATTGCCAAGTTGGGAGTTGACAGTTGTGAAGGATTTTTCACGAAAATCTGGTATCATCACTTTTTGTAATGACTCATATTACAAAGGATTCTAATTACAACATATATCTCTTATCATTATGGAAACTTAATTGTTGTGTCGCTATTAAATACTCTTCGTCTTATATTTTACTATACCCGTGAAGATCCGGGTTAGAACTGGTCTTCAGCAACCCATGCTTGTAATAAGAGGCGACTAACGTGATCTGGTGGTCAGGCTCGCTGACTTGGGTGACACATGTCATCGTACCCCAATTGCGTAGATCGATGTTCATGTTGTTTGTCACCCTATTGTCTGGTCCAGACTCGATTATTTACAGACCGCAGCCACATAGCTGACATATTGCTGAGTGCGGCTTTACAACAAACCAACAAATAACATGTTTTACTTGCGACAATGACACTATCCTGTTAAACTTTGTTGGCCACGTTACCTTCACCTGTAGCCATGGAAGCTGCTCTTCTCTGGGACGAGGTTTCTGTAGTGTCTGTCATATTGTGGCCAGGCATTACAGCACAAGTCACGATCAGGACCACGACAAGCATCAACGTATTCATCCTCATCTGAAGGAAGAAGTAATATTTGCAACTTCAATGTGTATAAGTGATGAAGAGCACGAGAGACATCGGTGCATCCATCTACAGAAAGAGGTAACTGTCCAGTTTGCCCTGAGTGCACATTGGTAGTCTTTGGTATGACGAACGCATGGCTACTTAGGGAATACGACTTCTTGGTAAATATTACTAAGGTATGTGTCATTATAATAATTATTGCATAGTATTATCATTTGAAATATAGGGATTAACTAATGTAGACATTTCCAGATGCACATACCTGGAAACGTGAAGAATATAGCTCACTGGATGTGGAAAGAGAGATGGTAGGACTCACTTGTTCCCTGCTTCTTATCTGATTCTGTAAACAATCTCGTAACTAAATTGTATAAGTACTTCCATAAAACTCTTACAGTCACATGGCAAATCCCGTATTACATTAGTGTCAAGATACAAATCCGGCATGAGTCATACAAAGATGCTTTAACCATGGGCATTTATCACTGAAATATGGAATCCGAGAAGGGACATTGTCGCGTTGTCGCATTGTCGCCCTCTCAAAAACAAATAAAATGAGGCAAAATAAAACAAAACGCGACACGCGACAACGCGACATTTCGCTCATTTGTCGCATTGTCGCGATGTCGCGTCGCGTTTTGAATAATATTTGTCTATTCCTCCAAAGGGCGACACGCGACATCGCGACAATGCGACAAATGAGCGAAATGTCGCGTTGTCGCGATGTCGCGTGTCGCGTTTTGGTTTATTTTGCCTTATTTTGCTTGTATTTGAAAGGGCGACAACGCGACAATGCGACAACGCGACAATGTCCCTTCCAGGATTCCATACTGAAAGACTAAATCTCATGTCAGTGCTACCGACCATAAACTTACATAGCTTTAACCATAAACTACATCTTAACCCTTCGAGCTTAACCTAAAATGCAAGAAGATCATGAACAGACTATTTTATATTCAGGGGATGGTGGTGGGCTTGGAACTTGGATATATACCCCAAAACGTAAAACCCATCAAGGCAATAGTGATGAAAATTATGTGAATAGTTATTAAGTGACGAGACAAAGTGTAAAGAGCAGGCATGCCCTATTCTATCTTTCACACCTTAACACCACATAAAGCTAATTTACATACCTGAAGGTGTGAACATTTTGTGCGACGGTCATGGGATTTCAATTCACGAGCTGTATTATGTCCATTCCTCTAACAAAAGGTGAAACAACTCTGAAGCAAATCGTTGTACACAGCTGTTAATGAGTGTATTGTTTCAAATGCAGGGCGCATTAACAATTAAAAACGATCACGGGAGTTGAAGCTTTACCTCTTAACTGTCATGATATTAGAATACACTTTACCTTTGTGATTGGACATACCAGCAGCAAAGAAATTAAAATTGTTTGAATCTGGCCAAAGTGACACAATATACGAGAAGGTAAGGTGATTGTTAATATTTTCTTTATAGGAATCAAATGCATTTACAGGGGGGGGTTACTGATGGGGCGGCCATCTGGTGACGTGGGGGAAGGTGGGTTTGGGGAGGGGGGGCCTGTAGAGAGTTGTCTCCCTTTGGCACATAATCAGAGGATCGTTTGCTGGTTCCCTCTTTCTATGTTTGTCAACACCATGCCCGCTCTTGCGCGTTTTACCAAAGTGGGAATCGTCTAACACTTGCATCACTTCATTCTGTCCTCCCACATTTAGCTGACCAGACGTTATGGAACTTGTACTTTGTTCATAGCGACGTTAATCCAAACTAGACAACGTCACAACAACAACATCCACTGTGTGTACATTACCTCCAGTGGATCGATGTTATACCTTTCTTACCGCTGACGTCTTCGGTGGTCCAGGTCTCCCCAGAGGGGGAGGAAGGAAACGGACGGTTTGATATCTTGGGGCAGCATGCTATCAAATTTTAAAAGATGGTACTTGTTGTTACCGTGCCTGTAACTGTAACAAAACTGTTATGAAACTAAATGTTATGTTAAAACCCATTTCAACCCAATATTTTGCTCCAATACGCCAGCTTTGTGTTGTTAATACCGCGTCCCGGAATCGTACCAACTTCAAGATGGCGACCTGGTGTATGTGTGTGTGCGTGCGTGCGTGCGTGCGTGCGTGTATGTGTCATTTTTTTCATATTTCATCATCACTATATCGCGTGACATATATTTTGTTAGTGTATTGTTGAACATATAATGGTGTTTGTCAATTGGATTTGACCAGGCACGTACAAACCTTATCAAAACAATTTTAAGCCTCCACAGGTGTAACCTTCAAAAGCTTTCTCTTTCTCTCGATTAGATAGCTATCTCACTGCACATGGCATCTGCATTGACAACATATTGAGCCTCCGATTTAGAATGCAGTCACTGCTTCTGTGGTAACCTAAAATACACATGACCTTCGCATCATAAATTGGCCAATAGCAATGTCAACTTGTGACATGTTTAAAAAAGGCTGCAGATGTTGTGTTTCCTGAGGGTGTGGAACATGGGAACATGCAACACACGCCTTTAGGGAAGCATGTCAGAGACAAACTCCAGAATGCACGTATAAACGACACACTGTTGACTGAACACAAATATTGACTTAGGAAAATCTGGATCAACGCTCGCTAAAGAGTAGAAGCCACAAATATTTCTGCTACGTTAGTCCTTTCATATTCGTTTGGTGTTGATTTGAGGAAACAAGATATTCCGAGTGTTGACTCCTTCACAAGAAGAATCATAAGAGACAAAAGATCCCACAACCCTTGCTGTATATATTTACCAGCTGTAAGGGTAGGGTGTTGTTTGAGTGAGTGAGTGAATGAGTAAGTGAGTTTAGTTTTACGCCGCACTCAGCAATATTCCAGCTATATGGCGGCGGTCTGTAAATAATCGAGTCTGTGCCAGACGATCCAGTGATCAACAGCATCGATCTGCGCAATTGGGAACCGATGACATGTGTCAACCAAGTCAGCGAGCCTGACCACCCAATCCCGTTAGTCGCCTCTTACGACAAGCACAGGTTACTGAAGATCAATATTCTAACCCGGACATTCACGGGTGGTGTTGTTTGATTAACAATGAAGCTCTTAATAACATACTTTTGTTATGCACTTTTTAGCACATGTAAGAATATAGTATTATGGCCACTATTATGATATCTGTCAGTGCCGAATTTCAAAACTATAAATGTAATTGAGCAGACATTTGTCACATATTGTCTGAAATGTCTGAATTGCAACGTTTTCAATATGTAGTCCAGTTCGACTATCTTTTATTGAATACAGCGTGTCAGCGTTCCATTTAGACGCTTATTCAATATGATATTCTGGACGATTGAAATTCATCAAAAATACAAACACACAAGCTTGGTATCCGGCTTACAGAATAATGAAATACAAAGTCGATATTTAATGCATGCCATGCGCCTGTGCATATCCTGTTCTTATATCCATGACATTGTTAGGTATTTTATGCATATGCACCAAATGAACATGGGTGTCTTTATTACAAGTACCAAACGTGTTTTGCTTTCAAAGGAGAGAAACTTGAACTTTCATGACATCAAATATTCAGAAATATACCTTTATGACAATTTTAGATTTACATCTTTGTTTTTTTGTTTGACGCCATACCCAACAATATTGAACGGTTCAGGAATTCAAACATTCAAGACAGAAGATCTGGTTTGGTTTCAGCAAGAAGCCTTCAATCAAGCGAAGGGATGCAACTCTGAACAGCGAATTATTTCGCGGTATACCATGACTCTCCATGGGGAAGTAAAGATTAGATTTACATCTTTGTGTATTGCTCCACGCCACACTCAGCAATATTCCAGGTATGTGACGGCGGTCTGTAAATAATAGAGTTTGGACCAGACAACCCAGCAATCAACAGCATGATCATTGATTTACATAACTGGGAAACTCTGGGATATCAACCAAGTCATCCAACCAGACCCGAATCCCCACATGGGTACAATGTGTGAAGCCCATTTCTGGTGTCCCCCGCCGTGATGTTGCTGGAACATTGCTAAAAGCAGCGTAAAACCAAACTCAGTCAGTCAGTCAGTCCAACCAGACCACTCGAACCCTCTTACTACTATTAGCTGAAGACCAATTTTAAACCGGATATCGAAAGGACGTTTCTTATAGTAAATAAGACCTAAACTATGCCCAACCTGACGCATATTGGGCAAGATGTTAAGATAATAAGACACTTCTACCCTTTGGTCCAAAAGGGTCGAAACGATTAACATTCGTAATGGTGTTAGCGCTCAAAACACACGATCATGGTCACGTCAAATGTATGCTTCCAACACATTGTAGAATCACAGCGCGTAAATCACACAAAACAAACGAACACTTTAAAATAAATAGGTTTTATTGAAAAACAACTGGTGGAAATTACTCAAGGCAATACTTCAATTAGTATTCAGGCCTTGGAAACGATTCATGATTTGTTTACAATGTATAATGAACAGGATTATATGGCTATGCTCAAAATGTCACTGGAATTCAAGTAATGGATTTACTTCAGTTACAGTGTTAAGGCCTGGGAAAGAAGAAGCCTCTCTTCCGGCAGGTTCTCATGCACGCCCTCTTGGTCTTGAAGTTGTTGCCGTTTCCTCCGCAGCCGCCATAATGAAACTCCTCGCACCTGTTGGTGGTTTTGTTGTAGTAGAAGCGATGAACAATCTCTGAGCATGTCCCTACGTCCTTGGGCAGCTCACAGACTACAGTCACATATAAACATACAAACGGTCATTTCAATACGTCTTATTGCAATTCCTTTTATTTGTAACGAGTGATTGAATGCGCATGATTTTACGCCGCTTTCAGCAATATATCGACAATCCAGTGGTCAACAGCATGAGCATTGAACTACACAATTGGGATACGATGACATGTGTCAACCAAGTCAGCGAGCATGACCGCCCGATCCCGTTATTCGCTATTCACGACAAGTATGGGTTGCTGAAGATCAATTCTAACCCGGATCTTCACGGGTCACATTATCAGGAACCGCTTGTAACATTTTTCGCATCTTAAAAATGATCCCAGGTGGTCGAAATGTTTGTTTGTTGAAACAAACGCGCTCCGCAATATTCCAGCTAATTTATGATGGTTTTTAAAATTATTTTTTAAAGTTACATATCCTTGTCATTAGATACAGTGAAATCTCGCTTTTCTGGGTGAGACCAAGTTCTTGAATCGTGTCTACAGAAACTTCTTGTAGAAATAGAGGGTTAGCACTGTTTTATGTGTTCAATTAATCTGAAAATAGCATCTCATTTACATAACAAGGAAATGTGTTCTATTACAATCATAACAAGTCAACTGTACGTAGCTGTACTGTAATTTGGAAGAGTATTGAATGAACAGTTCTATCGTTAGGCTACTGTCATTAAGAAGCTTCGCGACTTACCTGATTTATCTTTAACACAGCGCGGAAATCGACCAAGCAACACCTTACACACCTTGCCATCTGCACATTTCAATTGCTGAAAAAAGAATCACATTACAATGTACAGAAACGGAATAGTGTTTCTACGTTGCGCAATCTCATATAAATCATATCTTTTACATCAGTTGTTACTTGCCCCCGTTAGCAGTCAGATCAGGTGAGTTTCTTTATAACTGACCATTAACATGAATATCTTGCTGACCGACTTCCCGTTTAAACCCTTCCAAAGAAGACACTTGACTACTTTTCAGATCGTTTAACGGCCTCTTTCGTCATAATACTTCATGGCATTAAAACAAGTGCATGTTGGTACCCGTGTCCCGCCTTGAAAATGGTGTAGATAGAAGTAAATAGAACGACATTAAAAGTTACTTTACTATATCACCTTGATCATACTAGAAATATAATACCATTGTTCTAAAACCAGAAGCTCCGATTCTACTTACATCACAGCTGTGTTCCGGTCTAGGTTGGCACTTACAGTCAGATGGGACGTTGCCAAAACGACACGCCATCAAACACCGGAGCGGTCGGAAAATACGACCGAAACCACGAAATGGGCGAGGACCTGCCAAAATCAAATGGTTTTGAAGTAATTATAATCATACAGACTGAACAGTCATTCTGTGAGATGTTTTATATTATCAGGTATTGGTACTTCATTTCCATACATATGAAAATTATTTAACAATCTTCGCAACATTAAAATTTGCTTAGATTTAACGTCGCTTTCAACTGTAATTGCAGTAATACGGTTCTGTTGGGTATATCTAAAGTCCAAACGACTGTAACAGCCTGTTGAACCCAAAAGCGCGGACATGACCCAGGCCCCTTAAAGATTACAGCTTCCGTGGAGCTCACAAGCTCGGGCATAACCCTGGTTAATCAACGATTACAACTACCGTGGAGCTTAGAAGCTGGGGCGTAAACCTGGTTGTTTAACGATTACAACTACCGTGGAGCTTACAAGCTGGGGCGTAAACCCCGGTTAAGCTCGGGCATCGCTGGTTCCTTAGCGATTACAGCTTCTTGTGAGCTCACAAGCTCCGGTATAACCCTGGTTCCTAAGCGATTACAACTACAGTGGAGCTCACAAGCTCGGGCATAACCCCGGTTCCTTAACGATTACAGCTTCCGTGGAGCTCACAAGCTCGGGCATAACCCTGGTTAATCAACGATTACAACTACCGTGGAGCTTACAAGCTGGGGCGTAAACCTGGTTGTTTAACGATTACAACTACAGTGGAGCTCACAAGCTCGGGCATAACCCCGGTTCCTTAACGATTACAACTTCTGGTGAGCTCACAAGCTCGGGCATAACCCCGGTTCATTGACGATTACAGCTTCTGGTGAGCTCACAAGCTCTTGTATAACCCTGGTTCATTGACGGTTACAGCTTCTGGTGAGCGCACACCTCGGGCATAACCCTGATTCCTTTACGATTACAGCTTCTTTTGAGCTCACAAGCTCCAGTATAACCCTGGTTCCTTAACGATTACAACTACAGCGGAGCTCACAAGCTCAGGCATAACCCCGGTTTCTTAAAGATAATGATATGGTATTTGAAATCACAATTAGCGACTCGTGATAACCTAAAAGGCGATAAAATCAGTTCTATCACCATCCATGGAATTTGCCTTCAAACAATCTTATCATAATCTATATTTTTAATTGTATAGGAGAAACAGTCTTTGTGGGGATAGAAAGATGGTGTTAATTCTTCAATTAAATTAATTACCTTGCCTGTTCATGATCGGACTTGGGGTGGGCGTGTCCACGGAAAGTGGCATTCTCGTCATTGATGTACCGTCGGCAGCCACGACAGCAACACCGACACACGCAAGAATGGTCAACGGCACTATACCTTGTGGTATCATAGTGAATCTGAAAACAGTTTAACATTATGAGAACGAGTATCTTAAACCATTGTTGGATAGTTGTGGTTCAGTGGTGTTAGTAAGAAGCCTTACTGGTCTTCTCCATATGCACAAAGTATTACAGGGATTAATATTACGCATACAGTTCATTCTTGTTTTAAATACAGTTCCTTGCGTATGAAGTATTTTTGTCATCATAAAGCAATCAAACTCCTCGTGATCATGTACCGAATAATTCAGCAGCGAGTACTTGCACGACATACTCACAAATATTTTAGTTATTAGGTTGTGACCAGTGTATACTTTGAGCTGAACCAAACTCACCACAGCACGTGGTTGACAATAATTTCATTCATAGATTTTTTGTCCGACTTGTTTGTCCCTATACCCCCCTTTAAACAACATTTCCTCAACACTTACAGTATGTGAATATTTACCTTGATCCCCTGTCATTCTCATTAATTATTGGTCCTTAAATAAGTAGAGAAAATTAGTATTCACAACTTTTTGCATCACAATCCCTTCCTTTTAACAGTTTATAAATAAAGTTTGCGACCCTTTCTAACCTATTCTAACCTAAACGCAAAAGAATGATAATTAATTATACTTACAGAAGAAGTGCGGTTATTAAGGACGATTATATTCTTGTGTGGTGACGTTTCCTGATAGCTGCCCATTGTCTTATTATATAGTCACATGCGTAACGTCATGCCTGGCCTATATCTCATTTATCATCCACCATATGTCATATTTTATTAGCTTGACGCCATGCAGAACGTCTATTGTGACGTCAGACAAGATAGGATAAACAAATCGTGGTATAATTACACCTGGTCGTGTATTGTGTACTCACACTTTATGTATATTGTATGCATTTGAATTGTTATCAGCATTGCCGGGGGCTTGTCGTGATTTGCTGGCTCATCAACAAGTGGTTGGAAGGACATGTATTGCGCAGTATGTGGATGTGCAGCCAGTTTGCATCGTGAAGGGTAAATAAGATCGTTTATTTTATTTTTTGTAGGGCATCTGTGAATCATGACATAAACGCGGGTTCTGTGTTTTGCACTTTTGAAGAATTAATGAGGTAAATTTATGACATGAATCTTGCATCGTATGTTTTATTATTTCATAAAAACATCGAAATTCATTTAACATTCAGTGCTATACTAACCAACACCATGTGGATAAAGGATATACAATTATTGTAAATAGCATTAACAGTCAACTTAGATTTTGGCTATAGCAACACATGCTTGTAGTTATAAGTCGACTAACAGGATCCGGAGTTGCTGGTCAGGTTCGCTGCCTTGATGCTCATGATGTCAGTCACTGAACTGTCTAGACACGGCGCATTTAAATTATCATAGACCTCCGTCATAAAGCTGGAGAACTGCTGAGAGCGGCAATAAACAACAATCAAACTAAATAACAGTTTATATTAACATTATAATAATTAGTGTGAATCTTGGTAGCCATAATGAGATTCCCCATGGTCCCTGGTATGATGATCTACCTTCAGTTATTGGCGATTTATAGCCCATTTTTATACTGTATTGTTTTTCCCCTATAGTTAAAACGTTTTAGATTTAATTACTAGTTTTACATACATATCTGTGATGTTCTAGTTGTTTTACTGTCCTTCGTCGGCAGGTTTTTTATAATATACATATACATGTATTTCATTTCAATATCTAATGTTCTCGTCACGATATGGCTGAAATATTGCCGATGTGACGTTAAATATTAACTCACTCACTCACTCACTAACCATAATGAGATTGTACTTTGGCCCTTTAGTCAAACACCACGGAATCCGCTGTGAAGAGTCCCTGTAGAGTACATGCAATTGCATGATACTGCACAGTAATTTTAAGGCAGTCGTATCGGCAGGTACTTTAACGATGTATGGGTGTATAGAGTTTATGAGTTAGGTAAGGTGTGTATGTTCCCTAAGTTATTTTTAAAGCACATATCTAAATCTTAGCTTTACAGTTGGACATTTGTCGCACATACAGACACACACAGACTCATGGCAATCTGACCAGGATTCGACCCTGAGGGACATATAGAGTATGTTTTGTATAACTCGGGATTTGATCCTCGGACAGAGGCTTGGCAAGTGAGCTGATGATCACCTCCTGTCAGATTTTATAAACGTCTTTGTAACCTGGATCAATAACGACTAACGAGCAAAATCTTTCTTTGGGGTAACCACTGGGCTTTTAGAAGAAAAAGAAACCTTAATTTTAAAATTCACAAAATGTTAGCCAATGTTGATCTTGAGCATTTTATTTCCCCCACTAATAGTTTTAACTCCAGGTTTATTGTACAAAGCGTTATACAGAAATTATTTGATATTTATAGACAGGAGTGGAAGGAATCGGTACTGAATACCTGTGGTCCATCTAAACAGGGGACAAATAAGCTACGCTTTTATGGTACTTTTCAGGATGTTTATACCCCAGAATTTTACGTAACTCATCCCATGCCCCTCCCATACAGAAGTGCATATGCTAAGTTCAGATACGGCACTGCACCAATTAATATTGAGCTGGGTAGATATAACAATATCCCACTTAACGACAGAAAATGTTTTTATTGTAAACACTGTGTTGAAGACGAAGTTCATGTTTTAATTAATTGTCCGGTTTATAGTGATGAACGTTTTAGTCTTTTAAATACTTGTGATAGCCTATGTCAGAATTTTAGTAATCTTACTGATATACAAAAAAACTGCTTTTATCCTGTCCAATAGCAATATCTGTTTTATAGCTGCCAAAACCTGCCATGTTATTTTAAAAAGGAGAAAATCCGTATTATATAACTTTTAATTATTGTTACTCATAATACATGTACATGCAATTTTTTAAGATTTTTAGTCTCTCATAAGTCCGTATGGAATGGCCCTTATATAAATATATGTTGAATTAGTTTGTATATATGTATAACAGGGGTGAGACTTTAATAAATAATCTGTCTGTCCTATATAGGACCCAGGCTTTGCTGTAAACACTATGTAGTTACACATATCAAACTAAACTTGTGGAACCATTGACGAATTCATGTGACTGAAAAGACATATATCCAAAGCAAACAGCCCGAGATACCGAGATACACGAGTAAGAATAACGGCCATTTGGAGTCACAAACTCGAAGTTTACACTTAAAAGTTCCATATAAAAAAGTACGCCTTTTGTCGGGAAGCGCACGCACAATCTCCAAACACAACTACAGCAACCAAGAGATTTTACGCAGCAAGGAACAGCATATGCACCGTCGAAATTACTTTTCAAAGATACACCCTAATCTTCATTTTCAAAATCTTCGGTCTAAAAACTTTCTCACCAATACACTTCTTTCCAAAATGAAACAAATCATTTCATTGAACATTTATCGCAAAACGTAGTGAAAATAGACACATGTGCTTGTCTATCTTCAGAGGTACAGGGCAATATATTGAAAATGAAGGCAAATATCTTCTGAGGCTAGGCTTCCTCGTGGCTATGCTTAAGGCTGTCCATATTTTGTTCCAATTTTCGCTCCGACGTTTTTCCCGCCGCTATCTCGATGTATACCCAAGTGTGACGAATGAATGAGTGAGTATGATTTTACGTCGCTTTTAGCACTATTCCAGCAACATCACGGCGGAGGACACCATAAATGGTCTTCATACATTGTACCCATGTGGGGAATCGAACCCGGGTCTTGGGCGTGGAGAACCACGTTTTAACCACTAAGTCTTGGCTGCCCAACCGAAATGAAAGTTTACATTTATTGCTTCTGAAATATGAGTTTAACAATTATAACCAACTCAAATATCTTGGTTTAGCTTATCACTGACTGACTGACTGAGTTGAGTTTTACGCCGCTTTTAGCAATATTCCAGCAATATCACGGCGGGGGACACCAGAAATGGGCTTAACACATTGTGCCCATGTGGGGAATCGAACCCGGGTCGTCGGCGTGACGAGCCAACGCTTTAACCACTAGGCTACCCCACCGCCCCTTTAGCTTATCAGTAACCAGTAGTTACAATAATTAAAGTATAACGTTGTTATAAAATATCTTTGCTGAAACAAAGGAATTACCTTCCTATGAGAAATGCTCAGCGGCACAGCCAAGACCTGCACTCGCTAGAACGAGACAAACAACCATTTTCCTGGGTTTTTTGTTCATGTAGAACCAAGAACTGACATATTTTAAAGATATATTTTCACCCTCATCGTGAAATGGACGGATGACCATGGGCTAATATAACAAGGCTTATGTAAAAGTAGTGTATTGTTGTTTATTAAACGTTTTCCAGCTCTGAATATTATATATTTAGCCGGCTTCCATATGTCCCATTCATTTGTGTTAAGTGATCCTGTTTCACCCCAATTACCTTGCCATTTCCGAGTTAACATTATCAAGGATGGATTGTCAATGTCAAAGATGCTCATACGTGAGTGAGTGAGTTCAGTTTTTCAGCAATATTCCAGCTTTATGGCGGCGGTCTGTCAATAATCGAATCTGTGCCAGACAATCCAGGGATCAACAGCATGAGCATCGATCTGCGCAATCGAAAACCGATGACATGTGTCAACCGGGTCAGCAAGCCTTACCACCCGATCCCGCCAGTCGCCTCTTACGACAAGCATGGGTTACTGAAGATCAATTCTAACCCGGATCTTTACGGGTCAGATGCTCATCCAACGTTAAATATGAGCTCAGAAGCCATGCCACTATGTTTGTCATTGCCAATGACCAAAACCTTCCGTTTCCATTGCCGCTATCAAAAATTCATCTGATTCAATACTTGTTGACCATTGTGAGGTAGCCTAATGTTTAAACACGGAGACCCGGGTTCGATTCCCCTAATTTGTACAACGTGTAAAGCCAAATACAAGTGTACCACGCCCTGATATTGTCAACAATCATGCTGTCGTTCGATCCGGGGTAAAACATCCATCTGTGATATATTCCTTTTAATCGTAAGTGGTCTGCAACACTAATTATTCACCTAATTTCATGATAGTTCAACGGTTCTTAAAAATACGCCATTTCTGATTTCAATGCTAGAATACGGATAAAAGGCTTGCATTCTCTTACTTAGATTTTGAATGGATCAATTTCTTGACATCAAACGTTGTTTGGGCAAGACTTCCGCCTGCATCCCAAGTTTTAACGATTCAGGTAATATGATTTGACTAGAAGCCATAACATAAGTTTTAAAATGACATTGTGCATACAGATATTAAATTATCCTGATTAGGGTTAGGGTTAGGGTAAGGGTTAAAGGGGGAATACGGGCAGAAGTCTTTCCGTTGTTTGTGTGGTACAGTTGTACATTGCCAAATTATACAGAATTTGCATATGTCATTTTACCCAGCACGTTTCAGCGAAACGGTAATGAATGCTTATGGGATTTCTGTTATCTTGGCCAGTTTATCAGGAGAAAGATTCGTCTTGTGTCCATAACATGGCATGCTTTTGTATTTTGCCAAACCCCAAGACTAGACTAAAGTAGATATTACCGACGTAACGTTGGATGTTTATCGCATGTTCGGATTGTGATTAGTGATTCATTTGCCAGTTATTTAGATTCCCACTTTATATAAGTGAAAAAAGAATTATGAAACAGAGTTTGCGTATATGCCAAATGAAAAAAGAATTATGAAACAGAGGACATTCTGTTTCTTCAATACCATTTCATTGAAAACATACAGGTCGTTCACGGTCTTCAATGATTTCGTGAGTTGTTTACCTTAAAATCATGGTAACCGATTCTGATAAAATTTTACATAACGATCGTGTCAAGGAAGCATATAGATCGTTGCACGCGGACGTTAAACGTTTAAATTTTCAGTTCTTCGGGATTTTCCTCTGAAATTAGATCCCTCAATCTCCTCGAACATTCAAATATCCTTATCTAACACATAAGTACTGTCTATATCATCATCATAATTTCTCCGAAAATCTGTTGACAATTTCATTTTCGCTCGTACCTTCATGAGACGTAACACCATCAAATGCTAGAGCTCTGAATTCCTTGAAATAAAACAAAGACGACAAAGATTGACAGGACTCAATTAATTGTTTATTTCTGTTATCGGGATGATTTCACGGGCACGATTACCGTAGATGCGGAACTGTTTCATCTGAAAATAGAAGCATAAATATAAATGTAGGTAAAGATATCCTCTTGTACACCATCATCAGTCCGTCATGAGATCTGATCAGCCCTGTGGATGTGTTTTATTAATATGGCGTCCTATCACAATGAAAGTCTTAACTGTGATATTGCTGATATTCCTGTCGTGGCATGATATTATTCTATCGATCCAAAGCCACCCCCACTTCCCAAATACATAAATGAATCAAACTCTCAAACCTATATATATATATACTACCTATCAAAAGTTTAGACTCACTTTAAAGTCAACTGTTCTAAACTAGATTTAGACTTATATATCTGTAAATATATATATATATGTATGTGTGTATGTATGTATGTATGTATGTATGTATGTATGTATGTATGTATGTATGAGAGAGAGAGTGAGAGAGAGAGGGGGGGGGGAGAGGCCGGGAAGTGCGCGTACAGACACTAGCCAGAGGGCATCAGGGTGTAAGATTGACCAACCAAGCCGACGGATACTCACGTATTATTACGACGAGAGTTGGTAAATGCTTGAAATCATAATTATGAAAATACTATGTTCCCACGTTGTTGGTCTTTTTCAGACATTTCAACACATGAGTTTAATTTAAGTATTATCTGTATTTGCAGATTTAGTTGACACAGTACCTCGTCCCCACACAAAATCTTGAGCACCTTCTCCTCCACCGACAGAATAAAGAAGGTCCGTTTCGTTATGTTGCGAACAGAGATCTCTTATATATATGTTATAGGATTTGAGTTAATTGATAAAGGATACTCACGGCATAATGGTACGTACCATCATATGTCCAAATAATATATGAATTGTAACTAATATTTCCCCAGACGGTTCAACTAAGTCATAAGAACCGACATGACAAGAACTTTACGTAGCCAATATAAGTGTCAATATAGAACAAACTGTATGGATACCAACTTCTTTTTATTCGTGAGTGCGACGTTTCGATACACACGTTTCTTCCGTCGTGAGATTCTTGTACCGTTGTCATGTCATGCTTGACAACGGTACAAGAATCTGTATCGAAACGTCGCACTCACGAATAAAAAGAAGTTGTTATCCATAAAGTTTGTTCTATATTGTACTCCCCAACTTCTAAATGCCACTCAAAGAAACGTGCGTGAGTGGAATGCAACCATGTTTGTTTATAAGGAATTTCTGACATGTAATTTGTACAAATAAATGCAGCACGTTTTTGGAAAGGTTGGCCACTGTTGACTATTTAAACACTAGCATGTGAACTGACGATACACCCGGACTGTCGAATGTTTTATCGAGTACACACCCGGACTGTCGAAAAGCAGTGGAGCGTGGCAATGTTCAACACTGCTCCAATAACACCCGGACTGTCGACTGCCTTGGAGAACATGACCCTGCGAATAGCAGAAAGACTGCGCTAATCCGCTATACTGTAATTAACGAGGGAGAAGACATGAATGCTATTGTTGTTGAAATAAGTAAAGAGTTGGAGTTAACTAGATTTGTCACATTTCCTTCTCAATGGTACAGATACAGGCGGAAGTACACAACTGTTGTTGTTGAAATTAGAAAAGTTAACTAGATTTGTATCAGATTTGTCACATTTCTTCTCACGGATACATATGTAACTATATAAGCTAGGTAAGTAACATAAACGATAACAATGCAGCTTAACTGCGTCTACATTCTATGCCCCACTATGCTATACGTGTTTATAACTTACCCCCTACCACCACCACCACCACCATTTAATCCTATCTCTTACCTATTAACAATCATTACCCTTTTTTATTTCACTATTCCCTTCATAAACTCGGCTTTTACTATGTTATTTCGTTTATCTGTTTTAAACTTTTTTATTTCAAATTCCACCTAGGTTAACGCCCCAGCATTTACATTTTTTGGGTACGGTTGTATATCCCTTATTATAAACTTATTAATTATTATCTTATATCCCACCTACCATCATAAACGATGTCTATATCAGCTATATCATGTTAAAACGCCTCCAAACCATTAATAAACCAACAACTAAAACTTTATAATACAGCTTGGATAAACGGTCAAATACCAAAAGCCTGGAAACATTCCCTTATCATACCCATACACAAACAAGGCCAATATCTCTAACATCTAACATGCAAAACTATGGAGGGTATGGTTAACAAGCGCCTCACACAATATCTTGAAACACAAAATGTATATAATACAACTCAATCAGGCTTTCGCAAAACAAAAAAGGTTTAAAAGGGGCACTTCTAAATTTTGCATCAGCCTTTCTAACAGACATACTTTAAGGTCTCCATAGACCATCAAATCTGATGATATATTCAACAACCTCAGTAAAACATAAACAAATCCCAGTTTGCCGACGATGGAGCAATATGGGTTAATGAAAACAATAATTCCTCTTAAAAATTCGACAAAAAGGAGGAGACATATGGCCGAGCATGCCCGTATAACAAAGTGGCCACAATAAAGAATGTACTGTATAACGTATTTTGTTTTCCTTAATGCCTGGAGCGTCGAACGCCATAGTGTTAACGCCTAATTACCTCCTTACGTAATACCCGAAACATCGAATTTTTAAGATTTCAATTTTCGACAGTCTGGGAGGACACCGTCCTGACGATACATACAAAATAGGATAATAAACAATGATAAAATGCCATGCACCTTACATCTGTCAGATCTCTGGTAGAACATTTTCTGGACGTCAGTAGTCGCCGTTGCCGTTGCCGTTGCCGTTGCCGTTGCTCTTGCTATTGAAATTGCCGAAGCCGATGCCGTTGCCTTTTTCAGATATGTCATCATTGATCCCTTCGTCACAATCGTCGTTGTTGTTGTTGTTGTTGTTGTTGTTGTTGTTGCATCCTGTTTTGCCAGGTTTGCTTAGGACGACGGAACACACACAGGCCAAGACAATGAGTATTACGACGAACTTCATGTCTGCTGTTCAATAGCTGTAAAGTAAGTAATAATATGTATAGTGACAAAATCCGCAGTTAAACCACCACTATCACTCACTGACATGGTTCTTATTACACTCACGGGACAAACACGATGATCAGCTTATCACTGACAGTGTTTACATTTAATCACGTAGTATTACGTCGGTTAAAGACAGTATTAGTGACGTCATGCAAATTTATAACATTAACAGGGCGGTGGGGTAGCCTAATGGTTAAAGCGTTGGCTCGTCACGCCTAAGACCCGGGTTCGAATCCCTACATGGACACAATGTGTGAAGCCCATTTCTTGTGTCCCCCGCCGTGATGTTGCTGGAATATTGCTAAAAGCGGCGTAAAACCAAACTCAGTTAGTCAGTTATAACATTAACAGTTATACCACTACACAGGGCGTACCAGTATCAGCGTCTCTCACACATCAGTTCAAAACCCGGCCCTAACAAATACACAGATATCTTTAGTCACGAATCATGGTATTTCAACCTATTTATTCTTGCTCTGAACATCGCATGAAAGAGTGTTTGTGTGTGTGTGTTTGTTTATATGACTGCGGTATTTAAATATTCCAATATGGACCAGACAATCCAGTGATTGACATCATGAAAATCGATCTACGTAATTGCGATACGATGACATGCAATTTTGCCTTGGTAAAATGCACTGTCCACAATAAACAGTTATGAGAGAATATTAAAACATAGGAAGGCTACAGTAAAATAAAATATAATAATATACACTTTTACGCTGTAAGTAACATATTTGTTTTCAAGCATTCAAACACCTTCATCCAGTTCATATAAAGATATCAATAATACATAATCCATAATAAACATCACACGCACGAGACATAAGATACAAATATTATGCTAAAATGGAAAAAATAGATAAATAAAAAGAAATAATGTAAAAGTTAGCATAAAATGGTTATTATTATACTTATAGAACTTATGAAGAGAGGATAAATGAGGCTAATTCTTCTTCAAAATACCATCTGCTAAATAATATTGGTATTTAGACAGAATTATTGACCTAAATCTTTCTTTCTGAGAGATTTGTGAGTCTTACGGATTTTAAACATATCTTAATTGATACGACAGTTTCCCCAAGTTCGACTTAAAGCTATTCTCTACTCAGCGTCAGCGGGGGTAACAGGCGCTTCGTCCTGGGCCCCGTTTCACAAAGCTATCGTAGCGCACGACTGTCAGAAGCCTATGTTACAGTATAGAAAGTACGACAGTCGTAGCGCTACGATAGCTTTGTGAAACAGCGCCCTGATAACTATAGGTATGTCATGGATAGCTTCTGAAAATCGACGTTTACTCATGGTTAAAAGTATTACTAATAGTTTACTAAGATTCAGTAATGGTTCACAGATATTTACTATTGACTGAACTGTATACTACAGTTTCACGATAGATCAGATCAGCGGGCTGGAGAAGTGCGAGATACCAGGGTGTGGAAATGACCCCCCTTTATAAGGCCTGTGTCCACGTGACTGAATACCGGTATGATGCATAGCAAAAGGAAGAAGTTGTTTTCTAAACATTATGTCAACTTGGTCATCCGTCAACTTCTAGGAAGCTCGACGTTTCTATATTTTATTTTAAAAGCCCGAAAGTATAACTGACATCCTGGGGCAATTAATATTCTTTATATTTAAATGTTAAGATATTTGTCATAGAACATGACCGTGGTCATAGAACGCCGTGCTTGTTTCAAATATTGTAAACTGGTGGGTATATCTCAAGATATTGCCTTCACTAAGTTCAGCACGAAAATGTAGGCACAACGTTACAATCAGTGATACAATCAATGGACGCAAGCCACATTGCTAGCAGTAACGTAAAGTGGACACAAGTAAAGCTTACATGCTGTGACGTAAATTGGACACAAGTAAGGCTTACATGCTGTGACGTAAAGTGGACACATGCCACATTGCATGCTGTGACGTAAAGTGGAAACAAGCTAGGCTAACATGCAGTGATGTAAAGTGGACACAAGTTAGGCTTACATGCTGTGACGTAAAGTAGACACAAGTCATATTGCATGCTGTGACAAAGTGCTGCTGTGACGTTAAGAGGACACATACCATATTGCTTGCACGTAAAGTGGACACAAGCTAAGCTTAAATGCTGTGACATAAAGTGGACACAGGCTAGGCTTACATGCACTGACGTAAAGTGGACACTAGCTAGGCTCACATGCTGTGATGTAAAGTGGATACAAAGCCACATTACATGTGGACACAAGATATGTTTACATGCTGTAATGTAAAAGTGGATACAAAGCCACATTACATGCTGTGACGCCACATAGGTTTACATGCTGTTACATCACTTTACGTCACATCATGTAAACCTAGCTTGTGTCCACATGAATTTTAAGAATTGTATTGTCTCATTCTGTGGTGATCCGAAATATGACTTCCAGATTGAATATTGTATCACTACTCTATGAACAATTGATACTTCTTCCATGAGAGGGGCGGTGGGGGTAGCCTAGTGGTTAAAGCGTTCGCTCGTCGCTCGTCGAAGGACCGGGTTCGACCACTTTAGGTCACAGCATGTAAGCCTAGCTTGTGTCCACTTTACGTCACACCATGTAAGCCTAGCGTGTGTCCACTTTTTCGTCACAGCATGTACACCTTGCTTGTGTCCACTTTACGTCACGGCATGTCCACTTGTGGACAGCATGTACGTCACAGCATGTAAGCTTAGCTTGTGTCCAGCGAGCGAACGCTTTAACCACTAGGCTACCCCACCGCCCCTCAATTGTTCTAAGAGTAGTGATACAGTATTCAATCTGGAAGTCATATTTCGGATCGCCACAGAATGAGACAATACAATCCTTAACATTCAAACAGAATGTCTCAGATTTCAAGTTTCAACTTTCAGCACCATTCAAAATCAAACACTTTAGTGATTAACGGAAATCATTGTCTTGTTAAAGGTGATTGCGACATCTTTTCATATCAATAGAGTAGTTTTGAAAGTACATACATTTTCACTTGATTCAACATACATGATTATGTCATTTTCTAATTAAAATATATTTGTAATAACTAGTGGATTAAGGTTCGTAGAACCAAACAAAAATAAGATTGGTCAATAAATTTTAGATCATTTCAATTATGTGAGTTTCGTCACATTCTCAAAAGACAGACGTTCTCACTAACAGAATTACAACACGCAAATACTCTGTTGACTACAAGATTCATTGTTGATAATTCCAACTCTCTATAGATAAGTCTCTCCAGAAATCTGTATTGAACCTCTGAACCGATTAGAATGTGTACAAGCCAAAATAACCTGAGATTAATCAAATACAAGCATATATAATAGTATATAACAATACATTTATTGCCATAACAAGAAATATATTTATTGGCATTTAGAACTGCACCCATATGTAACAACCTTTGTCCATCATATTGACCTAGGACACTCTTCTATACAAATAATTGTCCTTCTATCAGTCGCTTATTGTCAAATCCCTGGTTTAATGTTAGCACTTAGGCGGAATTGCGAAACCATCCGCTTTCTATGAACTTGCAAGCTTCTTTGTTTTATCTGTAGCCTGTCTGAAAGTGATTAAGTTAGCCTATTAACTAACAGTATGTTTGATTTATGTTATTGACGTTCCGTTGCGTTCATTACTTTGCATAAATTCAAATGAGTTGTTCCAACTGCACACGTCTGCATATTGTCTTTGTCAAATGGGAGACGCAGCCGTGTAGCTGGGCATCTGTCAAGACAGATGCGTGTCACATAGCTAATTCAAAGTCCATAAAGAAGAAGAAGAAATTTTAAATAGTTTATTACTGTGCCACATGCTGAATTACAACAAAAGACATTTAATTATTCAGGGATTTATGAATAGCATCCGGCCATATGGCCTATGAAACACAAATATCACAGTTATAGGAGTGAGTGAGTGAGTTGGGCTTTGCGCTGCTTTTAGCAATATTCCAGCAATATCACGACCGGGGTCACCAGAAACATTGTTATATGTGTCACAGGTTCAATTGTTCACATAATGTACAGCACAGCACCGCAGCACTGGCACATTTTACAATTTTTGTCCCTAACAGCTTGCCATACAGATGAGCTGGCTGCCGGCAGGTACATCCTGGGCTCTGGCACATACTGCTCCTGCAGTCTGTGCACTCAGGTGATATAAAAGCTGCATGTGCCATGTGCCCGGCTCACACCATGCTGGCAGTGGCAGCCCTTCATGTAATTTCCCTAATTACAGGTACGCAAGTTTGTTTGCATTGTTCATATTATAACAATTTCTCATAATTAAGTCAGGTGTAACCTGTATTTAAATAATTACATTTAATGGTTTAGTAACCATTAACTTTCAGATAGATAATATTTTATGTAAAATGTCACAATAGTTTTACTTGTTGTATTGATATATGGACACACCATGCTGGCAGTGGCAGCCCTTCATGTAATTTCCCTAATTACAGATACATTTATGGCACGGTCGTGTTTGACCAACCCCAAATGGCAGAATAAAGCGATTGAACACCAGCCCAGAGGTCGTGTTATAAAACCCTGCGACATATGAAACATTGATAATAACGTTACACCGACACAAACATACACACAAACACACAGGATCCGTTTTCGGTTCCTTTATGCACCATTAATATATAAAGAATATCACTGAAAGTGCAGTATGATAACACAATTTGTGGAAGTCATCCTGTAAATATATGGCACTGTATAATCAGACATTTGAAGAACGATGGTTTAAGTAATGTTCAACCTTTGAACAATCATCCTCTGTACCGAAGATATAATACGTACATAGAGAATCTCACCCACTGTCTTCTGATATCAAACATATCACCACGAGTTGATGAAGTTACAAATATCCGATGCTTGCCGAGGATATTTTACGTTTATCAATGAGTGTTGATATGTTTGAGATCAGAAGACATGAGGTGAGATTCTATTCATCATCAAAAATCATTCTGCATTAGTTTTCAATGAAAATTATACATCTCTGAAGACTGTACTACCATTAGACTTGCAGTTCAGCGATGTCATAGTGACGTCATCAAGTTCATGACGTCATAGCATTCATTGTCAGGGCATTGTACAAAATCTACTGTCAAAACGATATCTCCCAGGAGATATCGTTTGATCTCACACAAGCAAGATCTCCTGTGGAACACAGTTTTGTATGATAAAGTTAAAAGGTGTTTGAACACAAGGGAACAGTTTCAAGTCCTGCCACTGTATTCGATTTTGACTTTTAAATTACTTTTCTTCAGGTGATCAGGTGAAACAAATTCAACAGTGACCATATTTTGTCATTAAAGCAAGAGTACCTTTACACTTAAAACATTTGGTTCTTTTAATGAACGACATATTTCGTAGGTGAACGTGAAGGTGACTAATTGTATGTTATAAAACATATGTAACTGTAAACTGCACTACTCAATGCATGTTAAGGCGACAGTTCCCCAAATAGCTGTTCATAAACGGACCAGTCTATCTAAAAGTGTGAAAAACGTTTGTGTTAGCAGAAAATCGATCAAATATATAAACATAATTATTCGTTTCAGGTCCACAGTATAAATGTGTCACACACTGATATTATCTTGTCAAATCTGTTGACAGATGAAGATGTATTGGGGAATGATATGGGTGTGCATTGCCGAAGAGATTATCCCCAGAAAAATTAAAGTGATATGTTCTTGGTTCCGTTGATAATCCAGGGAGTTTACTTCATAATATACGTTTGTCATTACAGCTGTGTCATCACAAGAGGAGTGTAGAGCTAGATGAGCTGTTCCCGATAGAGGATTTTGGCGCTGGCATGAACACGGGACAAGCAGTAAGCCCCACTGTCTTAGTCTGTTTATCTCTTTCTTTCTCGTATCCGACGTAAACAAATAAAACGTTTTTGGGATGTATGCCCTGATGTGATAACAAATAATACGCTTTCCCGTGCACATTCATTAATAACCGGGCAGATTGATCTTTCTTCAAATAATTTTTATTTTTATATGTTTTCGAAGCCAACCGACAACCCTATCAACATCAAGAATTAATTTGTATTACCAAGTTATGTAGATTTATCATTAGTAAAAAGTAAGCAATTCAATTTGTAAAACCAAAATATTTCAGCTTAATATATTTCGAGACATATCGCCTTTCCGGACTCTTGCTGGATGAGATTGGAGACGAAACTTGATGTAATAAACTTACAGATGGCCTTATTCAAAGTAACAAAGAATGTGTTCTCACAATCATCAACGTTACTATAAAATAAAACAGGCTTGTTCATAGTTAACAATGCATTTTGAAAAAATACAAAAACATATGCAGAGAGAAACAGCCTTTCTTGTAACACCGAGTGTTTCCTCCAAGCGAGAAAGCAGTATCGTATGCTGTCGAAGCCTGATGATAAATCAAGAAGGACCAGCAGGTTCCATTGCCCTGATGACGTCGCTATGGACACGAACAAGCGCAGTCTCTGTGCCATGTTTGGATTTATGAGCACTCTGGAAGGCTTCAAGCAGGTCGTTATTGGAGAGGTGTCCTTCAAGCCTTCGTGAAACAATTTTCACCAAACATTTTAAAATGAAAGATTAGATACTGGCCGGTAGTTGTTTTAAGTCATCCAGCCAGATTTACATAGGCCTTTTTAATGAGGGGAGTGACGGCTACCTGTTTGAAAACTTTAGGAACTGCGGCATCCTCCCAATGAGCTGTTGACCACACTGGATAATGGACTGATGAGAGAATCTAAGTTTGCTTTAATATGTGCGTAAGTTACCGTTACCTTAAATTCACGATAGACACTGAGAGTCAATGTGATTCACAAATAACAAAAACCGTTATTAACAAAAACCTGTATTTGGCAGTTCGATTCATCATGCATGTTGTGGATTACCCAAACAAATTCATTAATCACAATTATGAAGATAAAACGCAAGACAAACATTATATTTAAAATATTAAATATATTATTGAATAAAATAGATTCTTCAAATAGGTATTCACATATAACAAAAACCTCAATTAAGAACATATGAATATGCAAGAAGATGAGATACGGGTACGGGGTTTTAACATTATGTTCAATACTATTTCATGTATATTTCCCTGCAAGGTGTGTGTGTGAGGCTGTTTTACCGTCGTAGCCCACTGAGATACAATGGCCCCTCTTTTGAACACTGGATCTCCATTCAGGCACAGTACAATCCCAGCCGACCATTCCTTGCTCGATCCTCTAAATCCTGATCGGCAGGCAGAGTAACAAGAAGTACCGTTCGGTATGACGTTGCCAAAGTATCAAACACCAGACCTACCGCTTGTATCCACCACACGACAGAACCATTCGAGCATACAAAACAATACATCGAGGTAAACAGTATAATTATACAGAATAAAATATATCCAAATCAAGACTGTGTCTGCCATTGTGATAAGCAACTGACATAGATTCACTCATCATTTCCTCTTACAACGAAGTCCAGGTGCCTAGATCATGACAAAACGGTATCACTTTAATATGTTGAGCAACAACACAAAGAGTGTTTTAATATGGTCCTACGTCACTTCGAGCATGATGCTGGTCAGGGTGACTTTCAAGTTTGTGCCTCGAATTCACAGCTTGTACCTACTCGTGCCGACAGATATACGTGATGACACCTGATTACTTTAAACCCAATACTCTTGCCAGTATCGCAGATTGGAATGACCTTTCGCTTAATATGTGACTTTACCTAAAAAATAGAACCTTCATTGGCTTCGGCCTTTACAAACACTTCCTGTGGATCATATAACTACCTGTTGACCTTGCATATGCTCCACGTTGACCTCAAAAGCACTGTTTGTGGATTCCACTCACAGACTACGGTACAAACACTGACTGAAGGCCGTACAAACTTATCCGTGAAGATCCGGGTTAGAATTGGTCTTCAGCAACCCATGCTTGATGTAAGAGGCGACTAACGGGATCATGTGGTCTGGCTGACCTGGTTGACATATGTCATCGTATCCCATTTGGGTAAATCGATGACCTTGATCACTGGATTGTCCCATCCTGTCCAGTGGTCCGGCTAACATGGCGTCATCGTATCTTGCCCATGCTTTTGATCACTGGATTGTCTGGTCCAGACTCCTTTATTTACAGACCGCCGCCATATAGCTGGAACATTGTCGAGTGCAGCGTTAAACAACAAACCAACAACCAACCGTTTACACACTACATATGGATCTAACACCATTCCTGTTGGTGTCACACATGTACACATACTGTGGACCCTGTATTCACTTCCTGAGGACCCTAAAAGCACCCTGTTGGCCTCACAAACACTTCCTGTGAACTATAGTAGGTCCAAATTCATCGTACTCTTGCTTTGTGATATACATTTTTTGGAAAGTTGAAAGCGAGGCTAAGATGGAGCCACCGATCCATACACTGTATTTTCGCTCAGGTGGAGCAATCACCTTCACTTTCATAGTTTTGGGGATCAGTTTTTTAAGCTCCTTCGTCAGTCGCTCAGCTATACCTGGAATGCACAATAGAAAACAATGTTAAAAGCAATGATGAAATAGTTCCGAAGTTCTTAACCACACCTGACATGTTATTGCCATGTCTGTTAGGGTCTTCATGCTCAAACTGTCAACCTAAATCCGTACTACTAGTTATGGCAATTGCTCATGCTCACAATGAAAATGTATTTCTTTATGATAAACATAATTATCAATTTAAGTCTTCATAACGTTTTCGAATGAATGTATAACGCTTTCATAACCTTTGATACACAGTCAGTAATGATAGTTAGAATAGAACATTGACACAGATCACAGATCAAAAACAAGGATATGTGCATTAGGAGATACTGGGGGCATCAACTCTGTGATAGCAAAGCGCATCTCTGCAAACGAAATATCCAGTTACTGGAGTTCGAGATAACGGGTTTCCCACTTTGATAGATGTAGTCAACTATGGTTATAACGAAGTTATCACTAATTCTAGTTCACTATGACCATTACGCATTTCCAGTATAACAGTCTACGTGACCCACAAAGAAATGTTCGTTATATCCCTCATATACAAACCTGGGTCTTGTTGTACAAAACATTCTTAGACTATCTTAAGTCTACGCTAAGATATAAGGTATACGCTAAGATCGCTTTTTATTCCCACGAGGGCGAAAATATTAGGTTTTTCGGGGTTCACTCGTGCCTAAATATCGGCATATCCCTCGCTCTCGCTAGGGAAATACCAACATTTAGACACTCGTGTCGTGAACATAGTTTGACATGGGCACTCATATAATATCCTCTATGTACAAAGGCACCCTGCTCTTTATAAGCTAATTTACTTTTTTAGCTAAAACTGGTAATGCAGTTTTCAGTAAGTACTCACCAGGGAACATGGTCGAACCTCCAGACAGGATGAAGTTGGCGAAAAAATCTTTCCTCACGTCAATGTCGCATTTCTTTAAGGTTTTAAAGATCATCTCATGAATCCCTCGACATTCCATGCCTAGCAACGGAAAACACTCAAAATGTACAAAAGGGACATTAAATGGGGTTAGTGATCATTATCAGTTACTGTTAAACATTCGTCCACATATATAGATTAGTGCATGAAAGTGAAGCTGTTAAATTGTAATTTTAAGCATAATTTTAATGGGGGATTTTATTTTGCGCTACGTGTACTTTAGTTCATTCTCTTTTGGGATTCCACCTGTTCTCCTGAAGCTGATGACGATAGGGTAGCCTAGTGGTAAAAGTGTTCGCTCGTCACGCCGAAAACACATGTTCAATTCCTCACATGGGTACAATGTGTGAAGCCCTGCCGAGATATTGCTGGAATATTGCTAAAAGCAGCGTAAAACTTAACTCACTCGTGAAGCTGAAGGGTAGAATTGGTCCCAACCTAGCGGGATCTGGTGGTCTGGTTCCATGACTTGGTTGACACGTGTCATCTTACCCCATTCGCGTATATAGAATTTCATGGTTTCAGTCATCTCTGTCTGGGTTCGATTATTTACAGACCGCCGTCATGCAGCCATTCTCTTCTCACAAAGGTTACCTGTCATATCTTCCTACTTCCTATTTAGCTGTGCAATCAGCGACGTTGTTTCAAAAGTGATCATTCTGACTCAATAGAAAGAAGGGCGATAATTCGTGTTGCGATTTTTTGCCGCTCGGGGTTTTTACGAGAACCGGGAAATATGGCCGTATTAGAACTGAGGTTTGTAGGAAGATATGACAAGTAACCTCTGTGATATTCTCTTCCCACAGTAACCTCTGTGGGAAGAGAATATCATGCAGCTGGGATATTGGTGACTGTCGCGTGAGACAACACACAATAAATTATCTACCAGAGATACACTGTGTGTGACGACACATGACTTATACTTTATACATTTGTATTTATGATCTGTATGACATGACACCAATATTACTTCAACAGATAACAGGGGCAAATGTAATCATGACGTTTACCCAGCATTCTTGGCTTGAACAGACACTCTGGAGCACGGAACCTCTCGTCTCCGATAGTTATTACTTTCCCGTCTGGAAGCTCATAATCTTTTTCAAGTGCGGAAGACTCGTCAGCTGTCTTCATCTCCGCCTTGAAGTCCAGTGGAACATAGCAGAGTTTCTCCTTGATGTCTCGCACTATCTCGAACTCGGCTGCAAACACGTTCATAATCTACATTTAATGAGTTCCAATTTCACGTTGCAACCTCATGAAACGAACTTCAATGCTGGTTACGTTACATCAGTAACAGTAGTAGATTACTCCTTCTGAACAGGATTTGTCATATTAGGTTGATGAAATTATCTCCCTTTGATTACGTCCGTCAAAGGCGTATTTTTTTTTTATAACGGTCTTATTTAACGTCAGGGGTTTAGAGTTATCGCGCTTGGCAAGCAAGAGGCTCCGGCCATGCTTTATGGGCAGTAAAATGGAAAATTAGGAAATAATAGGTCATCCGATTGCATCGGAACATATAGGACAACTAAGATGTAAGTACTCTTCATTTCTTACGTCTAGAGTATTGTTATTCTACATTTATGTACCTGTTAGGGCAAATTTAGTGTAAATTAAAGTGATTTCATCCATCGGTAAAATAGCACAGGTTTTAGTCACACGCTTTATCTACATATAGGCTCGATTGCATTAATTTCCGTACATTTAATTTGAATTTGTTTATTTTCACTCTGTAAAGTGTATCTGTCAGGAAAGATACATGTAGTTAATTTGTGTGTATGTTTTACCTAGGCTACAATGGAGATAAATTTGATGTAAGGAACCCTTTGAACTTCGTCAACTTATGCTATTGTAAAAGGTTTGTAATTAGGATATATTTCACCTTTCAACCTGTATCAATTACTGTAGTCTTATTTTGTATATTATCCTATCTGCTTCATGTTATAAGGTACAGTTACTTTGAAATAGGACATAGGATTTATGGAACTCCATTGTAATTCAGGCCTTTGTTTTGTTTACAGCTTTTTACTATATATAAGCTGATCAGTGTAATTTCAATCTAAGGACTGAATAAATACGACACTGACAAGCAGTTTGCGTTGAAGTCAATACACCAGAGCGCAGACAGCACAGTAAAAAGATCTTAAATTCTTCTCATAAGATAAGACCCAACCATGTCATCATCATCAGAATTGTCTCCAGACAACCTTCCTACATCGGGAGAGTCACAGGATGAAGTGGCATCATCAGTCAAAACCCCGAACCAAGCATCATCATCGGTTCAAACACAGAACAAGAAGTCATCTTCAGGCAAGGCTGCATCACAGGACAACACAACCCAGGAAAGACCTCCGTCAGTTCACAGTGAATCCTCAAATCGGTCTAAATCAAATCGTTCAAGAGTGTCCAGTAGATCGAACATTAGTTCAGTGATAGAGTTGAAAAGAGCTGAAGCACAATCGGCTCGTGTTGAGCTACAATTCGCTCAGAAGGAGGCTGAGCTTTCGCTTAAAAAGGCTCAAATGGACTCTGAATTATCTGTAAAAAGGGCTCAACTTGACTCTGAACTCTTCATAAAGAAAGCTCAAATGGATAATGAGCTCAAAATCCTGGAATCACAAAAAGAAAATTGCAGTAGCGAAGCAGAAGTACAGGTTTTAGAATCTGTCGACAGACAATCAGAACAGCGATCACCACCACCCACTTCTCCTTCCATACGATCTAATCCTGTCCAAAAAGTCACGAGATACATATCAGACAATAGTCAAACAGGAGATCACCCGTTGAAATAGTCAATCAGGAACAAGTGCAACAGACAGCTCAAATGAAACCTAACACCTTTGCTTAACCCGAGGCACCACCATACACACCAGATTGCAACTCTGACTTCATGCTACCTACTTCGGGTAAGCGATCTTGTCCTCTAGACTCACGAACTTTAACAACAAGCCTGAAGACTACCCTATTTGGAAATCTGGTTTCAAGAGTGTGATAAGTGAACTTAAGTGCTCACCAAATGAAGAATTCGACCTACTTTTGAAATGGCTTGGCACAGAATCCAGGAAACAAACCCTCAACATCAGGAAAGCCAACCTGCATGACCCAGCTGCCGGTCTACAACTGGCTTGGATAAGGCTGGAAGAAAGATATGCATCACCAGAGAGGATTGAGGCAGCCATCAAGACGCGTCTAAACGCGTCTCAATTATTTGAACTGTCTGATCTAGTTTGTGAGATTGAAGCCATGATGTCAGACCCTACCTACAGTCATCTTTTCGCTTACTTCAACTCCTCTCTCGGAGTCAGTCAGATTGTCGACAAACTTCCCTTTCCTCTACAAGAAAAATGGTTGAACCACGCATTTGGATACAAAGAAAGGCATCACGTTTCCTTTCCGCCTTTTTCTGTATTCTCAAAGTTCCTCTCGGATTTAAGCAGGTTAAGGAACGACCCAAGTTTCAACTTCAGCAGGACTCGCAACATGTCAACAACAGGTCTCATGTTAATCACCCATCTTTTCCACGCCCTCAACAAGTGTACAGGCAGCCAGAACTGATGTTCAACCCCCTAACAGCAGAGATCAAGGTTCACCTAACCCAGGCTTAACAGGAGGGTCTACTCCACATGTTTTGTGCCCACTCCATGAAACACGTCACTCGCTCAACGAGTGTAATGCCTTCCAAACGAAGCCCTATGAGGACAAGATTGACTTTCTGAAATCTAAAGGAATTTGTTTTAAGTGCTGTTCATCAAACCAACATCTTGCCAAAGAATGCAATGAACACATTCAGTGTGCCAAATGTCATAGTACAAGACATTGTACCGCTATCCATTATGCAGAGGTTTATCCCCAGGAACGAACGGCGGGGAGAACAAACACAACAGCGATTTGTCTTCTCAAAAGAAACCAGTGTCTGCTAAATGTACTCAAGTATGTGGAAACCTGTTTGAAGGGAAATCATGCTCTAAAAACATTCTCGTACTTGTGTACCCAAAGGGACAGAAGCATAGAGCTACAAAGATATATATGCATAACAGACGACCAAAGCAATGCGCCGCTATGTAGCACATTCTTCTTCGATCTGTTTGACGCTATGAGCAATGATTATCCATACACAATCTCATCATGCGGTGGTGTTCAACAAACTACAGGACGAAGAGCATCTGGATTTATTGTAGAATCATTGAATGAAGAAAAGACCTTTGATCTACCTACTCTGGATCGAATGTGATGCTATCCCCAACAACAAGCAAGAAATACCGACTCGAGTAGCGCAACACCACAGCCACCTGAAGGAAATAGCTGCATTCATTCCCGCCGATGAAGAGGCATCTATCCACCTATTAATTGGACGAGATCTGCCAGAGGTGCACCATGTATTGTCGCAATTAACTGGACCTACAAAATCCCCCTATGCACAGAAGCTACCGGCTGATGGGTGATAGTTGGCGAATCTTGCCTCGAAGATTCACCTCCACAGACTGTAAATGTGAACAAACTTTATACGCTGGCTAATGGGAGACCATCGGTCTGTCAGCCATGCCCCAACAACCTCCATGTAAAAAAAACACTTGCACCGATGACCATACCGACGCTATCACCTAAATAGGAAGTGATATCTTCTTAACTACCAAGGATGATGATAAACAAGGGAAATCTTCAGAGGATAGGGAATTCATCGATCTGATGGGAAATGAAATGAAAAGGAATTAAAGGGAACTTGGGTAGCCCCCTACCCTTCAAAGAATCAAGACCAAGGTTACCAAATAACCGGTTTGCCGCTTCCTCGCGTGCTAAAACCCTAAGGTCAAGTCTGCTTAGGGATGAGGAAAAGAGGAAACATTTCATAGATTTCATGTCAAAGATACTAAACAGTGGCCACGCCAAATAGCTCTCGTGATTGGATGAACAGGAAGAATGTTGGTATCTCCCTATCTTTGGTGTATACCACCCCCCCGCAGCCGCCGCGAGATCCGGGCTGTCTTTGATTCTTCAGCGACTTACCAGGGCTGTCCTTGAACTCAGTCCTACTGCAAGGACCAGACCTTACCAATGAGCTTCTAGGATTTTACTCCGCTTCAGGCGTGAACCTGTCGCTGTCATGGCTGACATCCAGCAAATGTTTCATTGCTTCAAGTACAAGAGAACCATAGGAACTTCCTGCGCGATTCTTCTGGTTTCGTGGACAACAACCCAGAACTGGAAACAGATAGAACACCTAATGAAAGTCCACGCCTTCGCAACAGACCGCTTCCAGCGGCTGCAACATTTGGCCTAAGGAAAGCAGCTGCGTCCGGTGATGCAATGTTTGGAAAAGATGTCGCTGACTTTGTTGAGAGAGACTTTTATGTAGATGACGCTTGTCGCGATCATTTACAGATAAGGAAACAGCAATAGACCTCTTGAAAAGGACAAAGGACTCCCTTTGCTACAAATGGCAACATATGTTTACACAAAATAGTGTCTAACAGCAGCAATGTTATGCGCGCGCATTTCCAGCAGAAGACCTAGCAAAGAATCTGAAAGACTTTGACTTAACGACAGATCAGTTACCTATGCAGAGAACACTAGGAATCTCATGGGCACATTGAAGCCTACATGTTTAACTTCAGCATCTCAGCAGCAGAGAAACCATTCACCAGGACGAGGAGTACTGTCAGCAGTGAATAGCATTTTCGATCCGATAGGGTTCTTAGCTCCAGTGGTGATTGAAGGAAGAATGATCCTCAGGGATCTTATCTCCAGTGGTGTAGGGTGGGATGAAACCCTCCCTCCAGAACATTACGACAGATGGAAAAACTTGGAAGAATTCCCTCAAATCTCTCAAAACTCTCCACATTCCTAGGATGTTGGTTCCCGCCTCTTTGAACTCTCCACAAGCAAAGAATTTCATGTGTTTACCGACGCCCGAAAGGCGGTAGCTGCAGCAGCCTATGTGAAGGCTAAGAACGATGAAACAGAAAACCCAGATTGGGGATTCATCATGGGCAAAGCTAAGTTAGCTCCCAGAATGGTCCACACCATCCCTCGGCCTCGAACTATGTGGAGCAGTTCTTTAGTGTGGACATCGCTTGGAGTGTCGAGAGACACCTTGGTATACCTTTGACTGATATTGTGTACCATACACGGATAGCAAGATAGTTCTGGGATACATCTCCAACAACACGAAGAGGTTTTCAATATACGCCACAAACCGTGTAGCCTATGTGAGAAAAATACTCCTCACCAGGACAGTGGCACTACATCTCTTCACAAAAAACCCAGCCGATCAAGCTACCAGGCCTGTAGCTGCCAACCTCATGAAAGACAGTCCGTGGGCTCCTTGGACCAATCCAGGACCAATCAGAAGACGATCAGCAAACACCTGATGTGGTCATAGACAAAACACAAGAGGAAAAGACACCTGTTCAAGACAAACCAAAAGCCAATACTAACTGTCTAGGATCCTATAGATTTGAGAAATTTTCTCAATGGAAAAATTTGGTGAGAGCAGTTTTATCTCTAAAGAACTTTGTAAAGTCAAAACTCACAAATGGGAACACTATCCTATCTGCTTCATGTTATAAGGTACAGTTACTTTGAAATAGGACATAGGATTTATGGAACTCCATTGTAATTCAGGCCTTTGTTTTGTTTACAGCTTTTTTACTATATATAAGCGATCAGTGTAATTTCAATCTAAGGACTGAATAAATACGACACTGACAAGCAGTTTGCGTTGAAGTCAATACACCAGATTGCAGACAGCACAAATGTGCATGCTACAAATAAGTGTTAATTTCAAAATGCCTGAAATAGCATCATTTTTGTCCGAACCTCGGAATGGCCATCTTCAATAAAACGTCGTTATTGTGATTTGAACCCTGATACTGACTACTCACAATTGAGTACTTCCCCCAAATCATTGGTCGAAAACATCGTTAAATAAACTGGCCACGTGAAGGTTGATTAATTGGCAGCAAAGTGGGTAACTATCAAGTGAAAGAACTTTCCGATAACTACATAATTTTAAGTAATTCTTAAACAACTGGTTGATTGAAGCATCATTTTAAGTTTGAGAGTTGTAAATTTGCTTTTTGTTGGAGGCCACCCGATGGTTCGAGTGGTCTAGTTGACCAGGTGACCACCATGGTCGTAACTAGTCCCTCGGTCACTATGGTTGACATTGATTGTGACTTGACTATTTACTGGCCGTAGTGATATGATATCTTGCAGACAGTCATCCTCGATAATCTCCAGGGCATACGTTCCGATAAATCTCAACTATACCCTGGATGCATCTACGGCTCGAGCCGATGATTTTATTTACAAGGGTAAATGTATTCTATTTTAAAATCTATGTACTTGAATATTAAATCATGTGTTCGTTGTGGTGATAATGTCACCGATTTTTTCGACTGTCCCATGGGTGTTCGGAAAGGGGTATTTTAAGCCCTATATTGTTTTCCTTCTTTATAAGCGAACTGTATTATGATATTTCTAATTCAGGTAAACATGGTGTGCAAATGTTTCCAGATATTTTTATCCTCCTTTTTGCCGATGATGTAATTTAAGTGTCAGATACTATCGTCGGTCTACAAAACCAACTGAATATTTTGGAACGTTATACAAATGAATGGAAATTATTTGTTAATTTTGAAAAAAACAAACATAGTTATCCTCAGAAGAGGTGGGCCTGTCGCCTCTAAAGAAAAATGGATTTTGAATGGCAAAAATGTATCTATTGTTAATCAGTATACCTATCTCGGACTATTGTTTTCCCATACCATGAACTTTAAAAAGAGTGTTATAGACCTGAAATCACGTGCTAAGAAGGCTCTTATTAATCTTATGTCAGTTTCCCAGAATTTTGGAATTTTAACCCCGAAAATATATTTTAAATTGTTTGATGCACAAATTCAACCGATCATGCTTTATGGGTCTGAAATTTGGGGATTTCAACGTCATGAATGTCAGAGAAACTACACCTTTTAGCATGTAAAAGATTTTTAAATGTAGCACAAGCAGCACCAACTTGTATGGTTTATGGCGAATGCGGTAGATATCCGATATATATAAATTCACAAATCAGATGTTTAAAATATTGGTTAAAGAACAAAGAATCCCCAAACTAGCTGATAGCATGCTTGTACATTTAGATGATAGGGGTAAGACAACATGGGCGTCTCATATTAGAACTCTTTTATTTTCTCATGGCTTTGGATTTGTGTGGCTAAATCAAACAGTTGGTAATATTAATCTATTTCTTCAGCAATTTCGAGAACAATCTGTTAGCATGTATTATCAAGAATGGCATTCCTGTCTAGACAATAGTTCAAGATACCAGTTGTATAGATCACATAAGAGCTTATGAAAATTCGGATCGGCTGAAAATTAGGGCATTGTCTAAATTGTTTAGTGAGACTCATGTTTTGGTTTAAAACAACACCCACTCAGACGCACATACTGTGTAGGGAGTAACAAGTCACCTGATGTATTAGTCAAGTCGTATCCTCTCTCCTGTAGAATCCTCCTGAGGTAGGACGTTATGTTGTGGCCTGCAAGGTTCATTCTCCGGATAGCGTGTCGCAGGGCGTATCCTGGGAATCAGAGTGTAATCAGTACTCAAGACACAAGAAACTATATAAACTTGATTAATACTTTTTAAAGATTATAATGTATGTCGAAGCATATCCCAACTTAGGAATTATAACTTAAATAGATTACTTCAAATGCATTCCTAAAACACAAAGTAAAATAATGAGAGGTGGCTGAGCCGAACGTTGAGGAATATGATACTGATTATCTTTCAGCATTACATATTCATAAGTCCACCCGCTTGTGTCAGAAAATTTGGAATGGATGGATGGATGGATGCATGGATGGACGGATGAAATCCTCATGCAGTTGTCCAAGCCGATTAGTATTATTTTGGCCATTAATGGAATTCCAGAAAACCGAAGCTACCAGTAGCCAATTCATGTTACCTTGCCTTCTTCATGGGATACGTTTGAACCTTTCAGCCACAACCATACATATGAATATCACCACCCTGAATTCAAAGTTTGTGATGTTTTACAAAAAGAAGAGATTTACATGCTTACCATGGTCACGTCAAATATTTGTGACAAAACATGATGTATTAACAAGTCATAGGAAACCCATTACATAATCATACTCATGTTCCAACTTATCAGCTGATCCAAGAAACTCGAATGTCTTCTAGAGTGTTCAGTACCTTCGTATATGGGCACGACATGCGTGACACCATCTCCACTGTCAAGCACTATACCACTACCACGGCCCGAGGCATACAGCGACAACACTGCCTGAATACTGACATAGAACGCTGGAACTTCGAATTTCTCGAACAGAATCTGCAAGAAAGAGCGAATATATTTCAGGGATGTGATATATTCCCCATATCACGATTCTCTGTGACAGATGTGTCAGGTCTTTTATAAGACCTTACCCGAGGACAAAAGCCTATATTTACACTGCCAGCATAACTATTTAAAGGTCGAAAGGAGGTGGTGGTTGGTTGGTTGGTTGTTTAACGCCGCACTCTGTAAATAATCGAGACTGGTCCAGACAATCCAGTGATACAGATCATGAGCATCGATCTACGCAATCGATACACGATGACATGTATCAACCAAGTCAACGTGCCTGACCACCTAACCCCGTTAGTCGCCTCTTACGACTAGCATTCGTTACTGAAGAGCAATTCTAGCCAGGATCTTCATGGGTAAAGGTGTTCGTAATAAACATGAATTTAAATGACTCTGGCTCAAAAAACTTAATCATTCTATCGAAAGGTTTTCTATCTGCTAAAAGCGGATACCTTCCAATCCGTAACATATGTGCCCTTGTGCTGCCTTGTTCCCAAGTGTTATTCAAGAACAGGAACCTATTCTTCCAACAATACTATTTCACGTAGACAAGATACATGGATTAAGAAAAGGTATTTCCAAGTGTTCATTACCCGGACGCACTGATACATCCATCACAGAAGCGGGGTAGTAATGATGACGGATCTGGGTGCCGTTGAACAAAGCAATCTTAGCCCTACAAAACAACGGCACCCTGATTCGTAACCTAGATTCGTGGATTTTGTCATGAGTGACAACATTCAAGAGCAGGCGGAAGTCAAGGTTGGCGCTGGCGTCCAGGAGATACAATTCTGCGCGCATTTGCGTCCCTTAGAACTCGGCCGCACAAATAGCGCTTCGACAACGCAACATGTTAAATCCGGGGTTTTTTCAGTTGATAAAATCTATTAGAACAGAACTGTAGGCGTAACAAGTACTGTATATAATTGGACATATGTATTTTTTATGTTTATTCAATGCCAGCACAGAAGAACCACGAGAGCCTCGGAACAGACGGAACATCATGATCAAGCAAGACTCAATTCTGGGTCCATTGTAACGTGGATCGAAGTAACAACCAGCACAAATACTGACTGGAAGGTTTTAAACATTTATTGTCGATGCCCTGAGACAATAGACAGTTTGGGTTGCTTATAAACGCAGCGCTGCTTCAGTATTGGCCGCAGTCTAAGTAAACTTAGGCCCAGTATTATTCGTTACACTTCTATACTGAGTCTAACAAAACCTTGTGTAAGGTCGCATCAGCTGACCTTTTCAATGGACCAATCAGAACACAGCTTACCAAATCGATAAAGTTGACATTCACATACCTTTTGAACTTTTACCTCGAAAAGGTTTTGTACCCGAACGATTCCGAATGATATTTTCCGTACGATCGCTTCCGAGCGGAGCACGCCACAACAGTGAGTAAACAGTCGCTGAGAATAGCGTTTTGTCAGTATTCAAGGATGTCAGCTTGCGGAAATATTAGCTAATTATAGCCATATCAACAGAAACCCAAAAGCGTATATTCTGCAGGTCATATATCTGTGTTTTATGCGGGTTTTCATTTGTTATGAGATTAGTGTTGGCGACCGGGGAAGAGAAAATCCATTTTGTAAGTCCCGCCAAACCCTAAATAGTAGCCGTTGTCTGATTGGTTAAATCCGTTCGGCCGTCTTGCGTTTGATTGGACGGTCATAGGTCGCTCCAAGGTTACCTGACGCGACCTTCCACAAGGTTTTGTAAGACTCAGTATAGCAGTGTAACGAATAATACTGAGCCTAAGTTTACTTAGACTGGTATTGGCCGCTAGCATCTAAGTGCTAGACTCTAAAGTGATTGTGCATTCCAATAACTGATTCGCTCTGATAATGATTCTCGTATATTGTTTGAATGGCAGTGTCATAATTCTGATGGATTACCCATCTGTATATATGCCCTCTCTAAAAGCATAAATAATAACATTATCGCACATATAAAAATACGTACGAAAGGAAAACACATACATAGAAATTACAAGTTTAAAAAGGACAATCGTAAGTGCACGTTGTCCAGTAAGAAGATGGTCTTACCTAAAAGAAGCTTTTGAGTTAAGAAATGTCTAAAAGATGTATCTTACCATTTTGTCACTATCAATATTATCTTGTTGAGTTTTGTAGTTGAGCCTTTATAGAGAAACAAACTTTGTATCGTATTGTACTGTACCTCTGTCATTTTCTCTCTCTGTTACGTTTCGGGTTCAGGGGCGCGTCCGTCATGAGCACTGGTTGATCCATAGGATGTGCTCGGAGTTCGTTGAAGTAGACATTATACCAGATTCGTTCCATGTCGTCCCAGTTGGTGACGATGCCATTGTGTATGGGATATTCCATGCTGAGCACACCTCTCATGGTCTGTGCTTCGTCCCCCACGTAAAGGTCCTTCCTCGGTCCAAGCTCAAGCATGCACTTCTGTAACATATTTCGAGTGGATGATATTGCAATCTCTTTCAAATCAAATCTGTTTCTTGGTCACAAGAGAAATCATCAATTTTATCTTTTTAACCAGCCAAACAACTTGTTTGCTTGTTTCTTAGTGTGTTTAACGCCGCCCTCAATATTCAAGCTTATAATCGATCCTGGACCGGACAGCCACGGGATTGATATCATCGGCATCAATCACATGCATCAGCAAAGTCAGCGAGCCTGACCACTCGATCCTGTTAGTCACCTCTTCCAACAAGCATGATTTGCTGAAGATCAATTCTAATTCGGATCTGCAGAGGCCCAACCAGTAAGTACTAAGGTTTCTACACTCTCGGTCGAGATTTGTACACAAGAATACGTAAGTTAATGTTGTATTTCTAAGCCGTCAGCAATATTCCAGCTATAATTTAATCAACTGACACATCACTGAGGCCCGGGCTATTGCACCCAGGAGGTCTGGTTAGAAAAAAGTTCTTTGTGTGGTAATGTCCAGTTCCTACAATCTCATATTTATACTCAGGATCACGTACATTACTGTTACACCAAACATTAATACATAGAGAATCTCATCCAAGTGTCCACTGATATCAAGATAAAGTTTAAAATATCCGAGGTTTGCCGAGGATGTTTTTACTTTCATCAATGAGTGTTGATATATTTGATATCAGTAGACACGAGGGAGAGATTCTTCAAAAATCACGCTTCATTAGTTTTTACTGACAGTAGACGTGCAGTGCATCATGTCATAGCATTGTGTAGCCATTAATCTGTTGACGTCATGGCATTGTGAATTATGCAATTGATGCCGTCAGGGCATTGTACAAAATCTACTGTCAAAACGTTATCTCCTGGGAGAAGGCGTTTGATCTCACACAAGCAATATCTCCAGCTGGAAGACAGTTTTGGATGATAATTATAGGATACAAAACTTGTTCCTTGATATGAAAGGGGAACGAGTTTTGTATCCTATTTATTACCCACGTTCTAAAAAATTAAAATATCGTGAAAATAAAGCAATATTTTGCTTTCCTATACAGAACCGCACAATGCGGATTAATACATCATATTGGTGATTTGAATTTCAACTGCTTCACTCCAGGAAAATGTACGCTGCGTAGAGGCAATGTAGTTACGTTAAATAGTCAAGAAAATAACAAATTATGACAGCATCAAGTTCCGGAATTTAGTTTCAAATGCAATAATGTAATTCATCAAAACACTTGTAAAGTGTAAACGTGTTTAACGTGACCTAAATCTCGCCGGAACGTCAGTCGGCCATCACTGTCGGGCTAGTCGTTACGTTAAGAACTGTTCACAAACAACCAGATAAAAGGAAGCATTAGGACCGGCACACACAACAGCAGAAGCCGAATGTGAATAACAGGGAACCGTATGTCTTAAATAGTTGTGGTCAATGTTTTTCATCGGAGGACGAGTCACTGTAAATAATACGGCGCCGCTTGGCGGAGGACGCCAGCGACGCCTGCTCGGCTTGCAATTCCCACGTGTCGAGATTCGATGTTTATGTTGAAGACTCCACCGTACACTGGGCCTAAAAACACACTGCCTACAACCTCGAATGAAGACGATTTCAAGTCTATTGTGTCCTGACTCTGAGAAGTGTTTTAACCCCTATAGAGAAACCACGGGAGGCATGGCAGCGGCAGTAGAACACGTTTTGTGTGCGGCGCTCCTGTATCTCGATCATTGCCTCTGTCAGCCGCGTCCACTTGTCCTCCCGCACAAAACAAGTTAAATACAGAAACATTTTAATGGTTTACATATTTATTGACAAACAAATAAGAAATAATGGCAACAAATTTATTACTCTGTTTATACTCATAACTGTATACTGTATACATAACTCTAAAATTTCGAAGTCATCAGCTTATTGGCAGCCACATTCCATCTGAGGTCATCTGTACAACCCGTGTACAGTGTCACGTGACAGATTAGACAGGGTGTTCGGTTCGTACACCCTGGCAAATCCGCCTACATGGTTTCGTATCTTTTGACTGTTGACCAATCAGAATTCGACAAATTTATCATAAGGGTAATAAAGCCACGTGTTACTCACTTGGTACTTTGGTTTACCGGCCACTGACGAAATAACACGGCGTGGAGCGTCATCGCCAGCAAAGCCGGCTTTACACATCCCGGATCCGTTGTCAATGACGACAGCCGGGATTTCATCGTCGTTGGACATGGTGTTGATGAACGGAACGTCGTGGCCGAGATGTCTGCAACGTAGCAACATGCATACTTTACATAGGCTAGAATGTCATGTGTGTTTCTATGAGAGCAGATCTTCGGTTTGGAAGAGTGAGAGATGGAATATTGTTCAAGGCGGCATTAAGTAACACTCAAGCGTTATCTTGGTGCACTTAAAATGTTTATACCACCATAGCAAGTTAAGTATGGTACGTGTGTGTTTACCTTATAAGCGTTTACTGACTGACTGACTGAGTTTGGTTTTACGCCGCTTTTAGCAATATTCAAGCAACATCACGGCGGGGGACACCAGAAATGGGTTTCACACATTGTACCCATGTGGGGATTCGAACCCGGGTCTTCGGCGTGACGAGCCAACGCTTTAACCATTAGGCTACCCCACCGCTCTATAAGCGTTTAAATGAGTAGAGATATTCTGTCTTGAGTGTTACAGCTATGTGGCGGGGTCAGTAAATAATCGAGTCTGGACCAAACAATCCAGTGATTAACAGCATGAGCATCGATCTGTGCAATTGGGATACGATGACATGTGTAACTTAGTCAGCGAATCTGACCACCCGATCCCGTTAGTCACCTCTTACGAAGCATGGGTTGCTGAAAAACAATTCTAACCATGATCTTCACGGGTCAGTGAGTGAGTTGATGTTTTTTAACATTATATCATCAATGATCCACAGATTTAGGGTAGAATGACACGCAGTCTGTCAAATGTCAGCGTCTAATCACTAGAAACCCTGCATTTCAATATATCAACTTCTGGTACAATAAACTAAGTTTATATAACGAACACGCTTATCACAATCTGCTTCTTTAGCCCCTGTCACTTTTCCTTGTCACTTGCATAATGAGCTCGAGTGTAGCGGTAGAATTTTCTTAAAAATTCATTTCTTCGCCGATCTCGTTCAAATTTGAAATATAGGTTAACCATAGCATATAAAAACAATACACGATTGCAAAAGTCTAGATTTTTATTTTAAAAATTATTGTAGAAACAGTGATTCGAACCCCTGTGCTGAGGAGCTCAAACACGACAAAACATCACTGAGGCTGATTCAAGGGAGACAGCTCCTTTATTATAGTCATTGTAGCACACAAACAGAGTGAGCAACTCACAGCCAGCACGTACTATGTCCAAACACTGCTTTCATTACAGGACAGACAAATATTCTTACCCATGAACCTGTTTACAGTTATTTTGAGTGAGTATGGTTCTACGCAGCTTCTGGCAATATCCATCAACACGAGAGCAGAGACTCAAGAAATGAGCTGCATATATTGTACACGTGTGAGGAATCTAACCCGGTTCTTGGACGAGCAGACGGTTTAATCACTAAGTTGTCCCATCGCCCAAATGAAAATATGGGCCTGGACACTATAGATTATGTAACTTTGTTTTGATTCTCTAGTAGATACTTTTGGGTGTTCATTTGGTCCTTACATATCTTTCCCATACATGTTCTGTACATACGCAATGATATGCACACACTATCAAACACATTTAATGTTTACTTTTCACATTAGTCAGAATGGTTCATGTTTACTATAAAATACAGAACACAAAAAAACACAAGGTTTTCCCTACCTCCAGTACTTTGCGACCAACTGTATCCGGTATCACTACACCCAGATAAGTAGCTGGGACTATATTAAAGTATTTATATCATGTCGAGGCGGCCAGTTGATAACTCCGAGTCTTCGCCATGTAAGGAAGTGCTGGCTCTATGCAGATGACTCCGATTGACTGTAAGCCAAAACAGTATGAATAAGTAAGTGACAAAATTAGCTGCTGATGCAAAGAAATGCCCCCTCACCATAAGGATAAGCCCTAGTGATGCGCCTAGTGTGTACACACGACAGACAATTAATCAAAACCTCCTCATGATTGGATTGTTATGATTACATTAAATAGGAATTCCTTACAGTAAACTGGACTGCAGTTCTGTACCACCAAAGACAAGTGTTGATCGAGTGATTGTACAGTTGTGGTGAAACACAACCCGGAAATAACATCTGTTTATTTCAGTACATCAAGAAATGAGAGTTACCTCCCTTGCTCTGTATCATCTCGTTTCGCTGGGTGAGAAGCAATCCGCTAAGCGCTCGGTCGAATAAAGAAAGGCCCCAAGCATATTGTAATGGAGCTTACATGTACCGATAAGTTATGTTTGCGTGAGCAAATTCTCCTTAACTGGATTATTATGAAGGGATATTGGTGATAATCCTTACTATTATTCCTTGGTCTGTAGATCTATAACGAAAGTCAGACCCGTCGTCAGAGTGTTGATCAAGTGCATTGGAGCAGCTCTGCGCGACTCGGTACATATAAAGAACTATTAATAGCGAGGACGACAAGAAATGAGAGTTACCTCCCTTACTACGTTCAATCTCTCCACAAATCCCGTGTTGCAAAGAATCACATTCGGAATTTCAAATTATTCCCAAATGTTTGGACAAATCAGCTCATTTAAGAAAAGCATTTTTTTGTGACAGACACTTAATATTTGGTACACTATATACATAAAAAACACAAGTAAAACCCCAACGAAGTGGTCCGGCGGATATAATAGATTCGTCCTTGTAAGATACATAGGTACAACTAGATGTGTACTCAGCTCCGTGACCATATATAGACAGATCTGTGTGCGAGACAAAAAGGCTGTCGTTATCAGATGATGAAATTAACACGTGTACTTTACCCCGTTGCCAAATATGGACGCAGTTGATGAGATATCTGGATGGAATCCGAACTATGGCTTCAACTGTACTGTCAAACATAATACAATTATTATATTGTATGTATGTGCTTTATATGTCATAATGTCGTACACAAGTGTCAGCGGTGTCTGGGATTGGATTCTTTGCCCTTTGTATTTGATTTAGATAGTTCGTTATAACCCGTTTAGTTTTGTAATAAACAATTTGTGTTAAAAGCCTTTGAATATTTAAAGGAAATTGTGCCATGTTGTTGCAACCAACTACTTATTATCCGTGAAAATAGAAAAATAAAGAAACCCTAATTTAGATTTTGTTGATAAAATACCGATCAACGGCCACAGGTACTGTACTGATTAGGACATGGTCGAAATAAATATCCTTATATTGTAAATAATAAATTCATCAAAGAAGGTTTTAATATTGAACAAAGAACAGCTTGATCAATGGAATGAGGTCAATATTCTCAGATTAAATGAAACCACTTCAGCATGAGATTGTGTATATATTCTACAATGAATTTGAGGCATACACTGTTACACTATTTGTCGTGTACACTTGTCAGAGAGATGTCAGTCTCGTAAAAAAAATACCAGCTGAGCAGATTGTCCATGGGAGTTGCCGACATAAGCAGGTAGTTAGCCAGGTAGTTGTTCATCTGCAGCTGCTTTACATTTTTAAGCTTATTTTTTATAGTGTATATTTCATATCAAGGTTAAAATTAATCAAAATCAGAATATGAATATACCAAGAAAACATTCAATTTTCAGCCTTTAAAATTGTTTTGTACTGACAACGTGTACTGACAGCCGGGATGCAGCGGGAAGTGCGCGTACAGACACAAGTCAGAGGGCATCAGGGTGTAAGATTGACCTACCAAGCCGTCGGATTATTTGCTCTTACTCACGTAGTATTACTGCGGCAATAGTACCACTTAATCTTTTTAAGCGACTACGACACGTGTTTCTAGAGCTCCAGACTAACAACTAAAGTACTGTCGGAAATAGAAAAAAATGTATTTTCTCATTTATCTCTACAATGTATGTAGTTGATATGTGCAAGTGTGAAATATCTGTTAAACTAAGTTCGGCCTAACTAGAAGTCTCAGTGGTAGGGACATACGAAACGTAGAAAAAGGACTTTACTGAGGAGAGATTAGTGCAGAAATGAGCAATGCGTTTTCTTCGAAGTCCAAAGCGATTTATTTGGAACAGACCATGGCTTTATGCAAATTAGTGTGCGACGATATTGTATTACAAAGGACTCTTTTTAAATGCCCAATTTGATTTCAGACGTAGCTTCATTATAAACGATAGCTGGCGTAAAAAATAATAACTTTCATGCTGAAACTATTAAGGATGTAGCCATGGGCGGATCCAGGAATTTTAAAAGGGTGGGTTCAGGGGGTTCGAACCCCCCCATTGGCTCCGCCAACGCAAAAATTCTTCAAAATCTTCAATGTGGTCCTAAGTCTTTTTCAGGGGGGGGGAGCGAACCCCCCAGCCCCCACGCACCCTCTGGATCCGCCAATGGTAGCTACCATGGAGTCTCACTGTCACTTTGAAAACAAACAGATAGGAGGGTTCGTCTCAAAAGCAAAACCTGGACGGGTGTCGCAGACGATCGTTGGGGGTCGGGCTGGGGATAGAGATATCAGCTAAGATAAGATAATCCTTTAGGGCAATTATACTGGGGAAGTACGCGGCATGTCATAACAATTTCCAAATAATATCCAGTCCTGTCGATCTTCGCGATCGGGTGGTCATGCCACCTTATACATCCAATACGATGCGTTTCGTAAGATGATAATCAATAGATGAGGCATAGTCAACACACATGAAAAAGCACAAAATATCTTTGAGATGACCCCTTGTGCCTGTAGGCAGCACGTGCATTTCATGCCAGGTGAGTCGACGGTCCGTCGTCATACCTGGCTGAGCGACCTAATTGCCATCTATAGTCTGATCTATTGTTTTCAGCAGCTATTCGTATTTTTTCTAAGTTTTGCCCGATTTTACGAGTAAACATGCTTTTCTGGATATTCTGTTACGCATCCCACTGAATGCCAAGTTAGGCCGAAGTGGGTTATTTCGACATTTGCTATTTGCAGTTGTGTAAATTTTAGGGATATAGAGTAACAGCCTAAAAACAGGGTTTTTTTCTATTTCCGACAGTACTTTAGTCTCTGAAATGAACATATATTTTATATAACAGAAAAAAGTTCATAGTATATAAAAATGAAATATAATGAAAAGGAGCCCAGAGACTTTCTTCATTTTCAGAAAGCTGTAGAAATCTATAGACTTGCCACATTTTCCAGACTTGCGTGGACTTTATTGGATATATTTGATTCAGGGTCTGTATGACTGACTGACTGAGTTTGGTTTTACGCCGCTTTTAGCAATATTCCAGCAACATCACGGCGGGGACACCAGAAATGGGCTTCACACATTGTACCCATGTGGGGATTCGAACCCGGGTCTTCGGCGTGACGAGCCAACGCTTTAACCACTAGGCTACCCCACCGCCCCTGGGGTCTGTATGAGAGACTAGAAGAGTGCCAGAGGTGTTTCAAATCGGATCAACACTTTCTGACTAGGACTGCTGCGCTTTCGCTTGAAAATCAAATTTACAGCACCGGATATATTCTTGGATAACCTAGCTCTCGATTCAAAAGACACTTACGATTATCTTTCATAATCGACACGACAGATGTGTATTACTCCTGTTCCTGTCTCTCAAATGCCAGTCTTATAGAACCTAACGAGGGACGTATAAATGCACACTTATCCCGAATAATTCTGCTGCAACAAAATCGTGTATTACCGTAGATCATAATATAGGTCAAACTCAGATATGTTTGTGGGGCGGTGGGGTGGTCTAATCTTTAAAGAACCCGCTCGTCACGCTGAAGAACCGGGTTCGATTCCCCACATGGGTACAATGTGTGAAACCCATTTCTGGTGTCCTCCGAAGTGATACTGCTGGAATATTGCTAAAAGTGGCGTAAAACCGCACTCACTCACTCAGATATGTTTGCATATTTCTCATTCATGTGTACTTCAAAGTGCTTGTCTTGTCATAAAAATGACACTGTATATATCAAAGTATGATATTTCTCAGCATTACACAGAAACTATGTCTCGAATTCATCTCACTAAAGATGTGAAATTGCCAATGTGACATATCCGTGGAGAACAGCTCTTCTGTTCGTGAAGGTGTCAGTCAACCAGTATAGACTTCGTTTTTTCTTTCGGACGTCAGTCACCCACGACCCGCCTGATATGTAATTTTCAGCTTCAATTTTCAACCCTGTCCCACCCTTCATTAAAGAGTAGAAAATGTAAGGATATCAACTTCTCTATTGAGGGAGACACAGCGTTTCGGAGTATATTCTTGCTCATTTAACAGTTGAATTCACTACTGCAAAAGGTCTCACTACGCCAAAGGGTCGCGTTCCTCACAATACAGAAATTGATATCCATAAATTCCACACACCACCCATTCATGTGAATCACTTGTAATTGCCTTTCAAAGATTTTTCCACTCTTCATTACATCGGACATTTCGTATCTAATTCATGCATCGCAGTAATAAACAAAAACGTTGTTATTTCATGAAGAATTGTGTATAACTATTATTCTAATTCAACTTAGTATGTAACACGAGTTCTGATTGGTCAATGCTATAAATTTCCGACCGTATAATCAGCATACGGTCGCAATTTGAAAACCGATTCACCGAAACCTTTGAATGTATCCCTACACTATTGGGGTAACGCTGTTTCGCAGGACATTGTCATTTGCAGAAGCCATTGGTCAATTAACTCCCCTATCCAGCTAAAATGGGTGGAATTTGTGTTAAAAAAGACAAAACAGTATCATAAATTTAATTTTAAGTTCAAACAACTTACTCGCAACGGGCTGTTGACCCAACACTGTTAGATCATGAAACAAGGTTTATGACGTCATTATGGAGCGTGACGTCACCTGCTATGACGTCATTTGACAACAGAACTGATAATGGCCCGTAGTTGAGGAATCAGCGGGGCGCTCATTTCTGTAACTAGAGGGCGGTTTCATCATAATACCGTCCATTTTATCTATAATACTATGATCTATTCATCATTGTCAAATTTAGTCTGTGTGCACATAATAAACGTGTGTAGTTTGAAAAGGGAACTACTTTCTCTGGCGATGGTGTAAGTTGAAGGAGTGATATGATTAACCTTTGACCTAGAGGAACTTTGACCTGGTTTAAATAATGAATTTCTTTCACGAAAAAACAGCGTAAAACGAGTTGAATTAGAATGGGGATAACTGTACTGTGTTTGACGAATTGGGGACGTATACCGGTGGTTATATAGCCGCAAATTTAGTTATATCGGCGACGCGTAAGCGGAGCCGATATAACGTTAAATTTGCGGCTATATATATGCGGCCCTAATTGCAACTCTTATTATTACAAATTGAAAAAATCAATCCTTCAAAAAGACTCGTTTACCTCAAACTAAAAGCATATACAACAAATAATATAATTCACAGGAGAACAGACAGTATATACACACCACAGGACACAGGTTCACAAAATAATTTATAACATGTCAAGTACTTGTATGCATAGTCTTCTTCTTCCTCCATGGAGATAAAAGGTTCACTGGTCAATATCATATATACGGTACATATTGACTAAAGAGATTCGAATAATGATGGTCTCCACTACAGTGATATGGTATTAGATACATTCACTATTTTCTTTGTTCAAGTCTCCAGTTCACCATCAATGGGTCTCCTATTGTTAGTGTTGACTCAATGAGTCAGTGAGTAGACTGAAGAAGCCCTAACAATGAGCTCTTCATGTGCAGGTCACAAACTTGTCCGATGCTCACAAACACATGTACTTCCTGTGGACCGAATGCTTTCAGAGGATCAAACAGAATTTCATGTTCACCTCACAGGCACTTTACAGCACAGGCCCTCGTGTCTTTGCGAGGATTCAAGATTTTTAAAAAATACATAAAAAATTGAGATGACCCGCCAACTCGAAATGCTTCACAATACAATACGTCATTATGCATTGTACTTTGAAGCAGTTCAAATTGGGGGTCATCTCAAAAACAATATTTTTTTAACCCTTAGTCGTCGCAGAGACACGAGGGCCTGTGCTTTACAGACCTCCTGTGGACCTTAAAACCACTCAGTGCTGACCTCACGAACACGTATGCGGACCGCAAACACAAATTCCTTGGACACTTGGACCTATCATAACTAATACCCGTAGATATTGCAAACACTTTCTGTGGACCATATAAATACGTCATGTGGTCCTCACAAACACCTCCTGTGAACTACCTTAGGTCCAAATTCGTCGTACTCTTGCTTTGTGACCCACATTTGCTGAAAAGTTGAAAGCGAGGCTAAGATTGAGCCGCCAATCCAAACTGAGTACTTCCGTTCAGGTAGAGCAACCACTTTCACGATCGTAGTTTTCGGCACAAGTTTAGCCAGTTCCTTCGTCAGCCGCTCAGTTATACCTGGAATGTAAAGAACAAAACCTTGATGACGATCGCCCCTGGTTTCTGTAAGTTCAATTTTAAAGACGGTTTCTTTTCGCAGCCAAATCCATTCACTATATAAATACTGTAGGATAGGTCTAAGGCTTGGGCGTTAACAATATATAAAATATAACTGAGGATATTGGGCTCTCCTGGCCAAATAATTTTCATTGCATAATCCTGGCAAAAGACGCTTGATCATCAGTGACCTTTGATAGAACAGCTCACTATTCTATTTTTACTTTATTTTCTCACTGACTTTTGATAACATAGCCAGGAAGCCATAGTATCAATTCCGCAGACAAAATCGTTGTTGATGAAAATCATGTTACTTCATGCGAGTGAAATAACATAATTGTTTATGTTATTTCATCGAAAAAGATTGTAGATTTTCAGATACACATATAAATTATTGTCTAACCACCCGATCCCGCTAGTCTTCTCTTACGACAAGCATGGGTTGCTGAAAATCAGTTCTAACCCGGATCGTCACGGTCCGAATACATATAGCTCAGTTATGACTGACTGACTGACTGAGTTTGGTTTTACGCCGCTTTTAGCAATATTCCAGCAACATCACGGCGGGGGACACCAGAAATGGGCTTCACACATTGTGCCCATGTGGGGATTCGAACCCGGGTCTTCGGCGGGACAGCTCAGTTATGACCATTACTAACCAGGGAACATGGTCGAGCCTCCAGACAGGATGAAGTTGGTGCACATGTGCTTCCTGATGTCAATATCGCATTTCTTTAAGGTCTTGATAATCATCCTGTGGATACCTCGACTCTCCAGGCCTGGAAGGAAGCATCATTGGGGGAATTCATACTCAACACAAATCAGACATGCTTTGGGAATTTCCATCAATAGGTTGTGATGTTAAACGTGATGGGGCTGCTAATACTGAGTGAGTGAGTAAGTTTAGTTTTACGCCGCACTCAGCAATATTCCAGCTATATGGCGGCGGGCTGTACATACTCGGGCTGTACATACTCGAGTCTGGTCCAGACAATCCAGGGATCAATGGCATGAACATCGATCTACGCAATTGGGATACCATGACATGTGTCAACCCATTCAGCGAGCCTGACCACCCGATCCAGTTGGTTGCCTCTTACGACAAGCATGGGTTACTGAAGATCAATTCTAACCCGGATCTTCACAGGTAATACTGAACTGCACTCAGCAATATTCCAGCTATATGACAGCGGTCTGTAAATAATCGAGTCTGGACAAGACAATCCCGTGATCAAAAGCATGGGCATTGTGATACGATGACATGTGTCAGCTAGCCTGACCACCTGATCCCGTCAGTCACCTCTCACGACAAGTGAGTGAGTGAGTTTAGTTTTACGCCGCACTCAGCAATATTCCAGCTATATGGCGGCGGTCTGTAAATAATCGAGTCTGGACCAGACAATCCAGTGATCAACAGCATGAGCATCGATCATCTGAGCAATTGGGAACCAATGACATGTGTCAACCAAGTCAGCGAGCCTGACCACCCGATCCCGTTAGTCGCCTCTTACGACAAGCATAGTCGCCTTTTGTGGCAAGCATGGGTTGCTGAAGATCAATTCTACCCCGGAACTTCACGGGTCTCTCACGACAAGCATGGGTTGCGGAACACAGGTTCTAACCCGGATTTGCACGGATGTATAAAAGACATATTACTATTAGTAGCATTACATATTACTCTAGTCTATTTGTAAATGTTTACATTTTCAGCTAAATTCGCTTTCAAAACAGTCAATTGTTTTAGTTTCATCATGATTAATATATATTTATGTCTACCACATATTATCATTTGTATGACATGGTACGAATATCACTTCAACACTTGACAGGGGCAAATGTATTCATGACGTTTACCCCACAGACCCTCGTGTCTTTGCGAGGAGAACAGATGTATAAAAAAACATAAAACATTTGCGATAATCCCCGACTCGAAATGCTTCACAGTACAATACATTATGATGTATAATTACACTGAGTAGCATTTCGTGTCGGGTGTCATCTAAAAAAAATATATTTAGTTTAATCTTTAATCTTCGCAAAACACGAGGGCCTGTGGTTTACCCAGCATTCTTGGATTGAACAGACACTCTGGAGCACGGAACCTCTCGTTTCCGATTGTTACCACATTCCCGTCTGGAAGCTCGTAATCTTTTTCAAGTGCGGAAGACTCGTCAGCTGCTTTCATCTCCGCCTTGAAGTCCAGTGGAACATAGCAGAGTTTCTCCTTGATGTCTCGCACTATCTCGAACTCGGCTGAAAAAGCAACACATTCAGTGAGTAGAATTCGTGTTGTGGCAGTATTTTCAAGGTCAGACAGCTGTCGCTGTTCTATAACATATATAATCATCGCGTCAATAAATGATAAAAGCAAATTCACGGATATTGTGAACACTTTCAGGGTATGTTTCAAAACCATATTCTTGGAAAAATCTGCAGATATAAGTACAGAGAGGTGTAAATAGGAACATAGACTGATACGCAGACTAGGGCCCTGGGCCTAGATTTTCGAAGGTCTCTTAGCGCTAAGATAGTCTTAAGTTAATGCATGGCACTTACGACTATCTTAGCGCTAAGAGAGCTTCGAAAATCTAGGCCCTGTTTCACAAAGCTATCCTGACGCTACGACCGTCATACCTCCTATACTGGGCCTAGATTGTCGTTATAGTCATAACTTAATGTTATTGTATGGCACTTACGACCATCTTAACAATAGGAGAGCTTCGAAAATCTAGGTTCAGGTGTATCGTAACATGGACTTGCGACAGTCGCAGCGCTGCGATAGCTTTGTGAAACGGGGCCCTGATTGACAGATGGTCACACATTAGCTATGTACAGTTGGTACACATGTTCCTCGTGAGGAGCCTGGTAGCCAGGGATCGCCATTACCTCACGCTTACGTAATAATGGCGGCTAAAGTTTACAAAACAAAACAACACATATTCGTCGTTAGAAAACTGAATTTGGTAAATTTATTAGATTTTGTCAATGTGTTTTCAAACTGGTGATCCCTGTATGATGCTATTATATGGACTGGGCGGTCAGGCTAAATAACTCCGCCTCGACAACGAGGACGCTGTTCATTAACAGTGGTTGGCTTACGTTGTCCGGACTTGATTGTATGCAGCCAGCAGTAATATGGGATACTCCTAACGGAGGCGCTTGAAACACCCTCAGTCGTACATAGAGAATGAGTATGGTTTTGCGCTGCAGAACGACAGACAACAGAACACAGGCATATAGTCATATGTTGTGGAAGCGTGACAACACACCTGATGTATTAGTCAAGTCGTATCCTCTCTCCTGTAGAATCCTGCTGAGGTAGGACGTTATGTTGTGGCCTGCAAGATTCAATCTCCGGATAGCGTGTGGCAGAGCGTAACCTGGGAATGAGAGAGTAATCAGTACTCAAGACACAAGAAAATAAATAAAATTGATTAATACCTTTTAAAGATAATAATGTATGTCCAAGCATGTCCCAACTTTGAGTGTAATACTATTCGAAACACGAAGATGTATTTGAATTTAAGAAAGCCACATCAGGTTATACATCAGATATTGCACTCAAAGTGCAGTTTCAATAGGGAACACACATATGCCAAGTGATTGATTGGGTGAAGTTTTACGCCGCTTTCAGCAATATCACGTCATGGGACACCAGAACTGGGCTCCTCACATTGTACCCATGTGGGGAATTGAGCTCGGGTCTTCCGTGTGACCAGCGAACACTTTTACCACAAGGCTCACCTACCGCTCCTACGAACAGGCCAAGGAACTATAGTGTTCGTCTCGAGTGTTCAGTACCTTCATATATGGGCACGGCGTGCGTGACACCATCTCCACAATCCAGCAAAATCCCACCGCCACGACCCGAGGCGTATAGCGACAACACCGCCTGTATACTGACGTAGAAGCCTGGGACTTCGAATTTCTCGAACTGAATCTGCAATAAGGAGGGAATAAATTTCAGCGATATCACAGCTGTATTATGGTTGCCATCTATGTCGGGTCCCCTCCCTCCCTTGCGCGAGGGTCTCACCTCCATCATTTTCTCTCTGTTACGTTTGGGGTTCAGGGGCGCCTCCGTCATGAGTACCGGCTGTTCCGTAGTGTCTACTCTGAGGTCGTTGTAGTAGACGTGATGCCAGATATCTTCCATGGCGTCCCAGTTGGTGACGATGCCGTTGTGTATGGGATATTTCATACTGAGCACACCCCGCTTCATCTGTGCTTCATCTCCAACGTACTCCTTTGGAAACCCCCCAACCATGCATGTCTGCAAGACACATCAGCATCTGTAATGGCTTGGTTGTACGGTAAATTGTGTACACTAGAATGCCTTAGTTATGTTCTGACGAGCATGGATAATTTTCCAGCTAGTTTACGACTGCTTAAAAGCAGTGTGCGAAATAACCACTGACCCACTATCCCGTGGCTGGTAAAAATGCAATCGGGCCAGTAAATACCTACAGTCTCTGGCCCGACTGGCTTGTGACATTTCATAGAGGCATTTTGTAAATATATCACTCTCTCCGACTTGTTAAGTTAATACACTTTTAAATCATGCAAGATTATGGCCTGATAAAAATGTTATCAGGCCATAAGATGAAACTCATATTAGCAGCTCAATGATGAAACCGTGTCTACATTCAAATTTCGGGCTAGTGAATTATTTTGTGGGCTATTAACTTTCAGGCATAGCTAGCCCAAGTGGCTAGCAAAATTTGGAAACTATTTCACACACTGCTTATAAGTAGGTGAGGTGAAATGGGGTTTAACGTCATACTTAAGAATATTTCGCTCATATGACAACGTGCATGTGTGGCTGTTTGTACTAGCCCAAGCTTAAGCTGTTTTTTAGTTGACGCAGTTATGCATGAATACCCTACTCCGACACAATATACTGACTCCGAGCCGACCAGTCCTCCAAACGCTCATGATATGTTTCCTAACAAGCTGAAAAATACTGTCCTTCTACGGGAATCGGGACAAGCAGGTGAGAAACATATCAAAATCATGTAGGGTTGCTGAAAAAAAGACAGTTTTCAGAAACATCAAGGTAGACGTGAAATTGTTTGACTGCATTTAGACAATAGGTACATGTCATTAAGACTCTTGAAGTAATACCAAGAAACTCAACATGATACAACTGTGACAAAATACATGCTTTTTCACACATTTGGATGCAGATACAAAAAGATAAGTCGTGAAAATAGTCTGTGTTATGATCTAACACCGTTCATCTCCGAAATCATCATCTTCGAACTGTCAAGCAGAAAGGTGAAGAATAAACCTGTTTTCTGAGATGAGATGATGTCCCCCGCACACAAAATAGCTGTTAGTGGGTACAGATAGCTGTTAGTGGGGTCTGTAAGAAGTCTGAGACAAAGTTATCAATGGAAAAGGTGAAAGACTTTTTTATTACCCATATATGGGAAGGAGGACACAGGGTGGTATTTATCCTGTATCTTGGGAGGTTACACCTTCTGATGAACGTTGATTGGCTGTTTCAGAAAATAAAACATCCAATCAACGCGTCGGGATATGGACATTCCCCACACCGAGGGTTTCTTATAGTGAATGTTGTTTTCATTTCAACGCTGTTTAGATCTAAAACTGATATGGGTTATAAAAACAAAAGCCACCTTGTGGTGGTGAATGGCAGAATGTCTTTCACTCGTTATATAAATCATGTAATTCGCTCGCCAAGGCTCGAGAATTACGTAATTAATATAACTCGAGAACAGATAATCAGTCATTCCCGTTACTCGTTAGCTATTGTTTAAATCATTCTCCATGATGGCTGTCTTTTCTCCCTATTTGTGACCTCTCTTTCGCGTCAAGCCCAAGGACAAAAGGGACCACAGCACTCAAATGGTACACGCCAAGATATTTCTGGGGTGGGTGGAGAATAGATTGGTCCCTGCTCTGCCTGCTAAATCCCTTATTATCATGGACAACGCACCATATCACAGAGTGTATAAGTTACTCACATCGTACTTTGGTTTACCAATCAGAGATGGAATAACACAACGTGGGGCGTCATCCCCAGCAAAGCCGGCCTTACACATCCCGGATCCGTTGTCAATGACGATAGCCTCGGTATCTTCTGACATGGTGCAGATGAACTGACTGTCGTCGTAGAACGGTCTGTAACATAGCAATTTAAGTACTATATATGGTCCAGCTGTTCTCGTGGACGGAGGGACAGAATGATCGCATGGATGCACTGTTAAAATATTCAAGCTTGATATTAGCAGGCTGTCGAAACATTGATGGTCGTTGTTTGGTTTATGGACCGGAAGAGACCTTTCTTCTAAATAACCGTAGTCGAGCCAATGTGTCGAGGGCGTGTCCTTTTGTACATCTAGGAATTAACAAAGGATTAGTGAAGACAATGTTAATGAGTTTTCACAAGGAGGCAATCCGGATTATACGTTTTAAAGAGCGCAGGACAAGCAGAAAATTGACCCCATTGTGTCGAAAAAAGATTTTTTAGGAATACAAAATGTAACAATATTCAAATATAGAAACAATTTTGAACTTAATTAACATGGTGTTTTTTCACGTGCTAACTCCACTTTTCACATACACACTATAAACACTTAGCATTTCACATACACACTACACATACACACTTAGCATTTCACATACAAACTTTAATGCACTCTTCACATAATAATAATTGATTTATAGAGCGCCTATTTCCAAAATGGTATTGCTCAATGGCGCTTTAAAGAGAAAAGACTGTAGACAATGTCTGTGGAAATGAAAGTTTGAAAAGATGAGATGATATAGACACTTCACATTTCAAATAGGCACTTCACATTTCACATACACACTTCATATTTCACGTACAATTTATATTTCACATACACTCTTCACTCTTCACATACACACTTCACATTTCACACACACATTTCACATACACTCTTCACATACACACTTCACATACACAGTCCACATTTCACATACACTCTTCACATACACACTTCACATTTCACATACACAGTCCACATTTCACATACACGATACACTCTTCACATACACACTTCACATTTCACATACACAGTCCACATTTCACATACACACTTCATATTTCACGTACAATTCATATTTCACATACACTCTTCACTCTTCACATACACACTTCACATTTCACACACACACTTCACATTCCACATACACAGTCCACATTTTTTAATCCAGAAAAACATGCACACCAAAATGACAGCTATCCCGTATACAGATACGGGCACTATAGACAGCGTGACTATATCGAGATTCCCCATTAAATAAACCACCTGGATCCATCGATATCTTTCACTATATATAGTATGCGCATTACATAACCAGAGCACTGCATTATACGGTAAGCGTCACATTCAGGGGCGTAGCTATCATTATAAGAAAAAGCCCGGGCTTACACATGATTTTTACTAAAACGGTTGGACAAGCCCTCAATACTATCTAAATATAAAGATTTGCAACCTATCGGGCTTACACGAAAAAAATGGCTTGCAAACAGCCTGACACTGTGTTACGTTCTTAAGTCAGCTGACAAGAAATACAACGTTTTCCTTACCTCCAATATTAAGCGATATATCCACAAATATGTAGCTATTTATAACACGAGGTGACGCTCCATCGATTACTGCTCGACATGAAAGGCTGTGACAACTGTTTTACAGACGACCCTGGGTGACTGTAAGCAAGAAAGTACTGCGTTACCGTGAATGGGTAATATTAGAACGTGATGAGATGAGCCGCTGCGCGACTAATAGATTTACAAAAATGCTCGCTCGTCATAACGATCGGCCAAAGCCTCACCCGAGCAAAGGGTTTACAAGCACAGGAATACGTTATCGCTATATAGCGGAAACATAGACCATAGATCTACACACATAGTCCATGTGTTACCTACATGGCGATAACGGGTTCCTGTGTTCACAAGACAAGTACGCTACTGGTGTTTATGATTAGATTGTTATGGATGTACTATATAATAACTCTTACGGTACATGGGGCTCTGTGGCCGTTTGTCGAAGTGCAGAAGATCAAGTGTGTTGCCCAACCCGGAAATTCTGTTTACATGGAAGGGCGTGAAGAAATTAGAGTTACCTCCCTTAGATTACACTCCACCTCGTTGCTCGAATGATTCATTCAATCGAAGCAGGGAGAATAACATTTGGAAATTGGAAGTTATTCGGAATTGACCAGATAAATCAATACATATTATGTAACCATGACAACATATACATTAATATACACAAATACATAAAATTAATGTTGGATTCATACCATACATACAACACGAGACAAAAAGCGGTAATTAAGGCGGATAGTTCAAATCGATACTCTCAGTCAGCTATAACTTACTTGTAAAGTGTCACTGTGATATTGCCATATACAGTCATGAGTACACGTTTGGCGATATACAAATTCACACGTCTATTCCACCACGTTTCCAAATATGGGCATAGTTAACAGAATGGAATCCCGACTGCACATAAGCATATACTAACAGGAGCAGTACGTGTCACTGTGTCAACACTGAAATAAGAGTGTGGTGCATACAGCTCTTTGAGAAAGGTGGGGTGCACACGTCGTTTTCACGAGAGTTCCAATGTTCATTTAATAAACTTTCAGGACAAAAGGGAGGGGTGCGCACCCCTGCACCACCCCTCTGGATCCGCCTATGGCAGTGTGATATCCTTTGGTACTATCTGGAATTTCCGTGTTGTGTACAAATTATGATACCTCAAGTACTAATTTAATACGATACATAGAATTAAATAAGTCTTTTCTGATAATTTGTCGGATATCGGTAGGGTAAATGTTTATGTACTGATAAAATTATTCTATAGGCAAAACGAATACAGTAAAATACCTTTATAACGAACTCCAAAGGACCACTGAAATTAGTGCGCTATATCCGTAGTTCGCTATTCACTTTTTTATATGATATTATAAGGTTTATTCGGGACTTTTAAAACAGTTTGCTATAGCCGTCAGTTCGTTATATCCGTGTTCGTTATAAAAGTATTCTACTGTATTTCTAAATGGGTTATGTTCATTAGCTGTATTCGACAGTTTTCAATGTACGGCCTATGTACAGGGCCCTAATGGTGAATCGGATGGTCACATGAGATATATATGGCAGCTTTTACAAGTGTGATTGAAAATGACCGTCTAGGATACAATTATAACTACCTAAAAATGAAATGTTGTTTTGAAAAACATAAGAAAATACAAATGCACTGGTAGGGAACTTGGTTACAGTGAGAGTGGAGTCTTTGTGATTTTTGCGACAGAAACTTTATGATTTGTGACAGAGTCTTTGCAATGATATGCATTATAATAAAATAAAATGGTAATTATAGCTTTACTTTGTGGTATCAAAGACTATAAGTTTCCTAATCAAATCACAATATCATCTGGCAACTTAATACTTTATAGCATAGATATAATTTTTATCATAATTTGCAGTGAAAGTCATATTTGATGATAAATATGAGTAAAACATCAAAATTCACAGCCCTAGAAGAACTAAATATTCACAACGAATTATGTCAAATTTTCCAGATGAAATTGTGTCATATACATCAATATTTCAACATCAGTTTCACTAAAATAATATTATAGAAATGTCACAGAGTCTTTAACAGTGGTAACGGATAATTTGAGATTGAAAGATGATGGTAACGGAAAATTCCTATTATTTTGTGTTCATTCACGATAAGGCAGTAAGTTGTTCTGTTGTATATAAACAAATCATTAGCCAATAAATGGTGTGGATCATGTAATTTCAAATCGCCCAAAATGAACAAGTCATGAAATAAGATGATTTCTTTATTATTTCTTGGGAAATTTTGTGTGCATCATGTACAGTTCTCCAGTCTATACATTTGAATGAGTGCCTGCAAGTGATTGTAAGTCTTAACAGCATTACTTTATGGCGCGTGGTCCTGTGCTCAAAGCTCAGGTCACAAATCGGTGAAGTTAAGCAGCGTCGAGCTCGGGAGAGTCATTGATGGGTGACCGTGTTTGGCAGCTTGACTCCTGAGAGTTTCTAGGACTTGAGTCCTGCCCCACAACGAAGCACATGTGACACATGTGGTCTCACCTTAGGCAAGTGAGTTTGTTCAAAATTGTCTCTGTTCACCCAACAGGAAAATGGGTACCCGGTGGAAAAAAGTCATATGACTATAACCTTCTAGCGCCTAACAGGCAGCTTGGGTTATCCGGGGTAATAATGTGCTGTGCCTTGATTGTTAGCGCTATGAGCATACCTAGTGTGGAGTTTGGCGCTATATAAATAGACACATTATTATTGTTATTATTACATCTCGAAATGGAACACATACAAATTGATAGTACAAAACCCCATTCACAATATGTAACTCACACAGTCTGTACAAAAATAATTATTTTCAGAAGAAGACAATTTAGTCAATGTTCATGATGAATTTGATGATGATTGTGATCTACACATTGTTGTATATAATGACTATTTGTCAATCGCAAATAGACTTCAAAATATAAAGTGTTGTCTCATGTAGCACAATATGTGAATAAAACACTACAGGCTTGAGGAACAGATTGTAGTTTTACACCCCTGCTCAAGTGGCGATTCATGGCTATTTTAACCTATAAGTGGAATTATTAGATTGGTTTTTACTGAACTATATATTTCCGGAATATTGAAGTAAATTTAAGCATAGAGAAAACTATGCCAAATAGGAAGATATGACAGGTCCGCCTTACAGCAATATTTATGCCAGGAGATTTTCAACCAAAGTGAACCAATTCTGCAGGATTGTATTATAAATAATTCACGCAAACTTCATACGATTAAAAGCATCATCACATTATACCACTTTGCGATGTTCTAGTCATTATTATCCTGACATGGATCAGTTGAGAGACGAAGTATGAAAATTTTATATTGAGTGTAAATCACCTCGAATTATACATCATCATTCAGATGATCTTTAGACACAACAAATACATTAATAGAAACGTACAATTCCGATTCATGAACAAGATTTTACAAATTATGTCCCGTCAATTCCAGTTTTGAGATTGTGAATTATCTGTGACCATGAATGAATTTTCTGTCCCAGCAATTTCATAATTACAAATTTTCTGTCACTTAGAGCAATTCAGTCTTTTAGATATGTCTTCTTCTCGCTGATAAAACAACACATGTTTCATTATAATGGGCGATAAGCCCAATCAGAATGCTGACTTTGCATGTTACAATAATGTATTCAATCATTTTTTTAAACAAAAGTGTATCAATTCACTATAAAAGAAGTATGAAAATCTGAACAATTTATGACTTTACATGATTATCAAAGGTTTTCAGAGTAATATAATTATATTCGTTCCTGAAGGAACATAGCAATGAGGTAAACGCGAAATTAATTCCCTTATAAAGTTGATTTTGGACTTCTACAGGACATTTATTGCACCTTACCCTCGCCTTCACAAAGACTCTTTCACAAATCATAAAGTTTCTGTCGCTAAACTCACAAAGACTCCATTCTCACTGTAACCAAGTTCCCTACCAGTGAAATGTGTAGTCAGAAATGAGCAACCGTGCAGCCATCGACGTCTATTTGACACCGTTTGTTAATCCCGGGCGGTCGAGTGATAATAGACTGGGATTGTGTGTGAACTGATACTCTGAATAGTATTCCAGTTTCCTCATGCGTATTTGCCTTCAGTCCCTGCTAAGTCCCTGAACATATATCATTCCCAGAGAAACAAGTGGCTCCGTCTAGATTGAAAAGGAGCCCAAGTGAGATGGGGAATTCGACTGTAGGTGACTGGTCTATTAAATTGTAAAAGAGGTGCATTAGTTTTTTTCAGACAAGAACAAAGAAATGTACAATGAACATAGACGAACATTTATTTACGTCACATAGCGTGTATACATTATAGGTTTATGTGTCAAATGTACAGATGAGATTATTTGTGATAATTATGCGAGTTTAATTTTACGCCGCACTCAGCAATATTCCAGCTATATGGCGACGGTCTGTAAATTAACGAGTCTGGACCAGACAATCCAGTGATCAACAGCATGATCATCTATCGGCGCAATTGGGATACGATGACATGTGTTAACCAAGTCAGCGATTTGTGATATGTACACATGGATTGAAGTGATATCCTCTACACAAGGCGTAATAAAAATATAATTATATACCGATGTACATAAGAAAGTACACACTTGGTGTTTTGGGACTATTCAACCCCCAAAACATAAATATTTTGCAACCAATGTTGTAACTGGGTACGATATCTGTAGTGTTTTGGAAACACTTGTACAATGTTTGTGACAAGGCAGAATCAAAACACTTGTTCAATATTAATGCCGTTTTTAAGAAAATATTTTACCGAAGAATATTTTACGGTCAGTTTATATTAAGATAGAATCAGGTACGTCAACATATACACATAATATGTATATATACACAATGTTCAGTAACATCAGCTTATATTGGAAATGGCACCCTAAAGGTGACACATTAAGGATCTACATTCATATTGCATTGTAGTCTCAACCAGCGGAACAAACAAATCATCTATTATATCGGTATCACAGTCCAGTCATTGTGGTTGCAGTTGCAGATATTTAGGAACGCATCATTTCCATTCTTCAAGACGTTTACAACTATGATGGTGAAACCCACAAGTATGGGTATGGTGCTGACAATCCAAGAAACACAGTTCGGGCGAATCGAGATTTCTTAATTCATGAGTTTCATTCCCAGCACAACTCAGCACTTTTGGGGCGTCTTGAAGGCCTGTTCCACCCTGGTCCCCACCAGTCAAAGATTTGTAGCACGTTTCGTCAATGCCAACTGCCTGTCACAACATGACACTCAGAAACACTTCCTGTGAACAATGCTTGGTCCAGATTCATCATACTCCTGCTTGGAGATCCACATTTGTTGAAAGGTTGAAAGCGAGGCCAAGATGGAGCCGCCGATCCACACCGAGTACTTCCGCTCAGGTGGAGAAATAACCTTGACCTTGATTGTAGACGGTACGATGGCACTCAGTTCCTTCACCATACGGTCTGCCAGACCTGTAAAATAACAGCGTTATTATTTGCACAAAATGTGACAATCATGAATGAGAACAATTTACAATGCAAAGGGGTGAAATGCTACAGAATCGATTACAGTGCATTTTGTCCATGAATAACCATGTCTAATCCCAGACACGGCCATTGCCTTGGCAGCTACAGCAAGAGCTCACCTGGATACATTGTTGATCCTCCTGACAGAACCACGTTGCTGTACAGATCCTTCCTGATGTCAATGTCACAGTTCATCACCGAGCTGTTGACCATCTCGTGGATGCCTGTACTCTCCATACCTGGAGGGGAGAACATATGTATGAGAGAAGGTGTTGTGATTATATACTACTGTTTATTATATGTATCAAGGACCAGCGTCAAGTATACATGTTTATCACTGAACAATATCGATCATCGTCTGTGCTGATGACGATAAATGTTTAAAAAACACAAGTTCCGTTAGAACTGGATTATCCATCATCCTGTAACACTTACCCGTGAAGCTCGGCTGGAACAGACACTCCGGAGCTCGGAACCTCTCATTGCCGATAGTTATCACAGACCCGTCCGGCAGCTCGTATCCTTTCTCAATGGCGCTGGACTGTGCAGCTGACGCCATCTCTGACTCGAAGTCCAGGGGAACATAGCAGAGTTTCTCCTTGATGTCTCGCACTATCTCCTTCTCAGCTGCAAACACAACATTTCAAGTTGTCACAAACACGATACACGAAAAAATGACTGTAATCATATAATATTTATTGACAACTAACAAAATAGAATATCTGTGATGATATGGATCTTATGGCCTTACTGATGAATCAATATATGCCCAAAATAAATCTCTTATCAAGGCTGACCAAGAAAATTTAGTTGTTATGCGGCCTTCACAGGTAATGCTTAAAAGGCGGCCAAAGCACTATATTGTATTCTGTTAGTTAAGACGTACAGAGTTACGTCCCTTTATCCATCTGTGGAGACGTATAGAGTTACGTCCCTCAGTTCACTCTTGCTCCTGTGACCGCGTCTCTCTCGAGCGGCGTGCGTTGTGTACGGTGATGAATAAAATCGTTTGAGAAGACAATCCGTGTCCTGTGGATGTGAGAAGTGCAATACACAAAAGGTGACGTTTCTACCTTAGTGGTGGTGAGGTCAAGAACAATCTGTGGCAAATATACGTTTAAATGGTTAAAAGGTGATGGCAGACACGTGCGGACCATTACAAGATATAAATGGTCACTCACATGATGTAGTAAAGTTGTATCCTCTCTCGTGAAGAATCCGGCTGAGGTAGGAGGTCAGGTGACGGCCAGCCAGGTCCATTCTCCGGACAGCGTGGGGCAGGGCGTAGCCTGAGATAATCACAAATTAGGTTATACAATAAGTATCGTGTCACTGACAGAAGAACGTGTTGTGTGGAACTTCAAACCTTGAGAATATGAAATAACACTTTGAAGTCTATTTTGAAATACCCGGATTTGTCTCACCTTCATATATGGGCACGACGTGCGAGACGCCATCTCCCGAGTCGAGGACGACGCCAGTGGTTCTCCCCGAGGCGTACAGCGACAACACCGCCTGGATGCTCACATAGAAGGCGGGAGTGTTGAATGTCTCAAACATGATCTGTAATAAGGAAACAATACTATCAGTGACACGATTGAGATATGTTATATGTCAAATGTTACATAAAAGTGTACGATTATTGCATCCTTAAGAAAACAGGTTACGTCATGAAAACGGTCTCATTGTCTTACCAACAACCATTTTCACAATCCCCAATTGTAATTGAATTTTCAAGCTGCATCAAGGAGATATGTGAATTATCTGGACCTGACAAACTTGTGGGTGACATCATGAACACCACTTCATGCAGCCGATGTGCGGTAACTGCTGTTTTGTAACGACGTGAACATCATGAATAGTCTCTATTAATCTTAGAGTATTTGACTTAGAAGTTAGAAGTATACCCTGAAATCTCAATAAAGTTAACCTGCGGTTGATGACATTATATGTTTAATAGTGAGACCTCCCCATAGTCTGGTCATTGTAACAACGTGACCCCTACCTGCACCATCTTCTCTCTGTTAGACTTGGGGTTGAGTGGTGCCTCCGTCAGAAGTACTGGGTGCTCCTCGGGTGCTACTCTCAGCTCGTTGTAGTAGGTGTGATGCCACACACGTTCCATGTCGTCCCAGTTGTTGACGATGCCGTTCTCAACGGGATATTTCAGACTGAGGATACCTCTCTTACTCTGTGCCTCGTCCCCGATGTAGCAGTCCTTGGTTCCCATCCCGGCCATGTAGACCTGTAGGAGTGATTGCAGTGGAATTTCGAGGCATATTGTTAGTATGCGCACATGACAATCAATCCCCAGACAGTAATTTCACAAGCACGTTTTCAGTGCCGAATGCAATTGAAAGCATACTTAATATGTATTGAAAAGGACAACATTCCTTACCTGGGATAAAATAATCAGTTGGCTGAATATCCAGAGGATTATCTGGGAATTGTATTACCTAATTTAACTGGTTTCACTGTATAAACGTTATATAACATGACACTGAGATATATCTTAGGTATTGCGCATAGTTCCATCGTAAGTTGGTAAGGCGTTGTTTTGTTTGGCTTTAACTTAAACATATGGCTTAAATATCTAGTTTTGAAAGTATAGCATACTAAATCTATTACAAATAATTATTGCCATGTGTACGGCCTATCAAAATACATGCTACATCGGGAAATGTTCACATATACTATTGTGTCAAACTATATTCTATTAAAACAAACAAACATACGGTAAAACTACAATCTTTAAATTTAGACATCGTGTACTCACGTCGTACTTGGGTCTACCAATGACAGCTGGAAACACAGCACGTGGGGCGTCATCCCCAGCAAAGCCGGCTTTACACATCCCAGATCCGTTGTCAATGACAACAGCAGCAATATCTGTATCGTACTCAGACATGATGTATAGATGGTTGTACTGTTTGTCTTGGTGGAACTTCTGAAATATAGTGATCGAGTTACTAACGCTAGAGTGAGTGGGTGAGTGAGTTAGTTTTACGCCGCACTCAGCAATATTCCAGCTATATGGCGGCGGTCTGTAAATAATCGAGTCTGGACCAGACAATCCAGTGATCAATAGCATGAGCATCGATCTGCGCTACTAACACTAGAAACTGAGAGTAAATGCAATACCAATTTACGAAATGACACCAGTATATATCGTGTTATATTTATGATGCATAATTGTCATATATCACTTTAAACCAATATTCTGATATTTATGGCAGCGCAAAATAATTTCAAATTATATTTAATTAATTGATAAATGTTCAATCAACATCTCAAAATAGGAATGAGTAGTAAAACTGCGGTGAGCATAATTGTTCTTTTCTGGACTTGAGAAAATCGCCGCCGAGTGATAAAGCTTGTAAACGTTGTGATGCCGCGTAAAACAACACTCGACCATTAAACCAGTAAGTCAAATCACCGTTAAACACTGTAAATGCATTATTTTGCTACAAATATTCCTAGTCCATTAATCCTAATTTCAGTGTATAAGAAATAACGTTAAATTTCACCTACCTGTAGTAACTTGACTGTTTCCAGTTCTTAATGTCTTTGATTCCTCCACTATAAACTGCTGGGTATTTATACCCGGGTACTGACCTGTTTCCTGGAATTCTCATATCGATTATTCATATTTTTCTCCTTGTATGGAAGGATATCCCCGATAAATATAGAAGTCGCCCAGCTTCCAAGAAAACAGGTGAACCCTGAGCTAAAAATATATATGATCTGTCCCAGGTAGCAGGGCGTCGCATATCGCCGACAGTGTGTAGACAGTGAGATACTATATATGTAGGTAAACATAACCCTGATCTATATTGGTCACAACAACAACGTTATATCACTCAAACCGATGAAAGATCTTTACAGGGTTTACATGTAGACATGGAATATTCAGAAAATCGTCTGTATATTATTATTTCTTTGTTATAATTTGTCAATATTTCCAGGAATCAATAAATGAGCATCACCTTGTATAAATTGGAATTCATTTAGACATCATTATAAATATTTTGTTAGTGATATGAATGGGAAATACATTAGATTCACTTCGATATTGGCAAAAAACATGACGAACACTTCATTTAAATGTAAAATCTGTTTGCATGTTTCTTATAAATTGATATTGTTGTAAATGAGTATGTTGCATCACATAACTGGTATAAAACAACGCCCGTTTTCTTTTATCGTATTTGGAAACACGTATCCCAGACACGATATACATGTATATGTTCAAATATAATATTGTATGAAGGGACAATTGATTGGATGTGTAAGTGATCGTTTAATCGCATTAAAGACATTCCTAGTGGAGTGCCCTGATTGATAGAACTTTAAAAATCAGATTTTGTAGAGTGGATGCATTAATACTTAAGTTCAATATTATACTCTGCGCTGACTGTAATGGTGGAAGGCTGTGACACAAACCCATATAAATAGCAACTGACACAGTGTGGTTGTGAAACAATGTCAGAGTTACTTCCCTTGGTACTTGGCAATCGATCAATGCAGCTACTCCCTCAAATGGGATTTTGTTTTCGATAATGTAAGGCATTTCCAAGTATCGCCTTTCTTTGTCGATAATGTACGTTATTGATTACACAGGTTGTTTTGTTCTAAAATAAATAGTTTCAGAAATATTAAGAAGCTGCAAGGTTTTGAAAATACAACTTTGAGTATAACGGTAAATAAAGTCTACTTTAGTTGATATATGGCCCCTCATATTGTTGTTGACTGTATAAGGAGCGTGACAGCCACTGCTTGATATGGAAGTAAGCAAGCCGTATGTCGGCAATCAATACAGCATCGCAAAACTACCATGTATGGACGAAAACATTACATTTGACAGCATTTCCAAATATGGATAACCTCAGCAGTCTGTTGTGAGCCACAACAACAGATTACATATCGATGCTTGACCTATTCACAAATACAGTACGCATTTAGCGAGATTTCAATATTTGATGCATCTACGATGTGCATACTCTCATTTTCAGACAGTAAAAGATTTTGGAAGAGTTTTAGAAAGCCGATTTTTTCATTAATGTTTAAGTGCCTGAAAGATGAAAAAAATTATGCTACGTAAAATCCATGTGATATTCGTGTTATTATTGTTATCGTGTTCCAAACATATCACAGAATGGGATGAGTGGTCTTGTTAGCGTTCTATTTAGCAGGTTAGCACGAAAAGCAGATCAATTAAAATGGTAATATTGCGCGCGCGTGTGGGTAAATTGTCTCTGATATTCTCAAACAAATCATGTGTATTCCATAACGAGATTAAGTCTTCTCCCGTAAATTAAATCGAAAACAAATTAATTTATTTTGTAAACACACATACCATGCATGGGTAAACATCTGTAGCCAAGGAACAAAATAATCCGATATTTCTTTGCATGGCAAATACGTAAGCTTGTGCACCTAATCTACATTTGCTTAGAACAGCACTTGATGATATTATTGCTGTGATATTATACATGTTCTATATAGCTACTTGATTCGAACTATCATAGGCATGGTGGAATGTAACTGACATACAGATTTGAATTCAACATCTTCATCAAATACACTTATTCTGTTACTTAAAGGTATTTGCATAGTTGACGTCCCTTTGTTTGTTTGTTGTTGTTTAACGCCGCACTCAGCGATAGTCCAGCTCTATGGCGACGATCGGTAAATAATAGAATCTTGACAAGACAATCCAGTGATCAACAGCATGAGCATCGATCTCCGTAATTGGGGTACGATGACATGTGTCATTAGTCACCTCTTAAGACAATCATGGGTTGCTGAGGACAAATTCTAACCCGGAACTTAACTGGTAAATATCTGGTAGTGACTGTATTCTCGCTATCGGTGATAGGGCCTGGTTTACTGACTGTATTCATGTATGTGTCCAAGTCACAATCACTGTATTCACATTTTCTGTGACTTCCTCAGTGACGTCACATTGTGATACATCGGGTGTCACGTGTTCCATTCACATTGTATGTGATCTCCCTAAGGATAGGGTTCACATTATCCGTGAAGCACCTTGCGTCATTAGGTTGAACCACATTATCTGGTATGCCTGTACTCCTGCAAGCGATGTGTGTGTGTGTGGGTGTGGGTGTGTGTGTGTGTATTCACTGTGTTCATGACAGGTGTGTGTGTGTGTGTGTGTGTGTGTGTGGGTTGTTTAGCCTAGTGGTTAAAGCGTTCGCTCGTCACGCTGAAGACCAGGGTTCGATTGCCCACATGGGTACAATGTGTGAAGCCCATTTCTGGTGTCCCCCGCCGTGATATTGCTGGAATATTGCTAAAAGCGGCGTAAAACCATACTCACTCACTCATGGCAAGGGGCGGTGGGATAGCCGAGTGATTAAAGCTTTCGCTCGTCACGCCGAATACCCGGATTCGATACTCGAATACAAAGCACGCGAAGAAACCTGGAAAAGAATATAGGGACACGTTTGCTTTCATGTGTCCCCTTATTTGTTTCCACGAGTATATCATCAGTAAAGAGTGTATAGGCTCTGTTTGGTCCGACTTGGCCAGGCTGTCAAAAGCAACTTAAACTCAAGATGTATCCTTGATGTTATTGAAATCCCCAGAATATATATTACCATACAATTTTATAGCATCTCAAGGCGTAAAATCTGAAGACAAACATGATGCTTAATGTGAGCCCCTCTTTCCTATATTTTATCTACATAGTCTCCGTATCACAAGTGTTGGGTTCGACGTGGCCCGGGCTGTCAAAAACAAATTAAACATCACAGATGTATCTTGAATTGATTTGTGTTCATGTAAAGATAACTGGTCCGTTAAAGTGAAACCTTTTACCTCTTCACTCACAACATAGCCTAAGAAAAACACCAATGTAGACGGAAACAAACAGCAACGTTGATTCGCATCCCTTTATAGGTTTACCCACTTAAACCCTTTGCGAAAATAGCGAATGTATTGTGTAGGCTTAAAGTTCGGTAACCGAGGATGGTGACACAAATATACGCGATGATTATTTTAAATGATTATGACAATGTCATTAGAAACAATAGAAAGACTAACACTTTAGTTGCTATCTGACATGGTTTTTATTCTTTTAAAGTATTTTGATCTATAAACATTTGATAATCCTATGTAATGCCTTTGAAACAACATAAGCATTATTGAAGTCTTCGAGCCGGATGCCGTTATACAACCCTTAGCGTTACGACAGTCGGAAGGTTATGTTAAGGTATTGGAGTTACGATCACCTTAGCGTTAAGATCGCTTTGTACAACGGCACTCTGGTTCACAGACCATGCTTTGTACAACCACACCCCTTTCGGCCATGCCCGTGCGATTTGGTTATCCCGGACTATTTTGGTCGTGTATAAAGTGGTAGTTGGGAAGTGTGTGTGTGTGTGCGTGCGTGTGTGTGCGTGTATGTGTCGGGGTGGGTGGTGGTTGTGCCGTGTATTGGTGTAGAAGACCTCTGGTGTAGTGGTGGTGGTGTCCCATATGGTGGTTGTGGTGGTGTCTCAGGTAGTAGTGGTGGTGTTATCGCATGTTGTGGTGTGAATGGGTCTCGTGAAGTGAACTCGCATTCTTCTCTATTTATTTATTCATAGGCTTTTTGTCTTCTTTACTTTTAAGACGCTAGATGCTTATACTACTATTGTTTACCCGTGAAGGTCCGGGTTAGAATTGGCCTTCAGTAACTCATGCTTGTCGTAAGAGGCGACTGACGGGATCGGGTGGTCAGGCTCGCTGGCTTGGTTGACACATGTCATCGGTTCCCCATTTGCGCAGATCGATGCTCATGCTGTTGATCACTGAATTGTCTGGTCCTGACTCGATCGATTATTTAAAGACCGCCACTATATAGCTGGAATATTGCTGAGTGCAGCGTAAAACTAAACTCACTCACTCACCTTTTGTTTAACCACAACTCAGCAAACACCAACTGTATGGCGGGAGTCTGTAAATAATTGAACCAGACAATCCAGTGATCAACAGCATGAGCATCGGTATACGCTATTGGGATACGATTACATGTGTCAACCAAGTCAGCGATCTTCACGGGTATGCACGAAAGAAGTGACGTGGTCGTAACCAAACCACGATGTATTGATGCGTGTTATTGCACTTAGCATGCAGTTACATTATTTGCATTCGTCTGTTGCACTGTTTCCTTAAATGTTGGCTGTTGGTTATTGTCAAAATATTGTATTGCAGCTTCGTTCCTACTATTTAAACCCAGTCTTGAACGTTATTTGTTATTAGCATTTTTGCAAATCTGAAATAGAGGTATTGGAGCAAATTGTTGTATTTGACCTAATATGCCAGTCTCAAACATCAATACACCAGTCAGTGAGATGGCTTGAACAACTGACAAACTGTCAATAGCGGCGTCAAATACAACTCACTCAGTTGTCTGAATACTTACATTGTACGACGAGCGGCGAGGGACACACAAAAATACAATGTCCCACCCACGGATGAATGCTGAACTAAATTGTCTTTGTTTTTGGCATTTTTATTGAATCAGCAATACGTCTGTGTCATTATTGGTCTAACGTGTAATTCTAAATTTTAGAAATCATGACACCTGTATCTAATCAGCTGTCTGTAATATGGAGCCACCGAGCAGCAAGAGTTGTGTGATCCCAGGGAGAGCTGAGATTGATAATACGAAGTGCAGTTGAGACTGACATCCTATGATCGAGGGAAAATCAAAGCGCCTGTGAGCAGCCTAGCTGGAACTCGAGGCTATGTAAACAGATTATTATAATAATAATAATAATAAAACAAAAATTATATTCGCTTCACAAAAATTCATGAACCATAAGTAATTATGTCCTAATGTCTGCTCCATAGAATTATGTCAAGATATAACGACTGACTGACTGACTGAGTTTGGTTTTACGCCGCTTTTAGCAATATTCCAGCAATATCACGGCGGGGGACACCAGAAATGGGCTTCACTCACTGTTCCCATGTGGGGATTCGAACCCAGGTCTTCGGCGTGACGAGCCAACGCTTTAACCACTAGACTACCCCACCGCCCCTCAAGATATAACGAACTATTTGGGGAAAAGCATTGACATAAGCCATATGGCCTGTTTGCTAATCCTATTTCAATTTTGTTATGTCGTGTATTATGAAAAATGTAAACATTAATGGAAATAAAATATTGTTTAATTCAATTATTCTAAAGGAAACTATTATCACCTCTTACTCGGCTCATTTTAACTCGTGAAACTTTCTTCGTCTAAACGCCTGTCACTGAGGTGTTCGGTTTGTTTTTTGTTCTTTTGTTTCGGGTTCGGGGCTGGGGGTATGTTATGTAAGTTGTCTGGTTTCCTCATTGTCTTTTCCAGCAGCACGTTTTATCGTAAGCGAGCGAATGAACCTCGCTTGGGATCTGTGCAGCAAGTCCTATTCAAACCATAAACTTCCTTTCTCAACAAGGTTGAATATTAGGGAGCAAACATTTTCGAAACGGGGTAACGAGGGGATTGTGTAAATGTGTTAAGTTTGATCCGGCATATGTTTTTCGCATTCATAATCTGTGTATTAAGTATCAATGAGGTGAAATATGCTTTACCTTCACTTTTAGGACCCAGGAAGCCATGGTCACCTTGAGGTGAGGCTGACTAGGTGGGACAAAGGACTACGTTAAGGATTCCGAGGCGAGGGAACGCCACGAAGACCTCCGGACTCACAAGTCCTCAAGAGACAGGAAGACGACAGAGGACCATGCAGGCAAGCTTTACAAACAATCTTCTGAAGAACACATCGAAAATATGCTTGTTCACGATGATGTCTTGTGTAAAGTGCAACAGTATACAGCCGTGGACAGATGGCTGGGTGTGTGGGGTCACGAGTTAAAACTATTATTACACTATGTGTTCATTGCATATTTTGTAATAGGGTTCTTATATTCCTACTGAAATTACTTGAAATCTAAATTTATTCTGTCGAATTCTGTATGTGAATTGACTGGCAGAATGCACCAATTCATCAATTATTTACAGCAACCATTATCTGAATACAGCTATAACCATTATCTGAATACAGCGGTTTGGGTCATTGTTTTACAAAAAGGGGCGTTTATTTGTAACCCTAACCCTTAAATTTTTATTTTCACTATAATTACAATGTACATTATGACATTTCAAGCGGGGTTACGGGCGGAACTCTTACCAGACCTGGAAGATAATGTGTATGCTTATTCCCGGTACATTTTACGTAACGTTTAACATTTTTATGTCCTCAATTTTACTATCACGTATTGCAAAGTGTAAATCATCATCCCCTTTCCATCAAACAGAACTGCGCCTTCGCCTGATGGAATACTACGCAATATATACGTAACCAAATAATATTTGGCTTATGTGGGTACACATTGTACAAATATTGTTTTGTGACTACGGTACTTTTGTACTGTGCTAAATGTTTGTCCCACTCAAACCGTGTACGAAGATGTGAAGGTTTATATACAATATACGGCGAAATATAAAAACCTGACACAGGTCCAGAGTGCTTTTATGTTGTTTAATTCCTGACTCAGCAATATTCTCTCCCAGTATATGGGGGCACTACTTTCCTGCATATAAACTAGGCAGTGGTGTAGTCTGGTGGTTAAAGTGTTGGCTCGTCATGCCAAGGGCCTGGTTTCATTCCTCACATGGGTACTGTGTGTGAAGCCCATTTCTGATATACCCCCGTCACGATGCTGCTGGAATATCGCTAAAACCGGCGGAAAATCATTCTTACCTATAGTGTTTAAATAGCTCGACATAGTGAGAAACGTGAATCATGATGCTTATCCATGACTCATTTCATTCAGATGCAGGAACCCTGGCACATTCTGGATTTTGGAGTTGCGTCCCCCCATCCGCCTTCTACTCGGACTTCAGTACACTGCATTTCCGAGAGACCGATGGGATGAGTTTTTGTCTAATGGTGGCCCCACAGTCTCTCGGCTCCCCCTTAGGTCCCCGCCGACTGCACTGTAGGGGAGGTTCGGTGATAGGGCCTGGCTGTCCCGTCAGGATGTTGCAGCAACATACCAGCTACTTAGGGCTGCTACACTCGGTGGCTCCCAGTCTTTCTCAGCATTCCCCAGTAGGCCAAATGCTGACTGCACTTGACTGGTAGATTTTAGGGGGTAGGATAGATAGGGACCCCTCATGCATGCCCTGCAGGATGCTGTCAAAGATGGCATAACTTAGTGCTTACCCACCATTTATTCCTTCAGTAGGTAGTTCCGAGACAGAACAAATCCCTTCTGGCCACTTTCGGGGCAGTGTACTAGCCGACTGCGACCACATGCTGGTAAAAACTATTCCAATATTTCAGTTCGAACTTGAGGTTACACCGTTTTAAAAGACTCATCACATACTTTTCGCATTCATAATCTGTGTAGTAAGTATCAATGATGTGAACTATTATGTACCTTTACTTTCAGGGCCCAGGACACCGTCAGCCTGGGGCAGACGTGGGCCTTGAAGTCCCCAAGACACCGTACGACTGCCAAAAGACGACAGAGGACCACAGAGGCAAGATTTGCAAACAATCTTCTGAAGAAAAATCGAAAAAATGCTCGTTTACGATAATGCCTTGTGTACAGTTATCTCTTGTCTTTTAAGCTACATGGTTTTCAAGACCCAATCACAATCTTTAACGAAATTATCAATAATTTGAATAATTATTTACTTTTACTCTCAGGACCAAGGATACCATTAGTCTGCTGCGGAAGTGGACCCTGATGTCCCCAAGTCACCGGACGACTGTCAAAAAGACGACAGAGGACCGAGGAGGCATGCATTTACAAACAATCTTTTAAAAAAGAAAAAGAAAACTTCCTCGTTCACGATAATGTATTGTGTACAGTTATAACTTGTCTTTTAGGTTACATGTTTTTCACATTCCAACATATACCTATGTCATTCATAACATGTGTAGAAACCACCAACAATCTCAACTATTATTTACTTTTACTTTCAGGACCCATGACGCCATCGGTCCGGGGCAGAAGTGGACCCTGAAGTCCCCAAGACACCAGACGACTGCCAAACAGACGACAGGGGACCATGGAGGCAAGATTTGCAAACAATCTTCTCAAGAAAAATCGAAAACATGCTCGTTTACGATAATGCCTTGTGTACAGTTATAATTTGTCTTTTAGGATACATATTTTTTATGTTCCAGCATACACCTTTCTCATTCATAACATGTGTCGTAAGCACCCACAATCTCAGCTATTATTTACTTTTACTTTCAGGACCCACGACGCCATCGGTCTGGGGCAGAAGTGGACCTGGAAGTCCCCAAGACACCGGACGACTGCCAAAAAGACGACAGAGGACCATAGAGGCAAGCATTTACAAACAATAATTTAATAGAAAAAAACGAAAACATGCTCGTTCACGGTAATGCCTTGTATACAGTTTTAACTTGTCTTTTAGGTTACTTGTTTTTCATGTTCCAGCATATACCTGTCTCATTTAATTCAAAACGTGTGTCGAGACCACCAACAATATCAACTATTATTTCCTTTTACTCTAGGACCAAGGACGCCATCGGTCCGGGTCAGAAGTGGACCTGGAAGTCCCCAAGACACCGGACGACTGCCAAAAAGATGACAGAGGACCATGGAGGCAAGATTTGCAAACAATAATTTAAAAAATATCACCGACAACAACCTCGTTTACAATAATGCCTTGTGTACAGTTATAACTTGTCTTTTAGGTTACATGTTTTTCATATTCCAGACATATACCTGTCTCATTTGCAATTCAAAACGACAACATGTCGTTCACGGTAATGCCTTGTATACAACTTGTCTTTTAATTTCAACTATTATTTACTTTAACTTTCAGGACCAAGGACGCCATCGGTCTGGGTCAGAAGTGGACCTGGAAGTCCCCAAGACACCGGACGACTGCCAAAAAGACGACAGAGGACCATGGAGGCAAGATTTGCAAACAATCTTCTAAAGAAAAATCGAAAACATGCTCGTTTACGATAATGCCTTGTGTACAGTTATAATTTGTCTTTTAGGTTACATGTTTTTCATATTCCAGCATATACATGTCTCATTTAATTCAAAACGTGTGTCGAGACCACCAACAATCTCAACTATTATTTCCTTTTACTTTCAGGACCAAGGACGCCATTGGTCTGGGGCAGAAGTGGACCTGGAAGTCCCAAAGACACCGGACGACTGCCAAAAAGACGACAGAGGACCATAGAGGCAAGCATTTGCAAACAATTATTTATAGAACAAAACGAAAACATGCTCGTTCACGGTAATGCCTTCTATACAGTTATAACTTGTCTTTTAGGTTACAAGTTTTTTATGTTCCAGCAGATACCTGTCTCATTCATAACATGTGTAGTAAGCACCAACAATCTCAACTATTATTGACTTTAACTTTCAGGACCAAGGACGCCATCGGTCTGGGTCAGAAGTGGACCTGGAAGTCCCCAAGACACCGGACGACTGCCAAAAAGATGACAGAGGACCATGGAGGCAAGATTTGCAAACAATAATTTAAAAAATATCACCGACAACAACCTCGTTTACAATAATGCCTTGTGTACAGTTATAACTTGTCTTTTAGGTTACATGTTTTTCATATTCCAGCATATACATGTCTCATATAATTCAAAACGTGTGTCGAGACCACCAACAATCTCAACTATTATTTACTTTTACTTTCAGGACCAAAGACGCCATCGGTCTGGGGCAGAAGTGGACCTGGAAGTCCCCAAGACACCGGACGACTGCCAAAAAGACGACAGATAGGACCGTTCACGGAGGCAAGATTTTACAAACAATACCTGTCTCATTCATAGAAAACCAACGAAAACATGCTCGTTCACGATAATGCCTTCCGTACCTGGAAGTACAGTTATAACTTTAAAAAATATCACCGACTTTTTAGGTAATGCCTTGTGTATTATTTTCATATTCCAGCATATACCTGTCTCATTCATTCAACATGTGTCGAGACCACCAACAATCTCAACTATTATTTCCTTTTACTTTCAGGACCAACGACGCCATTGGTCTGGGGCAGAAGTGGACCTGAAAGTCCCCAAGACACCGGACGACTGCCAAAAAGACGACAGAGGACCATAGAGGCAAGCATTTACAAACAATAATGAATAGAAAAAAAGAAAACATGCTCGTTCACGGTAATGCCTTGTATACAGTTATAACTTGTCTTTTAGGTTACATATTTTTCATGTTCCAGCATATACCTGTCTCATTTAATTCAAAACATGTGTAGTCAGAGAACCACCAACAATATCAACTATTATTTCCTTTTACTTTCTAGGACCAAGGACTTGCCATCGGTCCAGGGGCAGAAGTGGACCTGGAAGTCCCAAGACACCGGACGACTGCCAAAAGACGACAGAGGACCATGGAGGCAAGCATTTACAAACAATAATTTAAAAAAATCACCACGACAAACAACCTCGTTTACAATAATACCTTCTCATTCACAGTTATAACTTGTCTTTTTAGGTTACATGTTTTGGACCATATTCCAGCATATACAGAGGACCATGGAGGCCTGTCTCATTCAATTCACGTTTAACCTTGTATGTGTCTTTTAGGTTACATGTTTTTCACCAACAATACCTGTCAACTATTATTTCCTTTTACTTTCAGGACCGATGACGCCATCGGTCTGGGGCAAAGTGGACCTTGAAGTCCCCAAGAAACTGGGCGACTGCAAAACAGACGACAGAGGACCATAGAGGCAAGATTTGCAAACAATCTTCTCAAGAAAAATCGAAAACATGCTCGTTTACTATAATGCTTTGTGTACAGTTATAATTTGTCTTTTAGGATACATATTTTTCATGTTCTAGCATATACCTGTCTCATTTAATTCATAACATGTGTCGTAAGAACCAACAATCTTAACTATTATTTCCTTTTACTTTCAGGACCAAGGACGCCATCTGTCTGGGGCGGAAGTGGTCCTGGAAGTCCCCAAGACACCGGACGACTACGAAAATGACCACAGAGGACCGAGGAGGCAAGATTTACAAACAATAGTTTATAGAAAAAAACGAAAACATGCTCGTTCACGATAATCCCTTGTTTACAGTTATAACTTGTACTTAAGGTTACATTCTTTTCACGACCAAACATATAACTGTCTCATTCATAACGTTTAAGGAAAGTATCAATAATATTAAATATTATTTATTTTACTTTCAGGACAAAGGACAACATCAGTGTGGGGCAGAAGTGGACCTTGAAGTCCCCAAGACATCGGACGACTGCCAAAATGACGACAGAGGACCATGGAGGCAAGCATTTACAAGTGATCTTTTAAAGAAAAACACGAAAACATGCTAGTTCACGATAATGTCTTCTATACAGTTATAACTTGTCTTTTAGGTTACATGTTTTTCACGTTCCAGCATATACCTGTCTCATTCATAACGTGTAGTAAGCACCAACAATCTCAACTATTATCTACTTTTACTTTCAGGACCAAGGACGCCATCGGTCTGGGGCAGAAGTGGACCTGGAAGTCCCCAAAGCACCGGACGACTGCCAAAATGACGACAGAGGACGATTGAGGCAAGTTTAACACTGAATCTTTTAATGAAATAATGAAAAAATGAAACCGTGCTCGTTCACGATAATGTCTTGTGTACAGTTATAACTTGTCTTTTAGTTTACTTGTTTTTCACGACCAAGCATATACCCGTGTTATTCATAACCTTTAACGAAAGTATCCATAATTTGAAATATCATTTACTTTTACTCTCAGGACCAAGGACGCCATCGGTCTGGGCAGAAGTGGACCTTGAAGTCCCCAAGACACCAGACGACTGCCAAGAATACGACAGAGGACCATGGAGGCAAATTTTATGAACAATCTTTTAAACGAAAAAGAGATAACTATTATGGTTACTTTTTTGCTGGAAAAAACTCGGCCGGTGGTTTAGCCTTGTGCTTTTGGTTAAAGTGTTGGCTCGTCATGCCAAGGGCCTGGGTTCATTCATCAGATAGGTACTTTGTGTGAAGCCCATTTCTGTTATACATCGTCTTGACACTGCTACTCCTGGAATATCGCTGAAACTACGTAAGGCTATTCTTACTCATTCTATTTTAAGAAATCAACATAAGTGAGAACTGTCAGTTATGATGCTTATCCATGACTCATTTCTTTCACATGCAGGAACCCTGGTACATTCTGGATTTTGGAGTTGCGTCCCTCCATCCGCCTTCTACTCGGACTTTAGTACACTGCTTTTCCGGGAGACCGATGGGATGAGTTTTTGTCTAATGGTGGCCCCAGTCTCTCGGCTTCCCCTTAGGTCCCTGCCGATTGCACTGTAGGGGAGGTTCGGTGATAGGGCCTGGCTGTCCCGTCAGGATGTTGCAGCAACATACCAGCTACTTAGGGCTGCTACACTCGGTGGCTCCCAGTCTTTCTCAGCATTCCCCAGTAGGCCAAACGCTGACTGCACTTGACTGGTAGTTTTTAGGGGGTAGGATAGATAGGGACCCCTCATGCATGCCCTGCAGGATGCTGTCAAAGATGGCATAACTTAGTGCTTACCCACCATTTATTCCTTCAGTAGGTAGTTCCAAGACAGAACAAATCCCTTCTGGCCACTTTCGGGGCAGTGTACTAGCCGACTGTGACCACATGCTGGTAAAAACTATTGCAATATTTCAGTTCCAACTTGAGGTTACAACATTTTTATATGAATCATCACATGTTTTCCGCATTCATAACATGTGTAGTAAGCACCAACAATCTCAACTATTATGTACTTTTACTTTCAGGACCATGGACGCCATCAGTCTGGGGCAGAAGTGGACCTGGAAGTCCCAAGACACTGGACGACTGCCAAAATGACGAAGACCATGGAGGCAAGCATTTACAAACAATCTTTTAAAGAAGGAAACGAAAACTTGCTCATTCACGATCTTGTAATGTGTACAGTTATAACTTGTCTTTTAGGTTACATGCTTTCCCCGTTCCAACATATACCTCTCATTCTTAACATGTGTAGTAAGCACCTACAATCTCAACAATTCTTACTTTTACTTTCAGGACGCAGGATGCCACCGGTCTGGGTCAGAAGTGGACCTAGAAGTCCCCAAGACACCGGACGACTTCCAAAATGACCACAGAGGACCATGGAGGCAAGATTTACAAACAATAATTTATAGAAAAAAACGAAAACATGCTCGTTCACGATATTTTCCTTGTGTACAGTAAAAACTTGTCAATTAGGGTACATGTTTTTCACGACCCATTTATAACCTTTACCGAAATTATCAATAATTTGAATTATTATTTACTTTTACTTTCAGGACCAAGGACGCCATCGGTTTGGGGCAGAAGTGGACCTTGAAGTCCCCAAGACACCAGATTACTGCCAAAATGACGACAGAGGACCATGGAGGCAAGCATTTGCAGACAATCTTTTAAAGAAGAAAACAAAAACTTGCTCGTTCACGATCTTGTAATGTGTTCAGTTATAACTTGTCTATTAGGCTATATGTTTTTCCCGTTCCAACATATACCTATCTCATACTTAACATGTGTAGTAAGCATCAACAATCTCAACTATTATTTACTTTTACTTTCAGCACCAAGGACGCCATCGGGTCTGGGGCAGAAGTGGACCTTCAAGCCCCCAAGACATCGGAGGACTGCCAAACAGACGACAGAGGACCATAGAGGCAAGATTTGCAAACAATAATTTGTAGAAAAAAACGAAAACATGCTCGTTCACGGTATTGCCTTCTATACAGTTTTAACTTGTCTTTTAGGTTACATGTTTTTCAAGTTCCAGCATATACCTGTCTCTTTTATTCATAACATGTCTCATTCAATTCATAACATGTGTAGTAAGCACCAACAATCTCAACTATTATTTACTTTTACTTTCAGGACCAATGATGCCATCTGTCAGGGGCAGAAGTGGACCTGGAAGTCCCCAAGACACCGGACGACTGCCAAAAAGACGACAGAGGACCATGGAGGCAAGATTTACAAACAATAATTTAAAGAAAAAAACTAAAACATGCTCGTTCACGATGATGAATTGTGTACAGTTTTAACTTGAATTTTAGGTTACATGTTTTTCACGACCAACATATACCTGTCTCATTCATATCCTTTAAGGAAAGTATCAATAATTTAAAGTAATATTTATTATTTTTCCTTATCCTGACTCATGCTATTTTTGCTTGTCTTCTTCTTGCGAACACAGTGGAACACTTGTATCTCCCAATTGAAGCTCCCTTCAATGTAAAATCACTAATTAGTACTCACCAAGAGTTGCCTCCCTCCCAGCCATTTGCGCGGGAACGGGGGCGCCACCTCTTCCCACATGTGCCACTCTCTCCTTCTTCGACCCCAGTGAGCAGGATGTGAGAGCGCCTGTGTCTCCCTACAATTTATATCCTTTGTTTATTCTTAGTTATTTACCTCTTATAGTCTTCTATAGAGGTGTAGCTAGTATCATTTCAACATTATGCATTGATATTTATTCGTGTTTCTACTGTTTATTCACGGGACGCCGTGCTTGTTCAGTAGATTGTGTTGATGAAAATCTGCACTATTTGCAAGTTACGTTTTTCTGCTGCTGATCCGCATTTAATATGCCCTAGTTGTACTACGCCATGTTTTATTGTTTCACGCTGCAATTATTGTACTAATTTATCCAATTCTGCCTTTGATAAATATTTATTTTGCGTCTTGAGACGCGCAGCAGATAGGTCACGTAAACAGATATTAGCCATGGCTAATACTCCGGAGCCCCTAGCCTGTCAACTGCTGTCGGACGACCCCCTCCCATCTGGTGTTCCGCTAGAGTTACCCTCGGAGGAGAGGCGTGGGACGCAGTCCGCTATCTCCAAGAAGCGACCTGCATCCCCGGACATCCCGTCGACACAGCCAAAGACTAGGAGGGCTTCCACGTCATCTCAACGCAGACTCCGCACCCCCAGGGCTACATCCACGTCCAAGGGGAAATCAACGAAGTCCAGCAGATCTTTCTCAGCCGAGATTGTTCCCGTTGCAGAATTGGGCCTGTATGATGATCAACCGATCATCATACATGATTTACGTCGGAAGAAGCAGCCAGTGTCGGCAACTATAACATCAGCGCAGATCAGCACCTAGTCTGAGGCACCTACACTGATGTCAGAGAATCTTCCTGAGGGTCCCGTCGCTACCAACGTAGAGAAGGCAGCAACTACTTTAGCGCAGACCGTCCCAGACGACCTGATGCATCAGATAATGAAGTTCATGGAGAATCAGTCTACAGAGGCATCCACCCCTGAGCCTATGCGAAGACCTCAAAATAGACATCACTTCAGAGGGACCCCCGATCAGCGAAGCTGCTACTATGAAGCCAGCGTCGATAAGCCACCTTCACGAAGGGCGTCCCAGCCCACCTCCAGGAAGGACCCTGATGTTCAGCATTCACGAAAGGCTTTATGAAGGACGACTAGATCACCTACCTCGGACCTTGATGAACAACATTTGAGAGGAGGTTCGCGAAGCAAGATCCTCTCATCCCAGGACTCTGACTCAGATGCTCAACCTTCACGAAGGCCTTCACGAAGGTTAAGTCGTCACTCCTCCAGGACCGGACTCCGGTGAAGATGAAGCTTCGTGAAGGTCGTCGCGAAGGGATCCAGCTACAGGCTCCAAGTCATCTTCATCTAAAAGGTCATCAAGGGATTCACCGAGAGCTTCGCGAAGCTACCAGCGTTCACCAAGCGTTACGGCCTGGACAAAGAGGTCCCGAGCTTTCGCGAAGGCTCCAATGCAGACGTCGTCTCTGAGGGACCCTCCATCATCGTGACATCTGGCAGCAGATCTACACTGCAGGTCCAGCCTGCGCGAAGGTCGACTCAACCATCCCTTGCGGCGGACTCGGAAGATCAGCATTCGCGAAGGCATTCACGAAGGACGACTCGGTCATCACCTGCTACGGATTCGGATGATCAGCATTTGCGAAGGCGTTCGCGAAGGAGGAATCGCCCATCCCTGGATACAGAATCGGACGACTAGCATTCGCGAAGGACAAGTCGCCATTCCCCAGATGCGGGAATCAGAAAATCAGCGTTGGCGAAGGCATTCTCGAAGGACTTTAGATACAGTATCCAAGACATCTTCTGCATCACGACGATCGTCGAGGGATGCGCCGAGACATTCGCGAACCCACAGTCTCTCATCTCCGCGCAGGTCACCCTACAGACGCAGTTCGCCGGGCCACTCGCCACGCCGATCTCCACGCCGATCTCCACACAGGTCTCCACGCAGGTCTCCACGCAGGCCTTCCCTCAGGTCTCCACGCAGGTCGTCACGCAGGTCTCCACGCAGATCCCCAATGAAGCAGAGACATCGCAGTACTCAGTCTCTCAACTGAATGCTACATGCCGTCAACAAGCCTGCGCGAAGACATTCGTGCAGGCCATCTACAACACAGAGACGATGCAGTACATAGATTCTCAATGCAGAGACGTCGCAGTACTTAGCTTCTTAACAGAACGCTACATGTCGTCACCGAGCCTGCGCGAAAGCATTCGCACAGGCCATCTACAATGCAGAGACGTCGCAGTACTTAGCGTCTTAACAGAACGCTACATGTCGTCACCGAGCCTGCGCGAAGACATTCGCACAGGCCATCTACAACGCAGAGACGTCGCAGTACTTAGCTTCTTAACAGAACGCTACATGTCGTCTACAACTTGCGCGAAGGACGGCGCTATCCTCAGAGACCGTCAACAGATGATGAGCCTAGTAAGAATCTTCAGACCGACTACCTGCATCAAGGTCATCAAAGACGCCTCACAGATCATCATGGGAATCCCCATTTCGGAATATATTGCCAGGTAGGCAATCCCCGACTACGAGATGATTACCTACACGCAAGGCGCCATACAGTCACACCATGCCGACCACCATGCAGATCGCTACACAGATCTCCAAGTTTTTAACGACTGGACCTAGCATCACCCTAGAAGAGAAGATCTTCGTCGGCACACAGACTAAAGGGCATGTCATAAAGTTCAAGAGAGATACTCTTGTCCGAATTCATAACCAGCACGAATCTTCACACTGAATCCAGGAAGGATTCACATAGATTGATATATCTACTTTAGAAGACTCATGGCCTTATAGAGATCTTCACTTCCGTATAGATCTGCAAATATTCTACTGGCGTGGTTCAACAGCAGCCTTGCTAAGGCTAGGTAACTACATACTCGTCAACGATTCCCTGAGTAGAATTTCCAACAAAGTTCAGCATTAATTCTACAATTACGACGCTTCATTGAGATAGATGTATTGAGCAGCACTACAACGAGATTTCATGATCATCTGTATAAAGGTTCAGCATTATCTGCAGAACTGAAGTAACAGTCACAGCAGCCAGGAAAACAGCCTACCTACATCGGTATTATGCGGCGAAATATTTCGCGCCAAAATATTCGCGCGTTTACCATTCAACCGTCGATACATGTGGTCACTCGTGTAACTCCGGAAGGCTACGGACAAAACCGAGAGGTGATCAGATAAGAACGGCGGCACTTGATTCTACAAGCATCTTTTCCTGTTACACGGGTGACGTCACAGCGCAGCAAGCCAAAGGAATCAAAATGCTTTATTTTGATTAGACCATGAGAGACAACGCCCTGCGCAGAGGTCGGCCGTAGTTCACAGGTCAAGAAGTGGGCTACAAGTGACAACAACCTGTCAGCGAGAGAGGAAGGACTCAATTATAGTCCAGTTAGGCGGGACCTACGTGATCAGCTCATCTCGAGGACCCTTAACCATTCAGTCTACCGAAGTACGTCAGACCTCATCTACTATGGTGAACCTAAAGGTCGAATGTTTGCGAAGGCATCTATTTAATAGAGCCGGAATGCAAAACCCATCTCTATGTAGACGCGTCGCTCCAAGGTTGGGGAGTACACCTCGCGCAACCGGACGACATCAGGGTTATGGAATCAACAAGAGAGCAAACTGCACATAAACTTGCTAGAAATGCAGGCAGTAGTAAACGCCATACTACATTGGAGCAACATTCTAAAAGAATGCGCATCTGATGATTCACACAGACAACTCAACACTGGCGTTATATGTGAACAAACAAGGCTCAACCAGGTCTCTGAACCTATTGACTCTACGTTTCAATTGTTCGATCTAATCGACAATCTCAACATACATGTCAGAGCATGTCACATTCCAGGAGCCAAGAATGTTATAGCAGACGCTCTCTCGGCCACACCTACCATCGTCGACAGAATGGATGCTCCATACAGAGATAATTGCATAAATTATCAAGAAAATAGGAGCTCCGCTAATAGACCTATTTGCCACTCGCTGTAACAATCAGCTAACAACATTCGTATCACCAGTCCCAGACCCACTAGCATGGGCAACGGACGCACTAAGCATATCGTGGGAAGGCCTTAACACGTACGCGTTTCCGCCGCCAGCGTTAATCCAACAGGTGTTACAGAAAATCAAGCAAACTCGGAGCCTCCAAATGATTTTGGTCGCGCCCTGTTGGCCAGCGAGAAAGTGGTTTCCAACTCTTATTCAAGAAATTGGACAACCAATACTACTACTTCCAAAGCTCTCGAATCGACTAGTACATCCTCACACCAAACAAGCGCACGGAAGGCCAGAAGCATTCCAACTTCACGTATGGACTGTATTAAGGCGTGTCTAAACAAGAGAGGTTTTTCAGCCAGAGTGGCGAGAGCAGTCACGCTTGCTTTACGCAACTCCACGCGCAACTTGTATGACGACAAGTTGCACAGCTTGGAAACATACGCTGCAAAAAAGCGATTTACAGCTAGATACGCTACACATCCACAAGTGGCTGACTACCTATGTTACTTACAGACTAAACGTCTAAAAGGCTCAACATTATCAACATATCTCTCAGCTTTAAGCTCCGTGATAACTATCAGAACGGGTGTCAAGCTAACAAAAACACCAGAGTTACTGGCCTTACTACGTGCATTCCGATTGGAGGATCAGAAACAGAGATTTCGCGCTCCAGCATGGGATCTAAATGTAGTGCTCCAACACCTCACAAGTGAGGCATATGAACCACTGGAATCAACATCATTCGAATTTCTGACACAGAAAACATTGTTCACGATAATGTATTGTGTACAGTTATAACCTGTGTTTTAGGTTACATGTTTTTCACTCTCCAGCATATATACCTATCTCATTCATAACATGTGTAGAAACCACCAACAATCTCAACTATTATTTACTTTAACTTTCAGGACACAGGACCCAATCGATCTGGGGCAGAAGTGGACCTTGAAGTCCCCAAGACACCGGACGACTGCCAAAAAGACGACAGAGGACCATGGAGGCAAGATTTGCAAACAATCTTCTCAAGAAAAATCACGAAAACATGCTCGTTTACGATAATGCCTTGTGTACAGTTATAATTTGTCTTTTAGGTTACATGTTTTTCATATTCCAGCATATACATGTCTCATTTAATTCAAAACGTCTGTCGAGACCACCAACAATCTCAACTATTATTTCCTTTTACTTTCAGGACCAAGGACGCCATCTGTCTGGGGCAGAAGTGGACCTGGAAGTCCCCAAGACACCGGACGACTGCCAAAAAGACGACAGAGGACCATAGAGGCAAGCATTTGCAAACAATTATTTATAGAACAAAACGAAAACATGCTCGTTCACGGTAATGCCTTCTATACAGTTATAACTTGTCTTTTAGGTTACATGTTTTTCACTCTCCAGCATATACCTGTCTCATTCATAACATGTGTAGTAAGCACCAACAATCTCAACTATTATTGACTGTAACTTTCAGGACCCAGGACCCCATCGATCTGGGGCAGAAGTGGACCTGGAAGTCCCCAAGAAACCGGACGACTTCCAAAAAGTCGACAGAGGACCATGGAGGCAAGCATTTATGGACGACCTTTTAAAGAAAAACACGAAAACATGCTCGTTCACGACAATGTCTTGTGTACAATTATAACTTGTCTTTTAGGTTACATGTTTTTCACTCTCCAGCATATACCTGTCTCATTCATAACATGTGTAGCAACCACCAACAATCTCAACTATTATCTACTTTTACTTTCAGGACCCAGGACCCCATCGATCTGGGGCAGAAGTGGACCTGGAAGTCCCCAAGACACCGGACGACTGCCAAAAAGTCGACAGAGGACCATGGAGGCAAGCATTTACAAACAATAATGAATAGGAAAAAAAGAAAACATGCTCGTTCACGTTTATGCCTTGTATACAGTTAGAACTTGTCTTTTAGGTTACATATTTTTCATATTCCAGCATATACCTGTCTCATTCAATTCATAACATGTGTCGTAAGCACCAACAATCTCAACTATTATTTACTTTTACTTTCAGGACCGATGACGCCATCGGTCTGGGGCAGAAGTGGACCTTGAAGTCCCCAAGAAACTGGGCGACTGCAAAACAGACGACAGAGGACCATAGAGGCAAGATTTGCAAACAATCTTCTCAAGAAAAATCGAAAACATGCTCGTTTACTATAATGCTTTGTGTACAGTTATAATTTGTCTTTTAGGATACATATTTTTCATGTTCTAGCATATACCTGTCTCATTTAATTCATAACATGTGTCGTAAGAACCAACAATCTTAACTATTATTTCCTTTTACTTTCAGGACCAAGGACGCCATCTGTCTGGGGCGGAAGTGGTCCTTGAAGTCCCCAAGACACCGGACGACTGCCAAAAAGATGGCAGAGGACCATGGAGGCAAGATTTACAAACAATCATCTGAAAAAAAATCGAAAACATGCTCGTTCTCGATATTACCTTGTGTACAGTTATAACTTGTCTATTAGGCTACATGGTGAATCACGACCCATTCATAACCTTTAACAAAATTATCAATAATTTGAATAATTATTTACTTTTACTCTCAGGACCAAGGACGCCATCGGTCTGGGGCGGAAGTGGACCTGGAAGTCCCCAAGACACCGGACGACTACCAAAATGATGACAGAGGACCGAGGAGGCAAGATTTACAAACAATAGTTTATAGAAAAAAACGAAAACATGCTCGTTCACGATAATGCCTTGTTTACAGTTATAACTTGTACTTAAGGTTACATTCTTTTCACGACCAAACATATAACTGTCTCATTCATAACGTTTAAGGAAAGTATCAATAATATTAAATATTATTTATTTTACTTTCAGGACCAAGGACGCCATCGGTCTGGGGCAGAAGTGGACCTTGAAGTCTGCAAGCGACGGACGACTGCCAAAATGACGACAGAGGACCATGGAGGCAAGATTTACAAACAATAACTAAAAAAACGAAAACATGCTCGTTCACGTTAATGCCTTGTATACAGTTAGAACTTGTCTTTTTAGGTTACATGTTTTTCATATTCCAGCATATACCTGTCTCATTTAATTCAAAACGTTGTCGAGACCACCAACAATATCAACTATTATTTCCTTTTACTTTCTAGGACCAAGGACGCCATTGGTCAGGGGCAGAAGTGGACCTTGAAGTCCCCAAGACATCGGACGACTGCCAAAATGACGACAGAGGACCATGGAGGCAAACATTTACAAACAATAATGAATAGGAAAAAAGGAAAACATGCTCGTTCACGTTAATGCCTTGTATACAGTTAGAACTTGTCTTTTAAGGTTACATGTTTTTCATATTCCAGCATATACCTGTCTCATTTAATTCAAAACGTGTGTCGAGACCACCAACAATATCAACTATTATTTCCTTTTACTCTAGGACCAAGGACGCCATCGGTCCGGGTCAGAAGTGGACCTGGAAGTCCCCAAGACACCGGACGACTGCCAAAAAGACGACAGAGGACCATGGAGGCAAGATTTACAAACAATAATTTAAAAAATATCACCGACAACAACCTCGTTTACAATAATGCCTTGTGTACAGTTATAACTTGTCTTTTAGGTTACATATTTTTCATATTCCAGCATATACCTGTCTCATTCAATTCATAACATGTGTCGTAAGCACCAACAATCTCAACTATTATTTCCTTTTACTTTCAGGACCGATGACGCCATCGGTCTGGGGCAGAAGTGGACCTTGAAGTCCCCAAGAAACTGGGCGACTGCAAAACAGACGACAGAGGACCATAGAGGCAAGATTTGCAAACAATCTTCTCAAGAAAAATCGAAAACATGCTCGTTTACTATAATGCCTTGTGTACAGTTATAATTTGTCTTTTAGGATACATATTTTTCATGTTCTAGCATATACCTGTCTCATTCAATTCATAACATGTGTCGTAAGCACCAACAATCTCAACTATTATTTCCTTTTACTTTCAGGACCAAGGACGCCATCGGTCTGGGGCAGAAGTGGACCTGGAAGTCCCCAAGACACCGGACGACTGCCAAAAAGACGACAGAGGACCATGGAGGCAAGATTTACAAACAATAATTTATAGAAAAAAACGAAAACATGCTCGTTCATGTTAATGCCTTGTATACAGTTAGAACTTGTCTTTTAGGTTACATATTTTTCATATTCTAGCATATACCTGTCTCATTTAATTCAAAACCTGTGTCGAGAAAGCCACCAACAATTTCAACTATTATTTCCTTTTACTTTCAGGACCAAGGACGCCATCGGTCTGGGGCAGAAGTGGACCTTGAAGTCCCAAGACACCGGACGACTGCCAAAATGATTGCAGAGGACCATGGAGGCAAGATTTACAAACAATGATTTAAAAATATCACCGACAACATGCTCGTTTACAATAATGCCTTGTGTACAGTTATAACTTGTCTTTAGGATACATACATGTTCTCATATACCTGTCTCATTCAATTCATAACATGTGTCGTAAGCACCAACAATCTCAACTATTATTTCCTTTTACTTTCAGGACCAAGGACGCCATCGGTCTGGGGCGGAAGTGGTCCTAAAAGGGCCCAAGACACCAGACAACTGCCAAAATGATGGCAGAGGACCATGGAGGCAAGATTTAAAAACAATCATCTGAAAAAAAATCGAAAAAATGCTCGTTCACGATAATGCCTTGTTTACAGTTATAACTTGTACTTAAGGTTACATTCTTTTCACGACCAAACATATAACTGTCTCATTCATAACTTATAAGGAAAGTATCAATAATATTAAATATTATTTATTTTACTTTCAGGACCAAGGACGCCATCGGTCTGGGGCAGAAGTGGACCTTGAAGTCTGCAAGCGGCGGACGACTGCCAAAATGACGACAGAGGACGATGGAGGCAAGCATTTACAAGCGATCTTTTAAAGAAAAACACGAAAACATGCTAGTTCACGATAATGTCTTTTATACAGTTATAACTTGTCTTTTAGGTTACATGTTTTTCACGTTCCAGCATATACCTGTCTCATTCATAACATGTGTGGTAAGCACCAACAATCTCAACTATTATCTTCTTTTACTTTCAGGACCAAGGACGCCATCGGTCTAGGGCAGAAGTGGACCTGGAAGTCCCCAAAGCACCGGACGACTGCCAAAATGACGACAGAGGACGATTGAGGCAAGTTTAACACTGAATCTTTTAATGAAATAATGAAAAAATGAAACCGTGCTCGTTCATGATAATGTCTTGTGTACAGTTATAACTTGTCTTTTAGTTTACTTGTTTTTCACGACCAAGCATATACCCGTATTATTCATAACCTTTAACGAAAGTATCCATAATTTGAAATATCATTTACTTTTACTCTCAGGACCAAGGACGCCATCGGTCTGGGGAGAAGTGGACCTTGAAGTCCCCAAGACACCAGACGACTGCCAAGAATACGACAGAGGACCATGGAGGCAAATTTTATGAACAATCTTTTAAACGAAAAAGAGATAACTATTATGGTTACTTTTTTGCTGGAAAAAACTCGGCCGGTGGTTTAGCCTTGTGCTGTTGGTTAAAGTGTTGGCTCGTCATGCCAAGGGCCTGGGTTCATTCATCAGATAGGTACTTTGTGTGAAGCCCATTTCTGTTATACATCGTCTTGACACTGCTACTCCTGGAATATCGCTGAAACTACGTAAGGCTATTCTTACTCATTCTATTTTAAGAAATCAACATAAGTGAGAACTGTCAGTTATGATGCTTATCCATGACTCATTTCTTTCACATGCAGGAACCCTGGTACATTCTGGATTTTGGAGTTGCGTCCCTCCATCCGCCTTCTACTCGGACTTTAGTACACTGCTTTTCTGGGAGACCGATGGGATGAGTTTTTGTCTAATGGTGGCCCCAGTCTCTCGGCTTCCCCTTAGGTCCTGCCGATTGCACTGTAGGGGAGGTTCGGTGATAGGGCCTGGCTGTCCCGTCAGGATGTTGCAGCAACATACCAGCTACTTAGGGCTGCTACACTCGGTGGCTCCCAGTCTTTCTCAGCATTCCCCAGTAGGCCAAATGCTGACTGCACTTGACTGGTAGATTTTAGGGGTTAGGATAGATAGGGACCCCTCACGCATGCCCTGCAGGATGCTGTCAAAGATGGCATAACTTAGTGCTTACCCACCATTTATTCCTTCAGTAGGTAGTTCCAAGACAGAACAAATCCCTTCTGGCCACTTTCGGGGCAGTGTACTAGCCGACTGCGACCGCATGCTGGTAAAAACTATTGCAATATTTCAGTTCCAACTTGAGTTTACAACATTTTTATATGAATCATCACATGTTTTCTGCATTCATAACGTGTAGTAAGCACCAACAATCTCAACTATTATGTACTTTTACTTTCAGGACCAAGGACGCCATCGGTTTGGGGCAGAAGTGGACCTTGAAGTCCCCAAGACACCAGATTACTGCCAAAATGATGACAGAGGACGATGGAGGCAAGCATTTGCAGACAATCTTTTAAAGAAGAAAACAAAAACTTGCTCGTTCACGATCTTGTAATGTGTTCAGTTATAACTTGTCTATTAGGCTATATGTTTTTCCCGTTCCAACATATACCTATCTCATACTTTATATGTGTAGTAAGCATCAACAATCTCAACTATTATTTACTTTTACTTTCAGCACCAAGGACGCCATCGGGTCTGGGGCAGAAGTGGACCTTCAAGCCCCCAAGACATCGGAGGACTGCCAAACAGAGGACAGAGGACCATGGAGGCAAGATTTACAAACAATAATTTAAAAAATATCACCGACAACATCATTGCTTACAATAAGAAGAGGACCATGAAATCCCTCAGAAGCAGGGCGACTGCCGAGAAGATATTCCTCAGGCAGATCTGGACCAAGTACTCTTCTGGAGGCTTGCCGACTGCCAAGAAGACAATCAGCTAATAAGACGATGTAATGGACACAGAAGAGGACCGTGAAATCCCTCAGAGGCAGGTAGACTGCCAAGAAGATATTCCTCAGGCAGATCTGGACCAAGTACTCTTCTGGAGGCTTGCCGACTGCCAAGAAGACTTCTCCTCAACAGAATGCATTTTACTTTCAAGAAGACGTCCTGGGGCAGAAGTGGACCTTGAAGTCCCTCAGAGGCAGGTAGACTGCCAAGAAGATATTCCTCAGGTAGATCTGGACCAAGTACTCTTCTGGAGGCTTGCCGACTGCCAAGAACACTTCTCCTCAACAGAATGCATTTTACTTTCAAGAAGATGTCCTGGAGGCAGAAGTGGACCTTGAGATCCCTCTCATTCTGAACGGCTGCCACGAAGATATTCCTAAGGCAGATCTGGACCAAGTACTCTTCTGGAGGCTTGCCGACTGCCAAGAACACTTCTCCTCAACAGAATGCATTTTACTTTCAAGAAGATGTCCTGGAGGCAGAAGTGGACCTTGAGATCCCTCTCATTCTGAACGGCTGCCATGAAGATATTCCTAAGGCAGATCTGGACCAAGTACTCTTCTGGAGGCTTGCCGACTGCCAAGAAGACAATCAGCTAATAAGACGATGTAATGGACACAGAAGAGGACCATGAAATCCCTCAGAAGCAGGTAGACTGCCAAGAAGATATTCCATAGGCAACTCAGGACCAAGTACTCTTCTGGAGGCTTGCCGACTGCCAAGAACACTTCTCGTAAACAGAGGGGCATTTTACTTTCAAGAAGACGTCCCGGGGGCAGAAGTGGACCTTGAAGTCCCTCAGAGGCAGGTAGACTGCCAAGAAGATATTCCTCAGGCAGATCTGGACCAAGTACTCTTCTGGAGGCTTGCCGACTGCCAAGAACACTTCTCCTCAACAGAATGCATTTTACTTTCAAGAAGACGTCCTGGGGCAGAAGTGGACCTTGAAGTCCCTCAGAGGCAGATAGACTGCCAAGAAGATATTCCTCAGGCAGATCTGGACCAAGTACTCTTCTGGAGGCTTGCCGACTGCCAAGAAGACTTCTCGTAAACAGAGGGGCATTTTACTACTAAGAAGACGTCCTGGGGGCAGAAGTGGACCTTGGAAACCCTCTCATTCTGAACGGCTGCCATGAAGATATTCCTCAGGCAGATCTGGACCAAGTACTCTTCTGGAGGCTTGCCGACTGCCAAGAAGACTTCTCGTCAACAGAATGCATTTTACTTTCAAGAAGATGTCCTGGAGGCAGAAGTGGACCTTGAAGTCCCTCAGAGTGAAGGTAGACTGCCAAGAAGATATTCCTCAGGCAGATCTGGACCAAGTACTCTTCTGGAGGCTTGCCGACTGCCAACAAGACTTCTCGTAAAAAGAATACATTTTACATTCAAAAAGACGTCATGGGGCAGAAGTGGACCTAGAAATCCTTTTCATTCTGAACGGCTGCCAAGAAGATATTCCTCAGGCAGATCTGGACCAAGTACTCTTCTGGAGGCTTGCCGACTGCCAAGAAGACAATCAGCTAATAAGACGATGTAATGGACACAGAGGAGGACCATGAAATCCCTCAGAAGCAGGGCGACTGCCAAGAAGATATTCCATAGGCAAATCTGGACCAAGTACTCTTCTGGAGGCTTGCCGACTGCCAAGAACACTTCTCGTAAACAGAATGCATTTTACTTTCAAGAAGACGTCCTGGGGCAGAAGTGGACCTTGAAGTCCCTCAGAGGCAGGTAGACTGCCAAGAAGATATTCCTCAGGCAGATCTGGACCAAGTACTCTTCTGGAGGCTTGCCGACTGCCAAGAAGACTTCTCGTAAACAGAATACATTTTACATTCAAAAAGACGTCATGGGGCAGAAGTGGACCTAGAAATCCTTTTCTTTCTGAACGGCTGCCATGAAGATATTCCTCAGGCAGATCTGGACCAAGTACTCTTCTGGAGGCTTGCCGACTGCCAAGAAGACTTCTCGTCAACAGAATGCATTTTACTTTCAAGAAGACGTCCTGGGGCAGAAGTGGACCTTGAAATCCCTCTCATTCTGAACGGCTGCCATGAAGATATTCCTCAGGCAGATCTGGACCAAGTACTCTTCTGGAGGCTTGCCGACTGCCAAGAAGACAATCAGCTAATAAGACGATGTAATGGACACAGAAGAGGACCTTGAAATCCCTCAGAGGCAGGTAGACTGCCAAGAAGATATTCCTCAGGCAGATCTGGACCAAGTACTCTTCTGGAGGCTTGCCGACTGCCAAGAACACTTCTCCTCAACAGAATGCATTTTACTTTCAAGAAGACGTCCTGGGGGCAGAAGTGGACCTTGAAGTCCCTCTCATTCTGAGGTAGACTGCCAAGAAGATATTCCTCAGGGCAGATCTGGACCAAGTACTCTTCTGGAGGCTTGCCGACTGCCAAGAAGACTTCTCCTCAACAGAATGCATTTTACTTTCAAGAAGATGTCCTGGAGGCAGAAGTGGACCTTGAGAACCCTCTCATTCTGAACGGCTGCCATGAAGATATTCCTCAGGCAGATCTGGACCAAGTACTCTTCTGGAGGCTTGCCGACTGCCAAGAAGACAATCAGCTAATAAGACGATGTAATGAAGACCTGGGGGCAGAAGAGGACCATGAAATCCCTCAGAAGCAGGTAGACTGCCAAGAAGATATTCCATAGGCAACTCTGGACCAAGTACTCTTCTGGAGGCTTGCCGACTGCCAAGAACACTTCTCGTAAACAGAATGCATTTTACTTTCAAGAAGACGTCCTGGGGGCAGAAGTGGACCTTGAAGTCCCTCAGAGGCAGGTAGACTGCCAAGAAGATATTCCTCAGGCAGATCTGGACCAAGTACTCTTCTGGAGGCTTGCCGACTGCCAAGAAGACTTCTCCTCAACAGAATGCATTTTACTTTCAAGAAGACGTCCTGGGGCAGAAGTGGACCTTGAAGTCCCTCAGAGGCAGGTAGACTGCCAAGAAGATATTCCTCAGGCAGATCTGGACCAAGTACTCTTCTGGAGGCTTGCCGACTGCCAAGAAGACTTCTCGTAAACAGAGGGGCATTTTACTACTAAGAAGACGTCCTGGGGGCAGAAGTGGACCTTGGAAACCCTCTCATTCTGAACGGCTGCCATGAAGATATTCCTCAGGCAGATCTGGACCAAGTACTCTTCTGGAGGCTTGCCGACTGCCAAGAAGACTTCTCCTAAGCAGAATGCATTTTACTTTCAAGAAGACATCCTGGAGGCAGAAGTGGACCTTGAAGTCCCTCAGAGGCAGGTAGACTGCCAAGAAGATATTCCTCAGGCAGATCTGGACCAAGTACTCTTCTGGAGGCTTGCCGACTGCCAAGAAGACTTCTCCTCAACAGAATGCATTTTACTTTCAAGAAGATGTCCTGGGGCAGAAGTGGACCTTGAAATCCCTCTCATTCTGAACGGCTGCCATGAAGATATTCCTCAGGCAGATCTGGACCAAGTACTCTTCTGGAGGCTTGCCGACTGCCAAGAAGACAATCAGCTAATAAGACGATGTAATGGACACAGAAGAGGACCATGAAATCCCTCAGAAGCAGGTAGACTGCCAAGAAGATATTCCATAGGCAGATCTGGACCAAGTACTCTTCTGGAGGCTTGCCGACTGCCAAGAACACTTCTCCTCAACAGAATGCATTTTACTTTCAAGAAGACGTCCTGGGGCAGAAGTGGACCTTGAAGTCCCTCAGAGGCAGGTAGACTGCCAAGAAGATATTCCTCAGGCAGATCTGGACCAAGTACTCTTCTGGAGGCTTGCCGACTGCCAAGAAGACTTCTCCTCAACAGAATGCATTTTACTTTCAAGAAGACGTCCTGGGGCAGAAGTGGACCTTGAAATCCTCTCTCATTCTGAACGGCTGCCATGAAGATATTCCTCAGGCAGATCTGGACCAAGTACTCTTCTGGAGGCTTGCCGACTGCCAAGAAGACTTCTCGTAAACAGAGGGGCATTTTACTACTAAGAAGACGTCCTGGGGGCAGAAGTGGACCTTGGAAACCCTCTCATTCTGAACGGCTGCCATGAAGATATTCCTCAGGCAGATCTGGACCAAGTACTCTTCTGGAGGCTTGCCGACTGCCAAGAAGACTTCTCCTAAACAGAATGCATTTTACTTTCAAGAAGACGTCCTGGGGGCAGAAGTGGACCTTGAAGTCCCTCAGAGGCAGGTAGACTGCCAAGAAGATATTCCTCAGGCAGATCTGGACCAAGTACTCTTCTGGAGGCTTGCCGACTGCCAAGAAGACTTCTCCTCAACATAATGCATTTTACTTTCAAGAAGACGTCATGGGGCAGAAGTGGACCTAGAAATCCTTTTCTTTCTGAACGGCTGCCATGAAGATATTCCTCAGGCAGATCTGGACCAAGTACTCTTCTGGAGGCTTGCCGACTGCCAAGAAGACTTCTCCTCAACAGAATGCATTTTACTTTCAAGAAGACGTCATGGGGCAGAAGTGGACCTAGAAATCCCTTTCAGAGGCTGAACGGCTGCCATGAAGATATTCCTCAGGCAGATCTGGACCAAGTACTCTTCTGGAGGCTTGCCGACTGCCAAGAAGACTTCTCGTAAACAGAGGGGCATTTTACTACTAAGAAGACGTCCTGGGGGCAGAAGTGGACCTTGGAAACCCTCTCATTCTGAACGGCTGCCATGAAGATATTCCTCATTCAGATGTGGACCAAGTACTCTTCTGGAGGCTTCCCGACTGCCTAGGAGACAATCAGCTAATAAGACGATGTAATGGACACAGAAGAGGACCGTGAAATCCCTCAGAGGCAGGTAGACTGCCAAGAAGATATTCCTCAGGCAGATCTGGACCAAGTACTCTTCTGGAGGCTTGCCGACTGCCAAGAAGACTTCTCCTCAACAGAATGCATTTTACTTTCAAGAAGACGTCCTGGGGGCAGAAGTGGACCTTGAAGTCCCTCAGAGGCAGGTAGACTGCCAAGAAGATATTCCTCAGGTAGATCTGGACCAAGTACTCTTCTGGAGGCTTGCCGACTGCCAAGAACACTTCTCCTCAACAGAATGCATTTTACTTTCAAGAAGATGTCCTGGAGGCAGAAGTGGACCTTGAGATCCCTCTCATTCTGAATGGCTGCCACGAAGATATTCCTCAGGCAGATCTGGACCAAGTACTCTTCTGGAGGCTTGCCGACTGCCAAGAAGACAATCAGCTAATAAGACGATGTAATGGACACAGAAGAGGACCATGAAATCCCTCAGAAGCAGGTAGACTGCCAAGAAGATATTCCATAGGCAACTCAGGACCAAGTACTCTTCTGGAGGCTTGCCGACTGCCAAGAAGACTTCTCGTCAACAGAATGCATTTTACTTTCAAGAAGACGTCCTGGGGGCAGAAGTGGACCTTGAAGTCCCTCAGAGGCAGGTAGACTGCCAAGAAGATATTCCTCAGGTAGATCTGGACCAAGTACTCTTCTGGAGGCTTGCCGACTGCCAAGAACACTTCTCCTCAACAGAATGCATTTTACTTTCAAGAAGATGTCCTGGAGGCAGAAGTGGACCTTGAGATCCCTCTCATTCTGAATGGCTGCCAAGAAGATATTCCTAAGGCAGATCTGGACCAAGTACTCTTCTGGAGGCTTGCCGACTGCCAAGAAGACTTCTCATAAAAAGAATACATTTTACATTCAAAAAGACGTCATGGGGCAGAAGTGGACGTAGAAATCCTTTTGTTTCTGAACGGCTGCCATGAAGATATTCCTCAGGCAGATCTGGACCAAGTACTCTTCTGGAGGCTTGCCGACTGCCAAGAAGACTTCTCGTCAACATAATGCATTTTACTACTAAGAAGACGTCCTGGGGCAGAAGTGGACCTTGAAACCCTCTCATTCTGAACGGCTGCCATGAAGATATTCCTCAGGCAGATCTGGACCAAGTACTCTTCTGGAGGCTTGCCCGACTGCCTAGAAGACAATCAGCTAATAAGACGATGTAATGGACACAGAAGAGGACCATGAAATCCCTCAGAAGCAGGTAGACTGCCATGAAGATATTCCTCAGGCAGATCTGGACCAAGTACTCTTCTGGAGGCTTGCCGACTGCCAAGAAGACTTCTCCTCAACAGAATGCATTTTACTTTCAAGAAGACGTCCTGGGGCAGAAGTGGACCTTGAAGTCCCTCAGAGGCAGGTAGACTGCCAAGAAGATATTCCTCAGGTAGATCTGGACCAAGTACTCTTCTGGAGGCTTGCCGACTGCCAAGAACACTTCTCGTCAACAGAATGCATTTTACTTTCAAGAAGACGTCCTGGGGGCAGAAGTGGACCTTGAAATCCCTCAGAGGCAATGGCTGCCAAGAAGATATTCCTCAGGCAGATCTGGACCAAGTACTCTTCTGGAGGCTTGCCGACTGCCAAGAAGACTTCTCGTAAAAGAATGCATTTTACTTTCAAGAAGACGTCCTGGGGCAGAAGTGGACCTTGAAGTCCTTCAGAGGCAGAACGGCTGCCATGAAGATATTCCTCAGGCAGATCTGGACCAAGTACTCTTCTGGAGGCTTGCCGACTGCCAAGAAGACTTCTCGTCAACAGATTGCATTTTGCTTTCAAGAAGATGTCCTGGAGGCAGAAGTGGACCTTGAGATCCCTCTCATTCTGAACGGCTGCCATGAAGATATTCCTAACGCAGATCTGGACCAAGTACTCTTCTGGAGGCTTGCTGACTGCCAAGAAGACAATCAACTAATAAGACGATGTAATGGACACAGAGGAGGACCATGAAATCCCTCAGAAGCAGGGCGACTGCCAAGAAGATATTCCATAGGCAAATCTGGACCAAGTACTCTTCTGGAGGCTTGCCGACTGCCAAGAAGACTTCTCTTAAACAGAATGCATTTTACTTTCAAGAAGACGTCCTGGGGCAGAAGTGGAGCTTGAAGTCTCTCAGAGGCAGGTAGACTGCCAAGAAGATATTCCTCAGGCAGATCTGGACCAAGTACTCTTCTGGAGGCTTGCCGACTGCCAAGAAGACTTCTCCTCAACAGAATGCATTTTACTTTCAAAAAGACGTCCTGGGGCAGAAGTGGACCTTGAAGTCCCTCAGAGGCAGGTAGACTGCCAAGAAGATATTCCTCAGGCAGATCTGGACCAAGTACTCTTCTGGAGGCTTGCCGACTGCCAAGAAGACTTCTCAAAACAGAGGGCATTTTACTACTAAGAAGACGTCCTGGGGCAGAAGTGGACCTTGAAACCCTCATTCTGAACGGCTGCCATGAAGATATTCCTCAGGCAGATCTGGACCAAGTACTCTTCTGGAGGCTTGCCGACTGCCAAGAAGACTTCTCGTCAACAGAATGATTTTACATTTTACTTTCAAGAAGACGTCCTGGGGGCAGAAGTGGACCTTGAAGTCCCTCAGAGGCAGGTAGACTGCCAAGAAGATATTCCTCAGGCAGATCTGGACCAAGTACTCTTCTGGAGGCTTGCCGACTGCCAAGAAGACTTCTCGTCAACAGAATGCATTTTACTTTCAAGAAGACGTCCTGGGGGCAGAAGTGGACCTTGAAGTCCCTCAGAGGCTGAACGGACTGCCAAGAAGATATTCCTCAGGCAGATCTGGACCAAGTACTCTTCTGGAGGCTTGCCGACTGCCAAGAAGACTTCTCGTAAACAGAATGCATTTTACTTTCAAGAAGACGTCCTGGGGCAGAAGTGGACCTTGAAATCCTTTCATTCTGAACGGCTGCCATGAAGATATTCCTCAGGCAGATCTGGACCAAGTACTCTTCTGGAGGCTTGCCGACTGCCAAGAAGACTTCTCCTCAACAGAATGCATTTTACTTTCAAGAAGACGTCCTGGGGCAGAAGTGGACCTTGAAATCCTTTCAGAGGCTGAACGGCTGCCATGAAGATATTCCTCAGGCAGATCTGGACCAAGTACTCTTCTGGAGGCTTGCCGACTGCCAAGAAGACTTCTCGTAAACAGAGGGCATTTTACTACTAAGAAGACGTCCTGGGGCAGAAGTGGACCTTGAAACCCTCTCATTCTGAACGGCTGCCATGAAGATATTCCTCACGCAGATCTGGACCAAGTACTCTTCTGGAGGCTTGCCGACTGCCAAGAAGACAATCAGCTAATAAGACGATGTAATGGACACAGAAGAGGACCGTGAAATCCCTCAGAGGCAGGTAGACTGCCAAGAAGATATTCCATAGGCAGATCTGGACCAAGTACTCTTCTGGAGGCTTGCCGACTGCCAAGAAGACTTCTCGCCTCAACAGAATGCATTTTACTTTCAAGAAGACGTCCTGGGGGCAGAAGTGGACCTTGAAGTCCCTCAGAGGCAGGTAGACTGCCAAGAAGATATTCCTCAGGTAGATCTGGACCAAGTACTCTTCTGGAGGCTTGCCGACTGCCAAGAAGACTTCTCATAAAAAGAATACATTTTACATTCAAAAAGACGTCATGGGGCAGAAGTGGACGTAGAAATCCTTTTGTTTCTGAACGGCTGCCATGAAGATATTCCTCAGGCAGATCTGGACCAAGTACTCTTCTGGAGGCTTGCCGACTGCCAAGAACACTTCTCCTCAACATAATGCATTTTACTTTCAAGAAGACGTCATGGGGCAGAAGTGGACCTAGAAATCCTTTCAGAGGCTGAACGAGGCTGAACGGCTGCCATGAAGATATTCCTCAGGCCGATCTGGACCAAGTACTCTTCTGGAGGCTTGCCGACTGCCAAGAAGACTTCTCGTAAACAGAGGGGCATTTTACTACTAAGAAGACGTCCTGGGGGCAGAAGTGGACCTTGGAAACCCTCTCATTCTGAACGGCTGCCATGAAGATATTCCTCAGGCAGATGTGGACCAAGTACTCTTCTGGAGGCTTGCCGACTGCCAAGAAGACAATCAGCTAATAAGACGATGTAATGGACACAGAAGAGGACCAAAGTACTCTGAAATCCCTCAGAGGCAGGTAGACTGCCAAGAAGATATTCCTCAGGCAGATCTGGACCAAGTACTCTTCTGGAGGCTTGCCGACTGCCAAGAAGACTTCTCGTCAACAGAATGCATTTTACTTTCAAGAAGACGTCCTGGGGGCAGAAGTGGACCTTGAAGTCCCTCAGAGGCAGGTAGACTGCCAAGAAGATATTCCTCAGGTAGATCTGGACCAAGTACTCTTCTGGAGGCTTGCCGACTGCCAAGAACACTTCTCCTCAACAGAATGCATTTTACTTTCAAGAAGATGTCCTGGAGGCAGAAGTGGACCTTGAGATCCCTCTCATTCTGAATGGCTGCCACGAAGATATTCCTCAGGCAGATCTGGACCAAGTACTCTTCTGGAGGCTTGCCGACTGACTGCCAAGAAGACATTCCAAGTCTCTTCTGGAACTGCCAAGAAGACTTCTCCTCAACAGAATGCATTTTACTTTCAAGAAGACGTCCTGGGGCAGAAGTGGACCTTGAAGTCCCTCAGAGGCAGGTAGACTGCCAAGAAGATATTCCTCAGGCAGATCTGGACCAAGTACTCTTCTGGAGGCTTGCCGACTGCCAAGAACACTTCTCGTCAACAGAATGCATTTTACTTTCAAGAAGATGTCCTGGAGGCAGAAGTGGACCTTGAGATCCCTCTCATTCTGAATGGCTGCCAAGAAGATATTCCTAAGGCAGATCTGGACCAAGTACTCTTCTGGAGGCTTGCCGACTGCCAAGAAGACTTCTCATAAAAAGAATACATTTTACATTCAAAAAGACGTCATGGGGCAGAAGTGGACGTAGAAATCCTTTTGTTTCTGAACGGCTGCCATGAAGATATTCCTCAGGCAGATCTGGACCAAGTACTCTTCTGGAGGCTTGCCGACTGCCAAGAAGACTTCTCCTCAACATAATGCATTTTACTTTCAAGAAGACGTCATGGGGCAGAAGTGGACCTAGAAATCCTTTTCTTTCTGAACGGCTGCGATGAAGATATTCCTCAGGCCGATCTGGACCAAGTACTCTTCTGGAGGCTTGCCGACTGCCAAGAAGACTTCTCGTAAACAGAGGGGCATTTTACTACTAAGAAGACGTCCTGGGGGCAGAAGTGGACCTTGGAAACCCTCTCATTCTGAACGGCTGCCATGAAGATATTCCTCATTCAGATGTGGACCAAGTACTCTTCTGGAGGCTTGCCGACTGCCAAGAAGACAATCAGCTAATAAGACGATGTAATGGACACAGAAGAGGACCGTGAAATCCCTCAGAGGCAGGTAGACTGCCATGAAGATATTCCTCAGGCAGATCTGGACCAAGTACTCTTCTGGAGGCTTGCCGACTGCCAAGAAGACTTCTCGTCAACTAATAAGACGATGTAATGGACACAGAAGAGGACCATGAAATCCCTCAGAAGCAGGTAGACTGCCAAGAAGATATTCCTCAGGCAGATCTGGACCAAGTACTCTTCTGAGGCTTGCAAGACTGCCAAGAAGACTTCTCGACTCAACAGAATGCATTTTACTTTCAAGAAGACGTCCTGGGGGCAGAAGTGGACCTTGAAGTCCCTCAGAGGCAGGTAGACTGCCAAGAAGATATTCCTCAGGTAGATCTGGACCAAGTACTCTTCTGGAGGCTTGCCGACTGCCAAGAAGACTTCTCCTCAACAGAATGCATTTTACTTTCAAGAAGACGTCATGGGGCAGAAGTGGACCTTGAAATCCCTCTCATTCTGAACGGCTGCCATGAAGATATTCCTCAGGCAGATCTGGAAGTACTTCTTCTGGAGGCTTGCCGACTGCCAAGAAGACTTCTCGTAAACAGAATGGCATTTTACTACTCAAGAAGACGTCATGGGGCAGAAGTGGACGTAGAAATCCTTTTGTTTCTGAACGGCTGCCATGAAGATATTCCTCAGGCAGATCTGGACCAAGTACTCTTCTGGAGGCTTGCCGACTGCCAAGAACACTTCTCCTCAACATAATGCATTTTACTTTCAAGAAGACGTCATGGGGCAGAAGTGGACCTAGAAATCCTTTTCTTTCTGAACGGCTGCGATGAAGATATTCCTCAGGCCGATCTGGACCAAGTACTCTTCTGGAGGCTTGCCGACTGCCAAGAAGACTTCTCGTAAACAGAGGGGCATTTTACTACTAAGAAGACGTCCTGGGGGCAGAAGTGGACCTTGGAAACCCTCTCATTCTGAACGGCTGCCATGAAGATATTCCTCATTCAGATCTGGACCAAGTACTCTTCTGGAGGCTCCCGACTGCTTAGGAGACAATCAGCTAATAAGACGATGTAATGGACACAGAAGAGGACCGTGAAATCCCTCAGAGGCAGGTAGACTGCCAAGAAGATATTCCTCAGGCAGATCTGGACCAAGTACTCTTCTGGAGGCTTGCCGACTGCCAAGAAGACTTATCCTCAACAGAATGCATTTTACTTTCAAGAAGACGTCCTGGGGGCAGAAGTGGACCTTGAAGTCCCTCAGAGGCAGGTAGACTGCCAAGAAGATATTCCTCAGGTAGATCTGGACCAAGTACTCTTCTGGAGGCTTGCCGACTGCCAAGAACACTTCTCCTCAACAGAATGCATTTTACTTTCAAGAAGATGTCCTGGAGGCAGAAGTGGTCCTTGAGATCCCTCTCATTCTGAATGGCTGCCACGAAGATATTCCTCAGGCAGATCTGGACCAAGTACTCTTCTGGAGGCTTGCCGACTGCCAAGAAGACAATCAGCTAATAAGACGATGTAATGGACACAGAAGAGGACCATGAAATCCCTCAGAAGCAGGTAGACTGCCAAGAAGATATTCCATAGGCAACTCAGGACCAAGTACTCTTCTGGAGGCTTGCCGACTGCCAAGAAGACTTCTCGTCAACAGAATGCATTTTACTTTCAAGAAGACGTCCTGGGGGCAGAAGTGGACCTTGAAGTCCCTCAGAGGCAGGTAGACTGCCAAGAAGATATTCCTCAGGTAGATCTGGACCAAGTACTCTTCTGGAGGCTTGCCGACTGCCAAGAACACTTCTCCTCAACAGAATGCATTTTACTTTCAAGAAGATGTCCTGGGGCAGAAGTGGACCTTGAGATCCCTCTCATTCTGAATGGCTGCCAAAAAGATATTCCTAAGGCAGATCTGGACCAAGTACTCTTCTGGAGGCTTGCCGACTGCCAAGAAGACTTCTCATAAAAAGAATACATTTTACATTCAAAAAGACGTCATGGGGCAGAAGTGGACGTAGAAATCCTTTTGTTTCTGAACGGCTGCCATGAAGATATTCCTCAGGCCGATCTGGACCAAGTACTCTTCTGGAGGCTTGCCGACTGCCAAGAAGACTTCTCGTAAACAAAGGGGCATTTTACTACTAAGAAGACGTCCTGGGGGCAGAAGTGGACCTTGGAAACCCTCTCATTCTGAACGGCTGCCATGAAGATATTCCTCATTCAGATGTGGACCAAGTACTCTTCTGGAGGCTTCCCGACTGCCTAGAAGACAATCAGCTAATAAGACGATGTAATGGACACAGAAGAGGACCGTGAAATCCCTCAGAAGCAGGTAGACTGCCATGAAGATATTCCTCAGGCAGATCTGGACCAAGTACTCTTCTGGAGGCTTGCCGACTGCCAAGAAGACTTATCCTCAACAGAATGCATTTTGCTTTCAAGAAGACGTCCTGGGGGCAGAAGTGGACCTTGAAGTCCCTCAGAGGCAGGTAGACTGCCAAGAAGATATTCCTCAGGTAGATCTGGACCAAGTACTCTTCTGGAGGCTTGCCGACTGCCAAGAACACTTCTCCTCAACAGAATGCATTTTACTTTCAAAAGACGCCATGGGGGCAGAAGTGGACCTTGAAATCCCTTTTCTTTCTGAACGGCTGCCATGAAGATATTCCTCAGGCAGATCTGGACCAAGTACTCTTCTGGAGGCTTGCCGACTGCCAAGAAGACTTCTCCTCAACAGAATGCATTTTACTTTCAAGAAGACGTCCTGGGGCAGAAGTGGACCTTGACCTGAAGCTGCCCCTCTTCTGGAGGCTTGCTGAGGCCAAGGCTCTCCTAAGCAGAAGATATTCCTCAGGCAGATCTGGACCAAGTACTCTTCTGGAGGCTTGCCGACTGCCAAGAAGACTTCTCGTAAACAGAGGGGCATTTTACTTTACTAAGAAGACGTCCTGGGGGCAGAAGTGGACCTTGGAAACCCTCTCATCATTCTGAACGGCTGCCATGAAGATATTCCTCATTCAGATGTGGACCAAGTACTCTTCTGGAGGCTTCCCGACTGCCTAGGAGACAATCAGCTAATAAGACGATGTAATGGACACAGAAGAGGACCGTGATGAAATCCCTCAGAGGCAGGTAGACTGCCAAGAAGATATTCCCTCAGGCAGATCTGGACCAAGTACTCTTCTGGAGGCTTGCCGACTGCCAAGAAGACTTATCCTCAACAGAATGCATTTTGCTTTCAAGAAGACGTCCTGGGGGCAGAAGTGGACCTTGAAGTCCCTCAGAGGCAGGTAGACTGCCAAGAAGATATTCCTCAGGTAGATCTGGACCAAGTACTCTTCTGGAGGCTTGCCGACTGCCAAGAACACTTCTCCTCAACAGAATGCATTTTACTTTCAAGAAGATGTCCTGGAGGCAGAAGTGGTCCTTGAGATCCCTCTCATTCTGAATGGCTGCCACGAAGATATTCCTAAGGCAGATCTGGACCAAGTACTCTTCTGGAGGCTTGCCGACTGCCAAGAAGACAATCAGC